>NW_028255757.1:0-412562 GCF_964263255.1 Lissotriton vulgaris | reverse complement strand
GGTGCAGTGAGTTAGTTGCACCTGATGACCTCAGCGTGTGCACACCCTGCGATGATGCGTGATTCGGGCGGGCCGCACTAGTACAATGTATCTTGCCTACTGGACTACGTCATCTGCAATCACCGCTCCAGCTGATTTTTTAGTGTTCAGAAATCTGGCGCTCTACTTCTCACGGTAAGTTTTCAGAGTATCGTAGCTTCAAGTTAGGTGCTTCTTGGCAGAGGAAAAACCTTAACCTCTGTACGAGAAGAGGATCAGGGACCTCCCTCTAATGCAATTGTACAGGAATCCAGAGCACACTAAGCGTATCAAATCGAATTTCAATCTTCAAATGGTCATACAAATGGGATAGATCAGACCAAACATAAGTTTTCAAAAGTTTTATTACTCAACAGTGTTCTCTTCTCAGAATCACTGTGCCTGTCACTCTAGCCTACACGTGTTTCATCACAGCATGTGGCTGTGAATCTTCAGGGCTAAAAAGGATGTAGAAAGAAACAAACGTTAATAAAAGAAAAAATAAACAAAATGAAAATTACAAATCATACACACAGTATGTGTGGAGGGAAGGGGCACCAGTGAAGTGGATACCAATAAAGAGGGTAGAAGAAAGACAAAAGGTGACTTTAGCTATGTTTATTCATAAAAGGGTTCTTATATTTGTGTGTTCTCTACTATAGACGTGTGCAATAGATTGTGTATAGTGACATACGGCGTATATACGGTTGAGGTATCCTCTAGTAAGTGAACAAAGTTCCAATCTTAACTAAGCAAACAAATGTGATGTGCGGTGACTTGTCATTCTTAAGTATTTCACTTTACGGGGTCTAGAATTCAAACAACGTAATTTCATCTTGCCTGAAAATCAAAGTTTAAATAACCACTTTATACTGTATTTCGGCAATATATTACTTAACCATAGACATGGATGGCCCAAGGGAAAATATGGAAAATTAGTAATTTAACATGCAGAAAACATCTTCCATTACTCCATTTATTAATAGACCATAATCTCTAATTTTCATTGCCTAGCAGTATTCACTTTGTAAAATACGTTCAAACGTTTTGAGAGCAATATCGTGTGTTAAAATCATTTCTACACTATTTGTTTGAAAATTCCCATATCATAAATGATAACTCGCACAGTCAATAAGTAAGTGTTGGTTAGGAGGCCGGAATTTTCAGCATTATTCTTTGTATATTTCCCCTAACTAATTAGTACAGATTACCGTTAAAAATTCAAAGCATACGAACAGTCACAGCCGTGTCACCTACTTCTATCAATGCCGGTAACTATATTTCAAAGCTTGTTCATAACAATCTATGCACCGAAAAAAGGACGGGCTACAATCATGCAGCTGCAAAAGAAAGCGAGGAATAAAGGGAGGCGGGGGGAAGGGTTTTGTTTACCTGATCTTAATGATCGAGGCGCGTTGTCTGGAAGTAAGGATAAAGAAACCACAATCAGAAAGAAGAAATGGTGATTGTTGGTACATTTAAAAGGTTTAAACAGACATGAGAGTATATCCTGATGCACTCTAAAATAGACTCACCGGGTGACCGGTGATAATTCCGACCCGGTCCTTATCGGGTAGTTCCTGTAGGAACGAGAGCGGTACCGATGATGTTCGGTTTCCGTTTCGTCAAAAAGGGGTAGCGTGTAGTGTTACACAACATCAGTATTTAAGGGCTGGAATTCAAACAACAAGAATATGTTCCAGGGTGGTTTAAATAATTTAGCTAAGCGTATGATGAAAGGCAGTGATCTCCGAGGAGATCGTTCAACATCTTACCCGTTTGTTGCCCGTGGTTTGAGCTTGGTGCAGCTTCAGTTTCCAAGTGCGGGAATAAACAAACCGCGGATCCCGCCCATTAACATAGGGCAGTTTCAAAAAAGACTAGAAAGCTCACTTTGCGGAGTTGCTGGCAAAAAATTGAAGAGTTACTGTCCTTACTCACAAGACTCTTCTTTTGAGCGGAATCACAATGACAGCTCAAGAAAACGAAAAGTAGAAGAGGAATTTATATATTAAAAATGAAAACCGGGTCAGCACACTGATAAATTAATCAGAAACCTAATAAAAAGTGAAGGACGGGGAGGAGGGTTTGCGTGAAGGGGATTTTTACGGAGAAAATATTTTTCTACGTGGTTTTAGGTCAAGTATAATCACATTTGTGTCAGAAGCATCAGGGACCGGTTTAGCGTATAGTTCGGGCGCTTAAACGCCTGTAAGAAAGTGATATCACAGAAGTTTCTAGATTCTCAAAAAAATTGGTTTCGTAAGCAGAGGAGTCCCCAGACTCACCAAGATTTATGTTTAAGGCTAAATAGAATGGTCATATGAAAAGTTATTTGTAATTTATTTAGCAGCCGACTAAGGTTGTGATCAAGTGGTGAGAGTGACCCCTATAGGGTGTTGGATTATCTTTAGAGTCTAACCTGATAAAAAGGAAGTAATTCCACTTGGTGTGGATGAACATCGGCAGACAATTGAAGAACAACTCCCGGATGGGAGGAAAAGAAAACAGTACCGTCAAAATCTTGAATAATTATTAGCGATGGAAGCCCCTTTGGGAAGATATATTGGCATCATTTACAAAGTCATTATTTCTACATTGCTTACATATTCATCCTCAACTCTCAGTTATACATGTCCTTGTAGACTGAAAATTTAAATGAATACAGTTCAAAAAAATAATAACATAGTATTTCTCATTGAAATTTCAGCTGAACAATTTCTTCGTATACAAAATAGATACTTAATGTTTGATAGGGGATCATCCTAATGGTCAGAGCCCAAGAAGAAATGCAGTTCATCATCCGTGTTTTGGCCTCTGTTTGTAGTGTCCAGACGCATGATCCATAGTGCTTCTTGCCTTCTAAGGCGCAGTTCCCTGTTCCCAACCCTTACTGAGGGTTGTACCACATCAATGCCATAGAAGGTAAATGATTTGATCTCTCCTTGTGAAGGGCACGAGGCCATATGTATAGCCATGGGGTATCTTGGGTCCTTTGTGGCATATGCTCTTGCATGTTCTCTGATGCGTTCTTTGAGTGCCGTAATCGAGCTTCCCACATATCTGCTTTTGCAGGCACATTCAATGATGTACACAGTAAATTTTGTGTCACAGTTAATGTTTGTGTTGATTGTATACTGTTTAGATCTGTGATCCTGAAATGTCTTGGTTCCATGGTTTGCCCATCTGCACATTGAGCACATACCGCATTTGAAGAAACCTTTAGATTTTTGAGTCAGCCAATCACAAGTCCTTGTAATTTTGGGCACAGTTGGGCTTAGTCTGTTCTTGAGATTCCTCCCTCTGCGAAAGGTAATTTGAGGATGATTTCCTATAACGTCAGTTAATGTTCTGTCTGCATTAAGGATCCCCCAATGTTTTTGGAAACTTTTTCGTACTACAGGACTCAATTCATTGAAGTCTGTGACGAGTCTCACCGGTTGTTGTCTGTTATCAGTTCTTGGGCGTCTGGCTGCCAATGTTGATTCCCTGCTTGTTTTTTTGATCTTTTTGTCAGCTTTAGAAATGATTTGAGGATTATAACCTCTATTCGAAAACCTGGACTGCATGTCCTGTAAACAAGTTTCAAATTCCTGTTCTTCGCTACAGTTCCGTCTTGCTCGTATGAATTCTCCATAAGGGATTCCGTTTATTTGATGACTAGGACGACAACTGTTGCTATGAAGTATTGAGTTACATGCTGTTTCTTTGCGGAATAATCTACTATGTAGAATACCATCCTTGATGTATAGTTCTAAGTCTAGAAAGGATACCTTAGAGGTGCTGATATGTGTGGTGAAGCCCATGTTCATCTCATTGTCATTTAAATATACACAGAATTCCTCAAGTGTGGTTTCCGATCCTGACCATATTAAAAGGCAATCGTCTATGTAGCGACCCCAGTACAATATATTATCAATCCATTTACTGCCCTTAATGCTCCAGATCATATCAGCTTCAAGAGCTCCCATGTAGATGTTGGCAAAAGATGGGGAAAACCTTGAGCCCATGGCTACTCCCCTAGTTTGTCTGTACCATTTTTTATCAAATACAAAGAAATTTTGATTTAAAATTATATCCATCATTGTTATCAGCATCTTGGTGTGTTCGAGCAAAGTGATTGGTCTGGTGTTTAATGCTTTTGTAACAGCCCTTAATCCTAGGTCTGGTTCAATGGAGGTATACAGCGAGACCACATCAAGGGTCGCCATTATCAATCCAGGTTGCCATGTGATGTCCGTTAAAATACTCAAGATATGTTTGGAATCCTGAATAAAGGATGGCAAATTTTTCACCAGTGGACTCAGGAATTTGTCCACGTATTGGGAAAGTCTTTCTGTCGGACCCCCAATCCCCGATACAATTGGTCTCCCAGGGGGAAAAGAAGCGGTTTTGTGGACTTTCGGCAGGGTATATAGCCACGGATAGGATGGACGTGTGACTTTTAGGAACATGTATTCAGCATCATTAATCAAACCTGCCTCCTTCCATTCTCTCAAATGGTTGTTGATTAGTATTGTTACAGGACCCATGGGATTACTGGGAATAGCTTCATAACAGGAGTTGTCAGAAAGTTGAGAGAAAATTTCTGTGTTGTAGTCTATTCTATTCATGACCACTACGTTCCCTCCTTTATCTGCTTCGCGGATGACAATGTCCTGGTTATCACTCAGAGTTTTTAATGCTATTCTCTCCTCTCTGGTTAGATTGTCCTTAATTTTATGTCCCTGTTTCGAGATTCTATTCTCATACTTGTTGATGTCTTCCAATACTAGTTTATAGAAAGTATCAATGGTGTTGCCACTAGGTAGTGTGGGTGTCCATTTGGATTTGTTTTTTAGGCCACTGTCTATTGTACTGTTAGTCTTCAGTTCCAAGTCAGTTAGTAAGTCGTTGAACGAATTCGGCGGATCATCAAAATCCGTGATTGACAATAGTAGATGTGATGCCAGGAACTCTTGGATACTAACGGGGTTGGTTGAAACCTCTTCTAGGTCTTCATTTAAAGTTGCATGTTCTGTTGGAGTGCCCCAGAAATGCTTTTTAAGTTTTAGTCCTCTAATGTATTTGAACAAATCAATCTTCATCCTACATGGATCACCTTGATCCGTAGGATTAAAACTGAGACCTTTGCTCAATAAAGAAATCATATGTCTGTCCAGGTTTACGGATGAAAGGTTAATCACCTGTACATCCTGATCAATTGTATTCCTCACTTCTTGTTGCCGGACCTCAGTTTCTCTCTGTAATCGTCTTTGTCCTCCTCTCTGGCCTCTGCGGGTTTTGCGTGGGTTGGGTTTACTCTTGTGCGATTGGTTATTTTCATTGTCCTGACTTCCCGAGAAAAAGCCGTGCTGGCTCCGGAGGTTGTTGGCATTGTTCTAGGATCTTGATTGGCGGTCGTGTTGTCTTCTGGTTCACTCTCATTTTCCGGAACACTGCTGAGAGAAGTGTTGCTTGAGGATATATTGGACGCCCCGGCTTTGGCAGTTTGTTGGTTGCTAGCTGGTTTACGGACTTGTTGGTCATATTTTTTGGCGAAAGTGAATACTCTACCTTCCCGATAATCAGCTTCATCTCTGCGTATTTGTCTTGCCTTGCGGTCCTTAATATCATTTTGATGCTTGATCAGGATGTCTTCCAGAATTTTGTAGTTTTTTTCAGTTGCATCCTTAAGATTGAGGGCTTCTATCTCCTTCTCTAGTTCCACAATTTCTGCCTGTAATTTCGTTACTTTTCGGTCTGCATTTTCTATTATAATTCTCATCAGGTTGGTTGAATTCATGGTAACTGATTCCTCCCATTTGTTTAGGAGGTCGTCGTCGAGGTCATCAAAGGTAGGAAAGGTTTGTGAACGAAGACCTCTCGGAATTCTTTGTACCCTCAGATATTGCTTCAATATTGCGCCATCCCACCAGCGTGAGTTTTCTGTTTTTTTAAGTCGTTCTAGTTTAAGAAATTTTTGTTTCAAGCTTGTTCCCGTTTGTTGATTTCCACTTGTATTGGTGGTAGTCGGATGTGTACCTTTAGAGAGATTTTCAAACATCTCGGAGGCGATCTTATCCCTATCCATTTTGAATCTGGTAGTAACTAGATCAAAGACCGTAGTGGCTGCCTTTCTGAGTCAAGAATTTTTGTACAGTCTGTGAACAGGTTTTTTAGTGTTCAGAAATCTGGCGCTCTACTTCTCACGGTAAGTTTTCAGAGTATCGTAGCTTCAAGTTAGGTGCTTCTTGGCAGAGGAAAAACCTTAACCTCTGTACGAGAAGAGGATCAGGGACCTCCCTCTAATGCAATTGTACAGGAATCCAGAGCACACTAAGCGTATCAAATCGAATTTCAATCTTCAAATGGTCATACAAATGGGATAGATCAGACCAAACATAAGTTTTCAAAAGTTTTATTACTCAACAGTGTTCTCTTCTCAGAATCACTGTGCCTGTCACTCTAGCCTACACGTGTTTCATCACAGCATGTGGCTGTGAATCTTCAGGGCTAAAAAGGATGTATAAAGAAACAAACGATAATAAAAGAAAAAATAAACAAAATGAAAATTACAAATCATACACACAGTATGTGTGGAGGGAAGGGGCACCAGTGAAGTGGATACCAATAAAGAGGGTAGGAGAAAGACAAAAGGTGACTTTAGCTATGTTTATTCATAAAAGGGTTCTTATATTTGTGTGTTCTCTACTATAGACGTGTGCAATAGATTGTGTATAGTGACATACGGCGTATATACGGTTGAGGTATCCTCTAGTAAGTGAACAAAGTTCCAATCTTAACTAAGCAAACAAATGTGATGTGCGGTGACTTGTCATTCTTAAGTATTTCACTTTATGGGGTCTAGAATTCAAACAACGTAATTTCATCTTGCCTGAAAATCAAAGTTTAAATAACCACTTTATACTGTATTTCGGCAATATATTACTTAACCATAGACATGGATGGCCCAAGGGAAAATATGGAAAATTAGTCATTTAACATGCAGAAAACATCTTCCATTACTCCATTCATTAATAGACCATAATCTCTAATTATCATTGCCTAGCAGTATTCACTGTGTAAAATACGTTCAAACGTTTTGAGAGCAATATCGTGTGTTAAAATCATTTCTACACTATTTGTTTGAAAATTCCCATATCATAAATGATAACTCGCACAGTCAATAAGTAAGTGTTGGTTAGGAGGCCGGAATTTTCAGCATTATTCTTTGTATATTTCCCCTAACTAATTAGTACAGATTACCGTTAAAAATTCAAAGCATACGAACAGTCACAGCCGTGTCACCTACTTCTATCAATGCCGGTAACTATAATTCAAAGCTTGTTCATAACAATCTATGCACCGAAAAAAGGACGGGCTACAATCATGCAGCTGCAAAAGAAAGCGAGGAATAAAGGGAGGCGGGGGGAAGGGTTTTGTTTACCTGATCTTAATGATCGAGGCGCGTTGTCTGGAAGTAAAGATAAATAAACCACAATCAGAAAGAAGAAATGGTGATTGTTGGTACATTTAAAAGGTTTAAACAGACATGAGAGTATATCCTGATGCACTCTAAAATAGACTCACCGGGTGACCGGTGATAATTCCGACCCGGTCCTTATCGGGTAGTTCCTGTAGGAACGAGAGCGGTACCGATGATGTTCGGTTTCCGTTTCGTCAAAAAGGGGTAGCGTGTAGTGTTACACAACATCAGTATTTAAGGGCTGGAATTCAAACAACAAGAATATGTTCCAGGGTGGTTTGAATAATTTAGCTAAGCGTATGATGAAAGGCAGTGATCTCCGAGGAGATCGTTCAACATCTTACCCGTTTGTTGCCCGTGGTTTGAGCTTGGTGCAGCTTCAGTTTCCAAGTGCGGGAACAAACAAACCGCGGATCCCGCCCATTAACATAGGGCAGTTTCAAAAAAGACTAGAAAGCTCACTTTGCGGAGTTGCTGGCAAAAAATAGAAGAGTTACTGTCCTTACTCACAAGACTCTTCTTTTGAGCGGAATCACAATGACAGCTCAAGAAAACGAAAAGTAGAAGAGGAATGTATATATTAAAAATGAAAACCGGGTCAGCACACTGATAAATTAATCAGAAACCTAATAAAAAGTGAATGACGGGGAGAAGGGTTTGCGTGAAGGGGATTTTTACGGAGAAAATATTTTTCTACGTGGTTTTAGGTCAAGTATAATCACATTTGTGTCAGAAGCATCAGGGACCGGTTTAGCGTATAGTTCGGGCGCTTAAACGCCTGTAAGAAAGTGATATCACAGAAGTTTCTAGATTCTCAAAAAAATTGGTTTCGTAAGCAGAGGAGTCCCCAGACTCACCAAGATTTATGTTTAAGGCTAAATAGAATGGTCATATGAAAAGTTATTTGTAATTTATTTAGCAGCCGACTAAGGTTGTGATCAAGTGGTGAGAGTGACCCCTATAGGGTGTTGGATTATCTTTAGAGTCTAACCTGATAAAAAGGAAGTAATTCCACTTGGTGTGGATGAACATCGGCAGACAATTGAAGAACAACTCCCGGATGGGAGGAAAAGAAAACAGTACCGTCAAAATCTTGAGTAATTATTAGCGATGGAAGCCCCTTTGGGAAGATATATTGGCATCATTTACAAAGTCATTATTTCTACATTGCTTACATATTCATCCTCAACTCTCAGTTATACATGTCCTTGTAGACTGAAAATTTAAATGAATACAGTTCAAAAAAATAATAACATACTATTTCTCATTGAAATTTCAGCTGAACAATTTCTTCGTATACAAAATAGATACTTAATGTTTGATAGGGGATCATCCTAATGGTCAGAGCCCAAGAAGAAATGCAGTTCATCATCCGTGTTTTGGCCTCTGTTTGTAGTGTCCAGACGCATGATCCATAGTGCTTCTTGCCTTCTAAGGCGCAGTTCCCTGTTCCCACCTCTTACTGAGGGTTGTACCACATCAATGCCATAGAAGGTAAATGATTTGATCTCTCCTTGTGAAGGGCACGAGGCCATATGTATAGCCATGGGGTATTTTGGGTCCTTTGTGGCATATGCTCTTGCATGTTCTCTGATGCGTTCTTTGAGTGCCCTAATCGAGCTTCCCACATATCTGCTTTTGCAGGCACATTCAATGATGTACACAGTAAATTTTGTGTCACAGTTAATGTTTGTGTTGATTGTATACTGTTTAGATCTGTGATCCTGAAATGTCTTGGTTCCATGGTTTGCCCATCTGCACATTGAGCACATACCGCATTTGAAGAAACCTTTAGATTTTTGAGTCAGCCAATCACAAGTCCTTGTAATTTTGGGCACAGTTGGGCTTAGTCTGTTCTTGAGATTCCTCCCTCTGCGAAAGGTAATTTGAGGATGATTTCCTATAACGTCAGTTAATGTTCTGTCTGCACTAAGGATCCCCCAATGTTTTTGGAAACTTTTTCGTACTACAGGACTCAATTCATTGAAGTCTGTGACGAGTCTCACCGGTTGTTGTCTGTTATCAGTTCTTGGGCGTCTGGCTGCCAATGTTGATTCCCTGCTTGTTTTTTTGATCTTTTTGTCAGCTTTAGAAATGATTTGAGGATTATAACCTCTATTCGAAAACCTGGACTGCATGTCCTGTAAACAAGTTTCAAATTCCTGTTCTTCGCTACAGTTCCGTCTTGCTCGTATGAATTCTCCATAAGGGATTCCGTTTATTTGATGACTAGGATGACAACTGTTGCTATGAAGTATTGAGTTACATGCTGTTTCTTTGCGGAATAATTTACTATGTAGAATATCATCCTTGATGTATAGTTCTAAGTCTAGAAAGGATACCTTAGAGGTGCTGATATGTGTGGTGGTACATAGTAGATTATTCCGCAAAGAAACAGCATGTAACTCAATACTTCATAGCAACAGTTGTCATCCTAGTCATCAAATAAACGGAATCCCTTATGGAGAATTCATACGAGCAAGACGGAACTGTAGCGAAGAACAGGAATTTGAAACTTGTTTACAGGACATGCAGTCCAGGTTTTCGAATAGAGGTTATAATCCTCAAATCATTTCTAAAGCTGACAAAAAGATCAAAACTCTTTTAACAAAATCTGAGGACATAGAGTACAATTGTCTTTGCATTAAATAAATCAAGGCTGAATTCAATGCTGTCCGTAGTGTATATCCAAAGCTGAATTCTAGATGTGAACCCTGCTGTCCGCAGTGTAGATCGAAGGCAGTAGTCAGCATAGACATCAAGGAATGCTTTTTGTCACATCCTTTAACAAAATCTGAGGACATATAGTACAATTATCTCTGCATTAAATACATCAAGACTGAATTCAATGCTGTTCGTAATGTAGATTCAAAGATGAATTGAAGATGTGAACCCTGCAGTCCACAGTGCAGATCGAAGGAAGTTGTCGATACAGACATAAGTCTGTGGTGTTGTGCGCAGGGTTTACAGTGGGCCTGTGTCGAGGAGGCCCGCGGTCATGTCGGCAGCCACATGGCAGGGTTAAGGGCTGCCTCTCTGGCAGACTCTTGTCTTCGCACAAGTGAATCAAGCCCAGGGCGTGGCCTATGTAGTTATACTGTTATGCTGGAGTTGCGTACGTTGGACCAGCCCACTTCGCTTCCGCTTCAAGGAGGGGGACAACATAACTGCATAACCAAGATATTCCCCAGTGTCTGAGATAATATGGTTGCGCCGACTGTGCAGTACACTACACGTATCAATACTATAGCTCCACATGAAGAGTTTTGTGGTTTGTATAGTGAGTTGTGTACAGAACATCACTGGTACACTTGATATTGTGTGAATTATTGTTGATGTGCGAGTTGCCTTCCTTACACATAGTTGGTTGCCACAGCTCTAAACATTCAGCTATTGTGCAGTTGATATGGTATTTTGGAAAGGTCCATTGTCCTGTTTTGCGCTGCCTCGGAGGTAATAGGGGCGGAGTGGTCCGGGGGGAGGTTTTTATGGTGGCGGCGATGGGTGTTTATGGCTTTGTTGGGAATCTGGACTGCATGATTAGTACCTCTATCACATATTGGTCTTTAGATATGGGTGTGAGTTGGTCCTAATTTATGCTGTAGATAGTTAACCTTATTACACTAGTTAAAGATTGATCTTAATGTGTTACTGGTAAGTGGGGCTATGGCCTGTTTTTAGGTAGTATTGCAGATTTGTCTGGTTGTTGAAAATATGGAGAAGTGGTGTTTTTGTGCTTTTTTTGCACAGGAATGTCTAGTTTGTATATAATTAGCTTTACTTGTGGCTCTGTTTTTACCAGTTTAAGAATGGGATGAAAATTAAAAAACACAGAAATAAAAGTATGCTTAATGAACATTTTAATTAGAAATTAGCATTTAAAAAACCTTTGAAATTCACTGAAAAACCATAGAATTCAGGCATGTTATAGTTAGGAATTAGCATTTAAAAAACCTTGGCAATTCACTGAAAAAACCATAGGTTTCAGGGGCGTTATAGTTATCTGGACATTTGACTCGTACAAAACCATAGAAATTCCCCCGTTATAGTTAGTTCAGCTAACTATAACTTACACGCCCGTAATGCTTTGCTGATGAGGTCACATATTAGATCACTCATGACATGGTCAGTGACATCACTCATGACATCACTGATGACATCTTAAATGACATCACTGATGACATCATCCAGTGAATGTGTGTTTTTCTGAAAATTGGATAAGATCAAGGCCGCAGGGACGGACGAAACGCGTCGTGACAAGCTGTTTATTTGGGAATAAATGAATGCTGCAACATAAGTTAGTCTATGCCTCGTATTTCCACCTAAGGGTTGGAGTGCTGCTGCTGTGAGGTATTGCAGATATATAGAGATATATAGATATATATCTATAAATATCTATCTATCTATCTATCTCTCTATCTATCTATCTATCTATCTATCTATCTATCTATCTATCTATCTATCTATCTATCTATCTATCTATCTGTCTATCTGTCTATCTGTCTATCTGTCTATCTATCTATCTATCTATCTATCTATCTATCTATCTATCTATATATACATATATATATATATATATATATATATATATCACACATCCAGTCGGTAGCCGTGCCATAAAGCCAAGCACAGAACCCAGTGCGTAGACACATAAATACGCCAGAGCCAGTCTTCGGTTATTCGCTGCTTTATTAAACTTTCAAGTGCAGGGTGAAAATGCCGAACAGATGCGTTTCGGACAAAGCGTCCTTGCTCACTGTTGGCGGGGGTGTGGACCACTGTTAACATTTATAGCATACAATGTGCATAGCGCGCCCAATTCAAAAACATGTCATTGAGATAGAAATAGGACTCACATATTGCCTAGGCCTATACCTTAACCCCTTCTATGCTGATGACAGAACGGTTCCGTCATCAGCGTCGGTTGAGCTGTGCTGATGACAGAACCGTTCCGTCATGACTCCGCCCGCGCAAGGCGGAGTCAGCACAGGCGGGGAATACCCCCGCACGCAAGGGGTTAACAAACATGGGCGCCATTTTGAAAGAGTAAAAGTAAAACACTTTCAATGCACAATATTAAATTACACATAGCTATGTCACAACAGGCAAGCATGCCTGCTATTCTGTAAACTCGGACAATTGATGTATGTACATATGTAAGCACTTTGCGCAAATTATCTCACCAACGATATGAATATCAGTTGCTAAAAGGATGGTGGTACTACACAATAACCGTACAAATAAATATAGATATATTGTCCACAACATTGTATCAGGGATCATCAATAGATCTAAACTTAAAATTATTAGGTAAATTGAGCATATGATATAACAAAAAATGATTTTAAACAATTTAAAAAAAAAACATTTTTTGTCATATATAAATGTTGAACATCATGATCAATGAAATTGGTGACACACAATAATAAAGTGCCTAGTGCGATATGTAAACTTTCATATGTGCAAAATTCTGCCTAATAAAGTGCAAATGTGCCTCTATATCTTACTGTGCAAATACGCATGTGTGTTCACCTATACTATCAAATCAGCTCAACGAAATAATATAACAATCAGATGTTCATGGTACAAACTTATGCTCATAATTTCACTTTTTTAGACAGAAATAATTAAGTGAATTCCCTGTAGTACACACCTCATAAAATGCATGAAAAGGCTGCGCGAGTTTATAACTCCCATAATGGACTGTCCGAGCTAATATGAAACAGAGTCTCTATGTATGCTAACGTAATTACGATAGTGGTTCTTGTGAAAAAATAATGCTAAAGACATAGTGCAATAGGGAGAAAAACGTGACAACTAAAAAATAATAATGAAAGAAGGTCAATCCTTTACATAATGAATCAAACCAAAACTTGTTACAAGGGAATAAAAAAGAAAAATTCATAAAATCTGCTCTCAACAGGTCATCTGGTACATACGGTAATGTTCTTTGAATACAGATATCTATTAATTTCAATAGGGCCAACAAAGAGAATCTATCACATAAAGAAGTCCCTGCTTTTCCCAGCGATAGTAAGCATTGTAAGTTCCAGAGATAATCTAATTTGTCATGTAACATCACTAGACAATTGGTCAATAAATTCTCACAGGAAATTACTTAAATCTTCTCCCATGTTCAGGCCCCCCGGTGTTTTACTATTAAGTTGAACTATGTATCTTGATTCAAGCTGCCTGAGTTTTGTCTAATAATCTCCACCTTTTTTGGAGGTGGTCACAGCATCGATTACAAAATACTTTAAATGTGCCAGATTTTTATTGTGAATCTGCTGAAAATGTCTAGCTACAGGGTAGCTTTGGTCAGCGTTCACAATGGCCCTCAGATGTTGTAGTATACGTTGGTACACAGGTAATTTGATGCTGCCAACGTATCTAAGGTTGCAACTACATGTAAGCACATATACTGCCAGTTCTGTCCTGCAAGTATAATGTGCTTTTAGAAAAACAGGTGTTGCACTGAAAGGGGGTTATGTATGACTTAGTATTAATTCCGAAAGTGCAGGCCCTACACTAACTGCATCGGAAAAAGCCTTTACGTGGGGATAACCAGTCATCACTCTTGGATACCTCTGGACTATTAGTGACTAGCTCATTTCGCATACCAATATATATATATATATAGGACACCCCGTGCCCACAGCCACCAGCTGTGTGTGTGCCCCTCGCTGCTGCTCGCAGCCTCGTTGTGCCGTCTGCCTGCTGCCCTAGCTGCCTGCCACACTGCTCCTTGCCCCAGCAGTTCTGCCGTATTTTCATTGTAGGTTGTTGTATTTTTCTGCCTTATTGTGTAATCCTTTTGTGCCCTATTGTGTGATCCTTGGTGTTTCCCCCTTGTACCTTGCCCGACCCGCTCCCCGCTTCCCGCCACCGTTCACGTGGCCACGCCCCCTTTGTTCCGTGTCCTCCCCGCTCCCGCCTCCCAGCTGCTCCTCCCTCCCACTTAGCCTTAAATGGCGACACGCAGCGGTCACGTGCAGCGGGCGCGCCGATTGTGCGCCGAAGGCGCGCCAAAGGTAACCCGGTCTGCGCCAGTCCGCGCCTGGACCGCACCCAGCGCCAGGACCCCTGGCCCCCGCCGATACAAGACCACCCGACGGACCTACGACGCCGCCACCCTCAACGCACCCAATGCCGGCCGGAGCCCTACCTGCTACCGAGCCACCCCGAGACGCACCCACGGACCCTTCGCCTGCCAGGCCTGCCAATTCACCTGCCTCCGGACCTGCACCACCCCCGCCAAGTCGAGCACCAGCAGCAACCACCTGAAGTGCATCCTGCTGAACACCCGCTCCATCCACAGGCACTCCGTAGAACTCTGGGACCTGCTTGATGCGACAGCACCGGACATCGCCTTCCTCACCGAAACCTGGAAGAACGCCTCCTCGGCGCCCGACATCGCCATAGCCATCCCGGACGGATACAAGATCACCCGGAAGGATCGCGTCAACCAGACAGGAGGAGGCATCGCCATCGTACACAAGAACACCATCCGCATCTCGACTAACACTGACGATACCTTCACCGCCGCCGAACACCTACACTTCCAGATACACACCGACCCCAAGACCACCCTCCGAGGCACCCTCATCTACAGACCACCGGGACCATGCACACAATTCAGCGAAGACATCGCAGACTCCGTTAGCCCGCACGCCCTGCCCTCCGCCGACTACATACTCCTAGGGGACCTCAACTTCCACCTGGAAAACAACAACGACAGAAACACACCGCCCTGCTGGACAACCTCGCCAACCTCGGACTCAAGCAACTGGTGAACACTCCCACCTACTACGCCGGCCACACGCTTGACCTCGTCTTCTCATCCAGCAAGCACATCTCCTTGAGCCACGTCACCGGACTCCTTTGGACCGACCACAGCTGCGTCCACTTCAGCTTCAGGAAAACTGCGACCCACCACCACCCGCAACAGGTTCCCCGCCGGAGCTGGAGCAAGATCACCGCCGAGCAGCTCACCGCCTCCCTCAGCCAGAACACACCCACCAACACAACGGACCCAAACAAAGCCACCCGCAAACACCACCAGCTGATCCACACCACCAAGAAGTCGGCACTCAAAGAACGACTGGACAACAACGCCCACCACAGCAAGGAACTCTTCAGCATCGTCAAAGAGTTCTCCAACCCCAGCGCCGGAAACAACGACATCGCAAGACCTCTGCGACTCACTCGCATCGTTCTTCCACAGCAAGACATACACAACAGCTTCAACGCACAGACCACGCACCCTACCGCCGAACCAACGCCCCCCACCACCACCCTCTGCAACTGGACTCCGATCAACACCGAAGACACCACATGCACGATGAACTCCATCCACTCCGGATCACCAACCGACCCCTGCCCACACCACGTCTTCAACAAAGCTGACGCCATCATCGCACCCCATCTCTGGGACATCATCAACTCCTCCTTCCACACCGCCACCTTCCCGGAGAGCTGGAAGCACGCCGAGCTTACCGCGCTCCTGAAGAAACCAACGGCGGACCCCACCGACCTCAAGAACTACCGTCCCATCTCTCTCCTTCCATTTCCGGCCAAAGTCATCGAGAAGACCGTCAACAGACAGCTGGCCGCCTTCCTCAAGACAAATGGATCCCTCGACCCCTCGCAGTCCGGGTTTCGGGCCAACCACAGCACCGAGACCGCCCTAATCGCAGCCACCGACGACATCAGAACCCTCATTGACAACGGGGAAACAGCGGCTCTCATCCTCTTGGACTTCTCTGCGGCGTTCAACACAGTCTGCCACCGCACCCTAGTGAAGCGCCTCAGCAGCATCGGAATCCGAGAGAAAGCACTGGAGTGGATCATCTCCTTCCTCGCCGGAAGAACCCAGAGTTTCCGTCTCCCCCCGTTTAGATCCGAGGCGACCAAAGTCATCTGCGGCGTACCACAAGGATCTTCACTCAGCCCAACCCTCTTCAACGTCTACATGAGCCCCCTCGCAGCCATCGCACGCCAACATAACCTCAACATCATCTCCTACTCCGACGACACCCAGCTGATCCTCTCCCTCTCCAACGACCCCACCACCGCCAGAGCCAACCTACACGAAGGGATGAAAGACGTCGCCGACTGGATGAGGAACAGCCACCTTAAACTGAACTCAGACAAGACGGAAGTCCTCATCCTGGGATCATCACCCTCCGCCTGGGACGACTCCTGGTGGCCCCCGGCCCTGGGCACCGCTCCCAAGCCAACAGACCACGCACCCAACCTGGGCTTCATCCTGGACTCCTCCCTGTCGATGACCAGACAAGTCAACGCCGTCTCATCTTCGTGCTTCAACACCCTGCGCAAGCTCCGCAAGATCTTCAGATGGATCCCCACCGAAACCAGGAAAACCGTCACCCAGGCACTCGTCACCAGCCGACTGGACTACGGGAACACCCTCTACGCCGGAACCACAGACAAACTTCAAAAAATACTCCAGCGCATCCAGAACGCCTCCGCACGAGTCACCCTGGACATCCCCCGACACAGCCACATCGCCGGACACCTGAGAGACCTGCACTGGCTCCCCATCAGCAAGAGAATCACATTCAGACTCCTGACCCACGCACACAAGGCTCTCCATGACCTGGGCCCCAAGTACCTCAACAACCGCATGACCTTCTACACGCCCACCCGCCAGCTATGATCAACCAGCCACGCCCTCGCCACCGTACCACGCATCCGCAGAGCCACCGCCGGAGAAAGATCCTTCTCCTACCTGGCAGCCAAGACCTGGAACTCCCTCCCCACCCACCTTTGGCGGACCCAGGACCATCTCTCCTTCAGGAAACAGCTCAAGACCTGGCTGTTCGAGCAGTAACATACCCCTCCCCCCCCCAGCGCCTTGAGACCCTCCCGGGTGAGTAGCGTGCCATATAAATGCCATGATTGATTGATTGATATATATATATATATATATATATATATATATATTTATATATATATATATCAAAGCTCAAGTTGCCCCTAGGGCAGAGACTCACTCGAGCACCAACCACCATGGTGAAAACGCTCCATCGGGCAGACAGCTGATGCAACCTGCCGCGTTTCGAAGCCGAGTGCTTCTTTTTCAAAAGTTCATCTTCGCGTGATGCTTGAGACACACCCTCTTTTCAGTTAATATACACCCCCTGATGGGCAGTGATTTCTAGATCATGTAGTGTGCCTCCGTCGTTCAGTCGTGATAAAACAAGTGAAGAGGCTCAACATGATTACCCTTGGTTAAGCTACTAGCATATTGGGGTTTGAAGTGGTTGATCCATATTGTCCTGGGCTACGTGATTTTTTGGTGGTGGTGGCTGATCTCATCTGTCCTATTTTACTATATTCCAAAACTGTTTGGAGTTGTTATTAACACAAGCAAGACTGCGGCCCTGCCATCTGCTTTCATCCCATGCTTTCTTTGCCTTTTCCAGGACCCTCCTATATTTTAGTCTAGATGACCGTACTCTGGCAGGGTCCCCTGCCTTAATTGTGTCCCATAAGGACTTGCGGGCCATTCTACATTCGTCATTAAACCAATGGGTGCTTCTCGTTTGTTGCGAACTCCTGGCCTTATGGGACCTCACAAAGTGGGAACGTAGCTGGGCAAAAAATGTGTTGTGGATAGCAGTTATATCTCCAGGGACCTCAGAGTTATTTGATCAAGCTTCTAGCTCAGCTGTTGCATCATCAATACCAGTGCAAATAGTTACTAGAATTTTGGGTTTAGCTATTATCTGTGCCTACTTCAATCTCATGATATCATTTGTGAGGACCACGTCAAGGGTGGGTGTCATGCTGGATGGCCGAGTGAGTCTTTGGTAACAGTTCAAAGGTCGCACACAAGGGATTGTGGTTGCTTTCTATCTGACCCCTCATTGACAGTTTCTGAAAAACACAGCATAGCTACAAATTAATTACAAGATAGTCTATACAGCTAGAACCATGGCCAATATTAAATGTATTTGCCCCATGTCTGTCAGAAGATTATCTCCTTTTTGTGGCACGGAGGCCTTTATCCAAGCACATGGAGTTGATTTGGATTGCTACGTCTGTCCACTGTTTTATCAGGGTAAGTTCCAATTTTGGGATGCCCCACTGTTTGTCTTCCTCACTAGTAAGATCATGTTCTTCTGTGGCAAGGGGCTCGAAGGTCTCATTAAGGTCTCCTGCTATTACGTTTTGGGAGTCCCTAGAGTGCAAGTCTAAGAGATCGTCGACAGCTGCTAAAACTTCCGACTTCTTCCCACCACTCAAACCACTTGCATAAATGTTATAAATGTCAATATTTCCCTTTGTGCCCATTTTCAGCCTAATTGCGAGGATGTTCCTGCTCTGTGTTGGAAGCACCTGGATGTTGTAGCCAATCGCTTGGCAAGCCCAAATTGTCAATCCCCCCTGAAGGACGGCCTTTTCCCTAATAATAGCTGGAATATAGTAATTTAAATAACCTATGCAATGAAGGGGCTCCATTAGCCATGTTTCCTGGAAGAGACAAATGCCATAGCCTCAATGAATTTGAGCCAGTCCTCAACTGGTTCAAAGACCGCTTGGATAACAACGCACACAACAGCAAAGAGCTCTTCAGCATCGTAAAAGAACTCTCCAACCCCTGCATCAAAGGCAACGATATCCCACCCTCACAAGAACTGTGTGACTCGCTGGCTATCTTCTTCCACCGCAAAATCGCTGACATCCACAACAGTTTCAACACCACAACCGCCCGACTACGCCAGACTATAACTCCCCTACGAACACCACCAGCGCCATCTGCCTGACCTCCTGGTCCAACACCAACGACGACGAGACACTCAAGTTCATGAACTCCATCCACTCAGGATCTCCGTCAGACCCGTGCCCATGCCAAGTATTCAACAAAGCAGACGCTGCCATCGCACCCCAACTACGGAAGGTCATCAACATCTCCTTCGAAACAGCGACATTCCCGGAAAGCTGGAAGCACGCCGAAATCAACACCCTCCTCAAGAAGCCCATGGCGGACCCCAAGTACCTCAAGAACTTTGGCCCATCTCCCTGCTCCCGTTCCCGGCAAAGGTCATCGTGAAAATCGTCAACAGGCAATTGGCCAGCCACCTGGAAGACAACAACATCTTGGACCCGTCCCAGTCCGGATTCAGACGAAACCACAGCACCGAGACAGCCCTCATCGCTGCCACAGACGACATCAGTCACCAACTAGACAATGGCAAAACATCAGCCCTCATCCTCCTGGACCTGTCAGTCATATTCGACACGGTCTGCCATCGCAATCTAAAGACACGCCTCCTAGAAGCCTGTATCCAAGAGAAGGCCCTTAACTGGACCACGTCCTCCCTCTCCAGCAGAACCCAGAGCGTCCGCCTCCCACCCTTCCGATCCGAAGCCACCGACACCATCTGCTGCGTCCCCCAGGGCTCATCCCTCAGCCTGACGCTGTTCAACATCGACATGGCCCCCCTCGCACAAGTGGCCCGCCAGCAAAACCTCAACATCATCTCCTACGCCAACGACACCCAGCTCATCCTCTCCCTCACCAGAGACCCACACACGGCCAAAACCAACCTCCAAGAGGGAATGAAGGCCGGCGCCGACTGGATGAGGAACAGCCGTCTGAAGCTGAACTCGGACAAGACGGAGGTACTCCTCCTCGCACCCACCCCCTCAGCCTGGGACGACTCCTGGTGGCCGACCACACTGGGAACCGCACCGACACCCACAGACCATGCACGCAACCTAGGATTCATCCTCGACTCCTCCCTCTCCATGGCCAAGCAGGTCAACGCTGTCTCCTCCTCCTGCTACAACACCCTCCACATGCTCCGCAGGATCTACAAGTGGATTCCGACCGAAACAAGAAGAACGGTGACACAGGCCCTCGTCAACAGCAGACTGGACTTTGGCAACGTATGGCGGAATGCTGTCGTGTTACATCTCAATGCATCAGGGCAACTGGTTTCGATTAATTACACACGGCGCCCGGCCGTGGAGATGAGAACCATCACCAGCAGGTAAAGGATTACAAATGCCAGCTGGAAGAGGCTGGGGCTTTGAACTATTCAAAACCTGATCGGCACAGCAATCCAAATGCTTACTTAGCTTACTTTCAGAATCTGCCACCTACTAAAGGAATGAAAAGGACTTTATTTATGAACGCACATGTTGAACTTACTTTAAGTGACCACTAATGCTCGCATGAAGGACTCAATGCACCACAATGCACCAGAATGGAACTGCACTGAGTATACGCCCACTGAGGGCGGGGTTTGTAATAAATAAAACCGGAAATTCAAACAATGTGAGCCTCAGATGTGCTGTTTGCAAATGCCCATGAAGAAGAGGCTTGTGGCCTAGAAATGCGTTGGCAGAAAGAGATTTTAAGGCAGAGTAGTAAAGCAGGCTGCATCACGAAGCCGTATGGCGGAATGCTGTTGTGTTCCATCTCAATGCTTCAAGGCAACTGGTTTCGATTAATTACACACGGCGCCCGGCCGTGGAGATGAGAACCATCACCAGCAAGTACAGGATTACAAATGCCAGCTGGAAGAGGCTGGGGCTTTGAACTATTCAAAACTTGATCGGCACAGCAATCCAAATGCTTACTTAGCTTGCTTTCAGAATCTGCCGCCTACTAAAGGAATGAAAAGGACTTTAATTATGAACGCACATGTTGAACTTACTTTAAGTGACCACTAATGCTCGCATGAAGGACTCAATGCCCCACAATGCACCAGAATGGAACTGCACTGAGTATACGCCCACTGAGGGTGGGGTTTGTAATAAATAAAACCGGAAATTCAAACAATGTGACCCTCAGATGTGCTGTTTGAAAATGCCCATGAAGAAGAGGCTTGTGGCCTAGAAACGCGTTGGCAGAAAGAGATTTTAAGGCAGAGCAGTAAAGCAGGCTGCATCACAAGGCCGTATGGCGGAATGCTGTTGTGTTCCATCTCAATGCTTCAGGGCAACTGGTTTCGATATATATATATATTTATATATATCTATATATACATATATATCTATATATATAGATAGATATAGAGATATATATATATGTAGTGAGCAAGGGCGTTCACGCCCGAAACGCGTCTGTTTGGCAGTGTGTTGCACCTCTGCACTTTATATGAAATAAAGGAAGAATATCCGAAGTAAGTCTGGCTTGGATTTATTCAACTTTGTCTGCGCACTGGGCTTGGTGCAAAAGGCGTTGCACTAACCTTCCGGTTGGAATATATATATATATATATATATATATATATATATATATATATATATATATATATATATATATATATATATATATATATATATATATATATATATATATATATATATATATATATATATATATATATATATATATATATATATATATATATATATATATATATATATATATATATATATATATATATATATATATATATATATATATATATATATATATATATATATATATATATATATATATATATATATATATATATATATATATATATATATATATATATATATATATATATATATATATATATATATATATATATATATATATATATATATATATATAACAATCCTCAGCTACCTCTCGCCCGGAGCCCAAATGCAGGAGACCGCTGCGCAGGAAGAAGGAAGGAGACCTCAGGTGCAGTGAGCAATCTTTTTCTTTATTGTACCTTCGAGGAAGCGGCACACAGCATGACGTTTCAGCCTACACAGAGGCCTTGATCACATGACGCACGCTGGGAAAAGGCAATATTTAAAGTGCTAGTGCTAAGTGGGAATACATTCCAATTGGTAGGTTTATGGTCACATGATGCACCTACTTATAGATACTGACAACAGACTTTGAATTACAAACACATCTCGGGATAATCCCTGGCTAACGTCATGTTGTACTGGTGGATAATGTATCGGTAAAGTGCAAATGCAGATTCATGTATATACACAGTGTAAACAAAGATTACTGGATAAATCCAATTGTGCAAATCACAAACGATGTGCAAAGTGCAATGTGCTACATGAAGATCCTACTAAACACATGTATACTATATACACTATATACTCTGTACAAAAAGTCATGTATAACACCTAATTAATAAGTTAATAAATACAAAAATATATCATAAATATGTAAATATATATATATGTTAAAACCATGACTTTACAGTGCATTGTAAATAAATATACAGATAAGCACGACACCGTTCATTTGGGATGAGATCTATAGTACGCAAAATTAATAATATAGCATAAATGTTTTCGCTTTAATACCCAGATCGCAGCATCCCATTATAAATGCACAGAATTGTCTACACGGACACTGAGCTGGAAAGATGACGGGCAGAGGAGATGTTGACCCCTCCCAAGGAAGAGAGGGGAAACCATCGCAGCCTCTGCCCTACTCCCATCCACTATGCTCATGAATTGCCTGGACTGACCAAAACCTAGAACTAGATGTACCAAAGTGAAAAGTGAGTGACAAGAAGATAAACATGTGCACTTTTTTTATGTGAAAATTTTTCAAGCTTTTTTGTGACTTTGTGACATTGTTTTCTCCTACTCATGAACAGTAGATCAAGCTGATGAGTTCTTAAAAAAGTGAGCAAAGCTCTTAGTACATCTTAGTGCAACCTAAGCCTAGGCTGCACCCCACTTATTGGAACCATCCAACCCTCTGATCTGTACAGTGTTGACGACACTAATCTCAATAGGAGGACAGACAAGTACACCACTATTATCTACTCAGAAGCAACAACTACTCAACAGGAGAGACAGATGACAATATATAACAGTATGGAATTGTCATAGACACGTATAAAAATCTTCTGTGGAGTTCAGTCCCCCCGGAGCTCGACAGTCCATATCCAGTATATACCTGGTTTCCAGCTTTCTAAGGGCCCCGTCCCTATCACCTCCTCTCCTAAGGGGACCAACACAGTCGATCGCATAGTAGCGCAATAGGGAACTGTCATTATTATGATGTTCCTTGAAATGACTGGCCACCGGATATGCTGGGTCACTAGTATTGATGGCCCTGATGTGCTGGAGTATCCTCTTGTGCACCTGCAGTTTGGTGCTGCCGACATAACGCAGGGCACACGGACACTCAAGCACATACACCACATATTCACTCTTACATGTAAGCTGTTGTTTAATCTTGCGTGCCTCAGGAGTGAATGGGATAGCGTACTCTGTCTTATTCAATCCATGCTGGCAAGCCTTGCAGGATGAACACTTCCTAAAGCCCCTACTTTTCCCTAACCAATTTTTGCTGGTTAGAACTTCTGGGCTAGACTTGACTAGGGCATTCTGCATAGAGTACGCTCGCCTATATGTGATGGAAGGGGTACTAGGTATTTTGTCCCCTATCACTGGGTCACATTTTACTAGATTCCAATGTTTGGAAATTATTTTCCCCAGCGCGGCCTGTTGCCTGTTAAAGGCCCAAATCAATCTGACTGGTTGATCATTAGAGGTGGTTGGCTTTTTATGGGCCTTAGGCTCAAGGGCCTGGCTGCGTGGGATAGCATTAGCTTTAGCTATGGCTTTGTCCACTATTGCAGCCTGATATCCCCTAGCCAGGAATCTGGACCTACTAGCTTGCTGTGCCAGTTGGCACTGGGCTTCTGTGCTGCTTAACCGTCTTATACGCAGCATTTCTCCATACGGAATGCTACGTATAAGGTGAGCAGGATGATGGCTGCTGGCATGGAGGATCGTATTTCCTGCCGTCTCCTTGCGGTATAGCCTCGTTTCTAGACTAGTTGCTCCTGGTGTGACAGTCATGTCCAAAAAGTGCACCTGATCCCTACTGATGTTAGAGGTAAAATGCAGATTATAGTCATTCTTATTGATGAGATCAACAAAGTGCTCAGCCTCCTGACGAGTGCCCTTCCAGACAAGGAACACATCGTCAATACAACGATACCACCTAACAATAGATTGTCTGGAAATGTCAGCGTGCGTGCCATGGAGAACCTGCCTCTCCCAGTAGCCCATGTGAAGACAGGCATAACTGGGAGAGAAACAGGCCCCCATAGCCACACCCCTGACCTGCTGGTAATATCTAATGTTAAACAAGAAAAAATTATGGTGTAAACAAAATGAAATCATTGACAGTAACATGCGGTTGTGGTCAGCCATGATAATAGGTCTCAGTCCTAGGTAGAATTCTATGGCTCTAAGTCCGTCTTGATGATTAATGCTCGTATATAGAGACGTGACGTCTAGTGTGATGAGCCACAGATCCATACCCCACTCAATTTCCTGTATCTTTCTTACAAAATCATTGGAATCTTGCACATACGATGGTAACTCCTGCACAAATTCCTGTAAGAAAGAGTCCACATATATAGTAGTCTTCTCTAACAGGCCCCCACATGCTGCAATTATTGGTCTTCCCGGGGGCTTGTTTGGATTTTTGTGGATTTTAGGGATTAGGTAAAGGACTGGCATGACTGGATGGTTATTCTTAAGGTATTTCAGCTCATCCATGCTCAGTAGGCCAAAGGATCTCCACCCCATGAGTAAGGAATGGAAGTCTTCCTGAGCTTTTTTGACCAATGAAATGTCACTGTGTCTATAACAGTTCAGATCATTCAGTTGGGAGAGAGCTTCTTCAAGATATAGTTTTCGTGGCCACAAAACTATATTCCCTCCCTTGTCAGCCTGTCTGACAATGACATTTTCGTTGGCCTGAATTTTTTGGATAAGGCGCATGTACTGGTCATTTTGTGAATATCTTTTCCGTTTGGAGTTGAGCACTTTGGAGTGTAGTGACCTAATGTCTTTAACCACTGCATCGTGAAAAATGTCAAGATTGTCATAGATCATAACAGGTGTGAACGTTGAGCGCGGTTTAAAGGACGTTAATCCCCCCACCCCACTCGGCTCACCTCCAGATGTAGCTTGTGAAGATGACTGCTCCGATCTAAGAGATTCAAGGGCTTCCAGGCCTGGCAAATCACGGGCCTGCAATCCATCTTCTGCAGCTTCAGCCCTTGTGACACTGTTGCGGGTCTTACCTCCAGCAAAATGTTTTTGTAGCTTTATTTTGCGGACAAATCTATAAAGATCAATTCTTGTGTCCGCATAATTCAGATCGCGTGGCGGACAAAACGTAAGACCTTTAGACAGGATGTTAATCTCAGAATCAGACAGGACCATGTCAGTCAAGTTTACAACGGCAACTGGTTTCGATATATATATATATTTATATATATCTATATATACATATATATCTATATATATAGATAGATATAGAGATATATATATATATAGTGAGCAAGGGCGTTCACGCCCGAAACGCGTCTGTTTGGCAGTGTGTTGCACCTCTGCACTTTATATGAAATAAAGGAAGAATATCCGAAGTAAGTCTGGCTTGGATTTATTCAACTTTGTCTGCGCACTGGGCTTGGTGCAAAAGGCGTTGCACTAACCTTCCGGTTGGAATTCATATATATATATATATATATATATATATATATATATATATATATATATATATATATATATATGTGTTCAACTTTGTTTCACCCACTTTCTCTTTGCGACTAACAAAGTCATTGTGATGACTTTGGTAGATGCAAATATATTTTTTTTTTTAAAGGTGGCTTTCTCCTACATTGATCACAGAATGAAAAACTAAAACAATATAATACTGAATATTTAGAGTTACCTTTGTATAAACATTTCTTTAAGCGTATTTTTCAGCATGTAAAATAGATATACTGATGACAGAATCTCAACTGTAAATGCAACAATGTTGGGCCTACTTACAAATTTGTTAAAAAAAAACAATTAATGTATTTTCTGATAAACACATTTGAAATACAAAAAATAAGTGGTGTATTCTATAAATATGAAACACAGTATCCAATTAGAGAAAGAAAGTGCGAAAATCTTAGAGGTTCACTTACAAAAAATGGACCTTACAATTAACAAATAGAATTTAAAAAAAAAACTTAAAAAATTGAAAAAACAGAGGATACAGGAATGTTATAGTTAACAATTAGTAGTTCAAAAACTTTAGAAATTCACTGAAAAAACAAAGGTTACAAGGACAATATAGTTGGAAGATAGAAATTAAAAAAAACTTAGAAATTCACTGAAAAACCCAAACGTTACAGAGACGTTATATTTAGGGTGACATTTCTCTTGTACAAAACCAGAGAAATTAAGCAGTTATAGTTAACTCAGCTAACCATAACTCGTGCCCCGCAATGCACTACTTGTGGCCTCACCTATTACGACACTCATGACATGGTCAGTAACATCACTGATGACATATAATTATATTTGATATTTGTCGAGCGTGAACAGCTACCTCAAACAGAGGTATCCCGGTGCTATGCGGAAGTCAGGAGTGGAAACTGGAACCTAAGAGCTAACCTGGTCTAAAAAAACAGGTCTTCAAGATCTTTCTGAACTTAGGTTCTGTGTCAACCATACACATATGCGTTGGTAAGGAATTCCATAACATGGCTGTCGAAACTGTGAAGGACCTTCCTCCCATTCAGGCTTTTTCAAAGCAAGGAACACAAATTAGATGCTGGGAGTTTGATCTCAGCATTTGATTTGGTTGGTGTGGGCGAAGCCTCTGTCTAAGTTCTCTTGGTCCTTTGTTGTGCATGACCTGAAAAGCGAAGGTCAAGGACTTGAATTCTATTTGATTGGCTACTAGAAGCCAATGAAGGAGCCTGATGTGCGGGGAGATGTGATGGCAGAACGGCACCCTTCAGATGAGTTTTGCATTGTATTTTAAACTATCTGCAGTGTGTGAATCATGTACATCGGTAGTCCCAGGCACGGACTATTGGCATAGTTCAACAGGGATGTCACCGTAGCATGAACTACTACCCTTCGACTGTCCCCCAGCAACAGGTGCAAGGATTTCTTTAAGATTTTCAATTTCCCTGAGCTATAGAACTCTGTAGTGTTAATAGGGTGTACCCATGTCGTCGTAAACATTTTTGATTATGCCATCACTCTGTCACTGCAGCAATGCATATTTTCTTGTAAATAAGGCCCTTGGTCTTTCAGCACTATGGGCTGCAGTCACCAAGTGGTTTCTGGCAAGAGATACACCTAGGTGAGTTACAGCAGTAGGTGGTTGTGATCTGAAAGGGTCTTCCCCAAGGACTCATTATAATAATAATAATAATAATAATAATAGGGGGTCTTGTAAAGCGCTTGGTGACGCACAACGGCGTGTCCCCGCTCTAGGATGCGAGCGCTAACAGGAGAAGGTACTAAGGTGGGAACCCACTACCGGGCATATAGAAATGTTTTTAGCTTGGCTCTGAAAATGGGCTCTGAGGGTTCCAGGCGCAACGCCACAGGAAGTTTGTTCCAGCTAGATGCAGCCAGATACCTGAAGGATCTGCCGCCCATCCGTGCTTAGGACACCTTAGGGATGGACAGGCGCCCCGAGACAGAAGATCTGAGAGAACGAGATGGCTCGTATTGTGTCAGCAGACCCTGCAGGGGAAGAGGTGCCCTGCCATTGACGATCCGATGACAGGTGCATAATGCTTTAAATTCCACCCTGCTTCTCACAGGAAGCCAGTGCAGGGCCTGGAGTGCGGCTTTAGAAGCTGATCTTCTGGGCAGTCTGAGAACCAACCGGGCTGCGGCATTTTGTAGAACCTGCAGGCGGCTCAGATTCTTCTCAAGAGTCCCCAGGTAGAGCAGGTTGCCATAGTCCATCTTGGACGTGACTAGTGCATGCACTAGTGTTTGGCGGGCTTTGATAGGAAGGAGCTCCAGAACCTTCCTGAGGGTCTTGAGGATCCCGAAACAGGTACCAACCACCCGATTTACCTGGGGTCCGAAAGTTAGGTTGGAATCGAACCAGACACCTAAATTCCTCACCTCCTGGCAGGGAATTGGTGCTGGTCCCAGGCAAGGTGGCCACCACGCCGACGTCCAAGCCGCTCGGTCTCCCCCCACCACCAGCACCTCAGTCTTGCCTCCGTTGAGCTTAAGGCAGTTGGCAGACATCCAGGCAGCTAGGTCTTGCATGCATGCTCTGAAGATGTCTGCCGCGAGACCGGGTGCACGCGATAGGGAGATGACCAGCTGCGTGTCGTCGGCGTACGACACCATGAGCAAACCGTGACTCTCCACTATGGTGGCAACCGGGGCAACGTACAGATTGAAAAGAGTTGGACTCAGGGACGAGCCCTGCGGCACCCCTTGGTCCAAGGCTACTCGCTCGGAGTAGCAGTTGCCCTGCCTGACTTGGCAACCTCTGCCAGATAGAAACGATTGGATCCATTTTAGCGCTGCACCTCCTACCCCTCCTTTGTTCAGACACTGTAGCAGGATGGAATGTGCTACAGTGTCGAACGCAGCGCTATGGTCCAGAAGGATCAAGGCCAAAGTATGGCCCTCGTCGGCACCCTGCCTGATGGTTTCGGATGCCATGAGGAGCGCTGACTCCGTCGAGTGTCGAGGCTGGAACCCACACTGGGTGGGATGTAGAAGATTGGTATCTTCCACAAATTGCATTAACTGCAAATTGGCCACCTTCTCCGCCACTGTAGAGAAGTAGGGTAGGAGGAAGATGGGACGCAGATTCTCCAGCTTTTCTAAGCTGATATTAGGCTGCTTGCGGAGGGGAAGCACCACAGCTTGTTTCCATTCCCTAGGCATAGTGCTGGATCTGAAGGAGACATCCAACAGATGCCTAATGTATGATTGTAGTGTTGTCAAGCTGTCCCCCAGCCGTTTAGATGATGCTGGATCCCGTGGGGAGCCTGATTTCACTGATCTACATATATTGATCAGGTCTTCTACTGGCGGGGTGGAGAAGTTAAGCAACAGATTTTGTCCATCTGCCTCACTTACGATGCTTCAAACTCTCCCCCTGCCATGGGTTGGATGGGAAAGGCTGAATACATTTTGGACACTTTGTCGCCAAAATAGTCAGCAATGTGATTGCAGGCAGCAACTGAACAATCCTCTAGTCCTGCCGAGGACTTGGGGACGACCAGGGATTTATAAACGCAGAGCAATTCTTTCGCCGAATTCTCTGCACCCATGATCCTATCGGCATAGTGGGCAGTTTTCGCTCTCCTGATTAGGTTGTGATATGCCCGTCTATTGACGAGATATCAGCAGTGGTAAAGCTGTATTACAGAGAAATTAATCCTGTCTAAAGTGTAAATATTGTGGGAGGGAATGAAACAAGTATTCCCTAGGGTTGAGATGTAAAGCTCTCCAGCTGTCAACTTGGGACCCATATGTGACTCATTGAGATAAATAGGTTGTAGAGCGGCCTGTAGGGGAGGTCAAGAGGGTGGGAGTGGGATCGATCTAGTACAGTGCTGGGACACAATTGAAGTCATCTGCAAGTATCCAGAGTATGTGAGACCAGCATGTTAAGCGGGACAAGAGATTGGCCAGGAAGGGCAAGTGACATGTGTTTGGCAAGTAAACACTATCCAGTAATTCAAAAGCACCATCTAACATTCCTTCAACCAGGACATAGCATCCATCTGGGTCGGCTTTCAATGTGATAGAGCGGAATGGGACTTCCAGTCGGATCCAGAAAAGCACCCCGTTAGCACAACTCAAGGAACCAGTACCGTAACAATGGACCCTCCAGTGCTTCTGGAGTTTAGTATCTTCCTCCTTGGGAAGGTGGGTTTCTTGCAAAAATGCTTTATATACCCCACCTCTTCAGGTACTGATACACAGAATATTGTTTTCTTGTCATGTTCATGTCACAGATGTCCCAAGTCATGAGTTAGTATACCGATTTGGTACAGTGACAAGGTGAAGCAGGAAGATGATATAAGGGGGGAGAAGAATCAGCAATGCATGGCCATGCCATCCCGGGCCATCCAACACAGTGCAATACACAATAGACTCCACAATATGAAAATCCCAACTTCCCTATCCAGGGTGGCAGAGCAACATCTGGCTGCCTAAGCAAGAAACACAGCAGATCTCCAGGCTTCTTCCCGTTGTCCCATCTTCTCCCTGGGATGGAGCAAGACCAGCTGCTCACCTTAGCATGGGTAAGAATTGCAGTCTCAATCTAGTTCTCTCTTCCATGCCCAAGGAGGGGGTCCATGTCGGCCCAACATTCACAATTGTGACAGCCAAGCCCCAGCCACCCTTGGCCCAGTCATACTTTGCAAAAAGATTTTCAGGTCCTCCAGGCCCCTACTGGCTGAAGCCGCTCTGCTGTACTCTTTAGATGGGTACTGCCCTAGGCTATCGGGATATTGTTGAATTTCGGCAACCCTACTAAAGAACTAGGTAGATGCATCTGCCACCATGTGGCGTTAGGCCATGCCCCTTCTTATGTATCAGGTTGTTGGGTCAAAATGCACTCTGCTGGTCTTGTTTGTATGAACTGTAACATCATTGTCCTTCATTTTACCTACTGTGTTCCTGTAAACTGAGCATTCGATGGATTCAAATGCATATGTTGCTTTAGCTCAATGTCCCATTCTATCTATAGGACCTGGGGTCTGTTAGTTTATTAGTGTTGATTGTTCTGTGGCTAGCAAAACAATCATAAGTTCTCGCCATTCCTGTGATTCTTATTTAGCCTTTTTGTTGACATTCTCAATAATAAGGAACGTCTTCATTATAAGGAGAGAGGTTGTTCCTTAAGTTAATCCTTTTGAAGAGTTCATACTCTGAAAGGCATGGCCACAGCACCAGGTGTGGTCTTAATGACGCTCCATATGTCTGGAGTACTGAAAAGGGCCATCCTGATGCAGCTGTACTGGTTTGTTTGTTTTTGCTATGTAGCATATTCTCTTCATAGTTTCCAGAGATTTCTTCAAATTTATTCAACTTATATCTATCAATATGACATCTATTATTGTTCAACGTCTTCAACTCACTTGGATCCCTTTAGATGTGCCTTGCTTTGAGCGATAACTCATGCTGATGCACGGATAAAATATTGGGCACTATTCACACAAAAGATGATTGAAGGAATGCTTACAAAGTCTAACTGCAGGCAATTGCACACAGAACCATTCCAATCCATCGTTTTTCATCCACTGTGCCACTGTAAACAAAGGCCTATCTACAACTGCCAAATGTAGCTCCCTCCAGAATGGAATACAACCAACTCCAGACGGGTTTTGGGCTTGTTTGGCCTCCTCAGTGAGGTATAACTGGGATCATGTGTCACAATGAGACAGGTACCCACATATTGACATACCCCTTTCCACTGAAGATAAATCAGTAATGTCAGTCACACAAAAGTTGATGGAAGGAATGCTTGCTAATGTTTAACCATCAACATTCCAACCCATCGTTTTTTACTCACATTTTTGTCACCGACTGTGCCACTTCAGACAAAGGTGTGCCTCATGCAGATCAATACTGACCCTGCTGCTAATGGGAACTGTCCATCCGGACTGCGAGAGGAGGCCCCCTTCCGAAGGACGCCTTGTCCGGCATTTGTCATTACTACTCTCGAAGATTGACATAGCATATGACTCTTGGAGTACGTTTGTCTTCCTACACCTGTTGATTTAGGCCTTCTGGCACTTTTTAGCTTTGGTCTAACTGTGTCAATGACCAAACAGTGGGGCCGATTCACAGAACTAACTTAAGACAAAATCCTAAACTTACTACTTTTGGTATTCACAGAAGTTAGGATTTTGTCTTAAGTTTGTCTTAAGACAGACTTAAGACAGACTTAAGACAAAATCCTAACTTAAGTCTGTCTTAAGTCTGTCTTAAGACAATCTTAAGACAAAATCCTAACTTCTGTGAATACCAAAAGTAGTAAGTTTAGGATTTTGTCTTAAACTAGTTCTGTGAATCGGGCCCAGTATTTCTGTTGCACCACTGCGCTATTTGTCTTTGTGTGTATCATTCCACATCCTAGGAACTACTTCAATTGCAATGCCTACAATGTTATATCATCTCTAAAGTACACTAAATCATCGGTCTTTTTAGAAAATTCAATTCTTTATCTCATGTATGCCTTCTATAAATCATGTTGCTTCTTATAAAACTAGTACTACAATTTTATATCTTCTGTCAGGACTACAGCAGAAGTCTATCCTTAAGATCTGTTTTGAAGTAGACCGGTTTTTACATACAGCAGCATTCGTCTGGGTGTCGATCTAAATGAGATTCCCTAAAACAAAGAGGAATACAATTCAACTAAATAATAAAAGTTGTTCTTTGTTCTTTGCAACTGCCAACATCAATCTCAATAGATTGTGCATCAAAAGGTTTGATTCGCTATGCACTATGGTTAATATTGAATAATACCACTGATAATCCTTCAATATATGTTTTATGTTCATGATTGCTGTGAAAACCCTTTGAACACTACAATTAACAAATGGTTTTGACGAGTGTTTATTAGTCAAACATTCTATTACGATTCTACATTACAAGACACATTGTATTTTCTTGATTCAATACTAAATCTGCCCATAAAAAAGTGAAAATTGTCCTGAAGAAGGTGATGTTAATTTGATGGTTTCACCAAAACACAGCGTGGACAGATAGACTCAAGTGAACATATTATGTCCAAAGGGAATATCATTTGTATTTTTTTAAGATCATTAGTATTTTATGAATTCATTAACTATATAATTGGTGATACCTTTTTGATGTATAAAGTGAGAAAAGTGGAAATGTGTGTACCCCTTATTTTTATTATATGTAAAATGGTATGACAACACAATTTTTTAGAATTAATATCTTTATTTGATGATTGATATATATAGACTTGTTTTCTGTTCTTCTCAGTGGCCCAAGGACTGCTTTAATTTTTATAATTTATAATTTTTACTATTTATTTCATACTATATGTTATATGTTTTATGAAAGTCTACTTCTATATCGATTTGTAGGCCTTGATTATGTGTCTAGCTCCACTCCTTCCGATTATTCAGATGGTACAAATTAGGTGATTTTGAAAAGGGATTTTTTTTGTTATTAGTATACATAAGATGTCCAGCACATTGGGCAGTCTCTTTGCAGACCAGGAAAGCCTGATCACACGTTTACCTCACTGGATGGTTGTGACATTAGAAACAAAAGCATAATTCTTGTCAGATTTCCAACATGCCTTATGGGGTCAGTTTATTTCTCTCCCACGATACTTGATGAATATAGTTTTTGATGTATTTGGCCCACGCTTGTTGGAATTTATCAGGCAGTCTTTAAACAAGTTCTTTGCTTCTCACTTGTCTATCTCCTATCCCTCCCTCCGCGCCTCCAAAAGGTGTCGCGTCTCTGCAGCACATCACCACACATAGCGAGATGTGTTAAATTAATCTGAATGTTTAACCCTTGAATGGCTTGCCCTTTATCGATTGAGCTGCTATGGAGGCCAGTGTGAAATGCCTTTCACACCAGTGTACTCTTGTCTAATTCTGTGTTCTCGGAAATATGCAAAATTGTGGCACCTCGCGAAAAGTAAAATTTCTTGATAATTTTAACCGCAGGAGACTGCTTTGCGAACAAATTGTGTTGCTGACAGAACACTAGGAATCTTCTCCTCGAACCCCTTTCCTGTAGTTATCACATTATGACCTTTTCAAAAAGTTATATGTTTCCAGAAAAAATGTAACCAAGATTATAGTGAAATGTAATTTTTTTCATGAGAAATGTTTCTATTTCACTGAAAAGACTGCTTTTCCCTGCCTTTAACATGACACTGCTCTTCTAAAAACAAATCAGGAAAGCTAGAAACTGTTTCCACATGTCTGTGAGGAAGTGCATTCAGCACTTAAAACCACAAACCGCGTAGAAAAGCAAATAGGCAGGCATATTCTGAAGGGCACATTTCTAAAAACCTCTTACACTTTGTCATTAATTTTATAACTAAACTAGTCTAGTAAAATGTGCAGAAGTAATACTTTGGCTAGTCTTGGTTTCGCACAACAGAAATACGAAGTAGTTTGTCAAAAAAGTACGTATCACTAATTTAGCAGTTAAGAATCATAGACACTAATGCATGTTAAATTGAATTTCTAGTAACATTTATATTAACCATGACCCTAGAGGTAATTACGCATCATTCATTACACTGAGTTCTACTTTCCCTCATCGGGGTTCAGATTTCCTTTCACTCTTTCTGACACTTTTCCTTTGATCACTATTAGGACACTTTTTGAGACAAACAGGTTTTAGGTCGGACACTGAATTCCTTCTGGTAAGAGGGTACATTTTATTGGTAAAAATTAAAAGAGCTGCTGGTGGCCGGGCAAGATGGCCAATGGGACATAGACCGTCTCGGCTGCCGGTCCACGCGCTGTTCCGAAATGAAAAAAGGCGGCTGTGTGAGACTAGAAACCCTGCAAATAGAGCCCTCCCTTACAGGATGATGTGACGCACCGGCGGAGGACAATTTATTGTCTCGAACGCTACGAGGACTGTCCTGTTTAGCTCCATGCTGCCTTAAGAAGTCAGTGGCAGCTAAAATGACGTCTGGAGCTTTGCCGAAGCGGGAGACATCCCTGCTCACCTGCTAGAAAGGCTGCCGGACCGCTCATATCAGGAGTAGAGCTGTGCCTGAGGTAAAGGTTGGCCCTAGAGCACTTGCGAAGGCGAGCTTTGCAGATTGGCACGGCTGGATGTTTCCCCGCCACGCTTCCATGACTTCAACATTACGGTCGCGTTTTACTAAACGGCGGCCGCCTCTGACACTTTGGGCCTAGAGTCTCCCGCACCCTTCTCACCAGACGGCTCATTTAGGGATGCAAGTAGCAGCTCCCATAGGAAGACGCCGCAGAACCGGTGCCCACCCGCGATTGGCCTGGGGGCTCAAGATGTCGACCATCACAACCTCGCCTGCATTGACACATTGACACATTCCCCCCCACCGCCATAGAGAACACCGGTGCAACGCTACCCACTGTTTGCAAGCCCTGCACCTGCTGACCATATTAGAGACAAGTTTGCCACAGACTGGTGCCTTGCAACCCTCCTGAAGCTGTTCCTTGACTGGTTCCTCTCAGTTGGGAGGGTTGTATATCATGGCTTTCTTCACCTTCAGGGGCAATAATTTTCACTTGATGATCTTGCTCCCACTTGGCGACGTCAGCCCAACCTGAGCACTGAGCTACAGAACTATTGAGTCCATAAGAGAAGGCTACCGCTATATGGCTGAGATACCCGCCACCCCCTCTCAACACAATCCCCAAAGAAGGGAAACTGGAAACGGTTCTTGAAGTTTTTGGAAGTGGGAGGGAGTGACCCTCCCGGCCGTATTTATTAAAACAAAAAATTAAAACATTTAAACATTAATGTACAATTTCATACCACATTGCGATGTTTGGCTAACCTTAACAGATTCTCTAATACAGAGGTTCTCCTAGCCGAACTAACATCCTACAAAACATTTACTTGAAATATTGAAATTGTACATCCTAACGTTTAAGGGCCAACGGCAAGGTCGTAACCGGTGTCAAGATCCCTAACCAGACATACCCCCCCCACTTGGAGGGGCGACAGCACTGAGGCGTACTCAAGTGCAACTACTACCAATTTCCCTTGACTTGACGGGGGCACTTATCACCTCGACGCCAGTTAAAGGTCGTTCGAAGACTCGTGTGAGGTATCTAGAAGGTATCGTAGACCTCCCCCCAACCCCACACAACTTACCGCATCTGCCGTCGCAGATGTCACTGGCCCCGGGAAATTCCCCAGGAGGGGGCTGTAACCCCTCCTACACAGGAAGGGGCCTTGACCGCCTTTCCTCTTCTTTCGGCGACCCATCCTTAGAAGGGACCGCCTCCCCGTTGAGGGGCCAAAGGCCACCTCCCCCGAGCGCTCCCATCCGTGTTGGGTGACGCCCACTCATAGGGATCTTCCAATTAGTGCTCACCGATCATGACCTTACCGCCCGACCAAAAATAAATACGACAAATGATAACTAACGAAACTACATTGGCCACTATGACCGAAAAAACCTGTTTATAAATGGACCTTACAACCGAAGTTCTTTAATCACAAACTTGTAAAATTAGACCAATCTTTATTACACATTCAATGTCAACACAACACTACAATAACCTGAAAACGAAATAGAATCATTGATCAAATTTATTAAAACAACTAGCTGTCCTCAGGGGCTGGTGGGTGGGTCAAAATTGGCTCTTCGTTCCGTCTCGAGCTCACGTGCAGCGAGGGGGTGCAGCTTCAGAGCACAGGAACAAGAGGATGTCTTCTGGTCTTGCGTCCCTTTTTATCCATCTTCAGGGCGGGCGTAAACCCGCCCCTGCCTGCCCCGAGGGCGTGGCCAGCCGCGTCAGTGTCTAGGCCAGCCCACTCTAGGGCGGGAAAAAGCGCGCCCCGGCTACGCCGCTTCGGGCATACCAGCCGAGACGCGCCTCCCGCCCAAAATGGCTTCCCGGGGGGATCGAGGCACTCTGCCATACGTTCGGGGGGACCGAGTGGTCGCCCCTTTCCATATGGCTGAGATACCCGCCACCCCCTCTCAACACAATCCCCAAAGAAGGGAAACTGGAAACGGTTCTTGAAGTTTTTGGAAGTGGGAGGGAGTGACCCTCCCGGCCGTATTTATTAAAACAAAAAATTAAAACATTTAAACATTAATGTACAATTTCATACCACATTGCGATGTTTGGCTAACCTTAACAGATTCTCTAATACAGAGGTTCTCCTAGCCGAACTAACATCCTACAAAACATTTACTTGAAATATTGAAATTGTACATCCTAACGTTTAAGGGCCAACGGCAAGGTCGTAACCGGTGTCAAGATCCCTAACCAGACATACCCCCCCCACTTGGAGGGGCGACAGCACTGAGGCGTACTCAAGTGCAACTACTACCAATTTCCCTTGACTTGACGGGGGCACTTATCACCTCGACGCCAGTTAAAGGTCGTTCGAAGACTCGTGTGAGGTATCTAGAAGGTATCGTAGACCTCCCCCCAACCCCACACAACTTACCGCATCTGCCGTCGCAGATGTCACTGGCCCCGGGAAATTCCCCAGGAGGGGGCTGTAACCCCTCCTACACAGGAAGGGGCCTTGACCGCCTTTCCTCTTCTTTCGGCGACCCATCCTTAGAAGGGACCGCCTCCCCGTTGAGGGGCCAAAGGCCACCTCCCCCGAGCGCTCCCATCCGTGTTGGGTGACGCCCACTCATAGGGATCTTCCAATTAGTGCTCACCGATCATGACCTTACCGCCACAGGCCGGATAGTTGACCGGCTATCCGGACCCCCCACACAACTCCTACCTAAAGGTCATGCTTCAACGATTTCAACCATGCTAAGAAGTCACCTAAGAGTAACTCATTCCCCACCCAAGACAAATGCACACCATCCCCCAAATACATACTGTCATCATTAACACAGCTATGAGAAATAGAATGCAATGTCCGGGAACGGAACAACCTACTCACTTTATTGTTAAGCTTTCTAACAGAATGGTTCAAAGCAGGAATAGAGATAGCCCCCCGCCACACCTTTCGTGGAATCAAATGGGACCATGCAATCGTGCACCCCGGAACTCTCCTCGCCAACCAACTTACGGTGGAAAGCATTGCCTCCAGGAGTAGTCGTCTACCGATGGTGACTAAATCATTACCCCCAACATGCACTATAACTATAGACGGCGGTGACCTTGTCCGCCCTAACAAACCCTCGAAAAATGTTTGAAACTGGTCAATACAGAGACCGCCCCTTCCGTAGAAGGACATCCTGTACCCGTATTCCCCAGCTACGTGAATCATGTCACCTGCTTTGAATACGTCTGCGGCACGCCTCACGTATGAGTGGCCCACGACCCACACCTCCTTTTTCACAGCCGGTGATGTCAGACCGCTGGCCCGGTGTAGGGTCGACTGCATAGTCCGCCCCGCCTCGTAGGCTTGCGTAACTGAAAAAGTAAACAAAAACAAGAAGCGTGAGTACATTATTACAGCTTCACAACATGTGCAACCGCACGTATCTTTTGTAACAATTGGAGGACCAACGCCCCACTCGTTTCACTTGCTCAACATTAAGACCCCTGGCTGTAGCTTCCGTAGCAGCCCCTATCCGAAAGGAATGGGTCCCAAATTCGCCCGGGTTCAAGCCCGCAGCGGCAATTGACATCGCAAGCACCCGCTGAAACTGAAATTTCGTCAGTGGGGTGGCGTCAGCGTGTCTTAACAAAGTCCCCCCCCATGATGCCACCCTTCGTGCTAGGTAATCCTCTAAACACTTTACCGGACATATGGAGGACCCAGGAATCCTGTGTATGATGACGCAGTCACCCATCCCATCTTGATCAGTCTTGGATTTTACAAAGGAGACAGTCATTGTTTCTCCCCTGATCTGAACGTGTTCCTGGCACAAACCCCCTGCCATATCCAGTTTGTTCCTTGCCACTAGTTCGCTTACCCGCATTGCTCCGTGAAATGCTAGCGTGAAAGCGGCTCGGAACAGCACCGCCTCAAACTGAGATGAACATGTGGCCGGGAGTGTGGCCAACAACTGGGACAATCTATCCAAACCTATCGGGCGCCTTTCATCTACTCTGCGACCCTCAAGGCGTTGCCACCCACGCAGCGCTTTCTGTACAACGAAAGACGCTGTTGGGTCCTGGATAGCGTGTGCTCTGGCAACAAAGGAAATGGCAGCACGATGCCTCTGGGCCGTAGCCACCGATTTCCCAGCCTTACGTAAGGACATCAGGAAATTCACTACCCATTCCTCGTGACCCCAAAGTCGCTCTCTATCATTCCCCAAGAAGGCTAAATAGGCCCGAAACGCCCCTTCGTATGCCTTCCTCGTCCTTGGTGCTAGACTCTCTCCCACGAGGTGACGAAGTTCAGGGCACCGAGAGACCAGAGAGCTTCGGGAAAGGGTGCCGGCTCTGGGTCCGCTGAGGGGAGGAAACCCGAAAAAGCCTGCATTTGAAAACGAGACAGTGCGTCAGCCGCCTGATTCATCACCCCCGGAACATGTTTTGCTCTGAATAGCACGTTCAATTGCATACATAGTAAAACAATTTCCTTAAGCAGTCTCAAAATCAGTTTACAACGTGCTGCCTGACTATTGATGCAATCGACCACGGTCATATTGTCAGACCAAAATATGACAGAGTGATCTTTGAACCCATCGGGCCATGTTCTCAAGGCCACCAAGATGGGAAACAGTTCCAGGAAAGCAATATTACTCGTCAGACCATTCTCATGCCACCATGTCGGCCATCTTTGTGCCGACCATTTCGTGCCGAAAATGGCGCCAAAACCTATGCTTCCTGCTGAATCTGTCCACAGCCCCAGCTCTTCAGAAGACACGGCTGGCTCATTCCAGACGATTCTACCATTGAAGTCCGCCAGAAATGCTAACCAGATACGCATGTCCTGGCGGATCTCGGCCGATAGTCTCGTGCGATGATGGCACTCTTTAAGGCCGACCATCGCTTGGGCAATTGAACGGGAAAAGGGGCGGGCCATTGGTATTACCCTCAGGGCAAAATTCAACTGTCCCACCAACTGCTGTAATTGTTGCAGCGTAACTTTTGAAGCATTTATACACACTTGCAGCGCAGCCCTGAACTTCAACACTTTCTCAGCTGGCAAACGGAAACACCCTTCAATGGAGTCCAACTCGATCCCCAGAAACTCGAGGCAAGTCGTAGGACCCACTGTTTTACCCGGCGCCAATGGCACACCGAACTGTTTCATTAACACACAAAATTCGGCCAAGGCCCGGCCACATTCAAGATCCCCGGCTGCCCCAAGAAACAGAAAATCATCAAGGTAGTGCATTACATCTTGGAAACCTGTTTTCTTTGTGAAGACCCATTGTAAAAAACTACTGAATTTCTCGAAATAAGCACAGGATATAGAGCACCCCATTGGCATACACCTATCCATGTAATAACAACCCTGAAACATGAATCCTAGGAGACGCTGGTCGTCTGGGTGTACCGGGAGCAATCGAAACGCTGACTCGATATCTGACTTCGCCATCAGCGCCCCGGGCCCCAGGCGATTTAAAATGGCTACGGCCTCATCGAAGGATGCGTACCGCACCGAACACACTTCTGGATCGATTGCATCATTTACGGAAAGACCTCGTGGAGCTGATAAATTATGAATCAATCGGAACTCACCGGGGTCTTTCTTGGGGACTACCCCTAAGGGAGAACAAACAAAATTCTGGACCGGGGGTAAACTAAACGGGCCGGCGACCCGACCTCGAGTCACCTCTTTCCGGATCTTATCCTGTACTACGGTCGTATGCTGCAGGACGGAAAGTTGATTTTTACACTTTTCCATACCCTGAAAGTCCCCTACCGGGATGCGGAAACCATACGAAAAACCGTTCCGCAGCACCCCAGCAGAAGTACGATCCGGGTATTCACTGAGCCAGGGAATCATCGCCAGGGTATCAATTGGGGTAGGTAGAGGCGCCCCTCGGACTATATTAGACCTGTTTGGCACCTCCTCTCCCCCCGTTATCACCCGTTTTGGCTCTGCACAAGGACTCAGGATGGGACGACCCACAACCACTACATTCATGTTTGAATTTACACGATCCCTGGGGTCTAGTACATTTACCTCTGTTGTAATTAAAGCAGAAACCCTTTTTCCCGGTATTGCCGGCAGGTTTCGAGTAATCGTCGGCACCCGTACCTGATCGAAAGGGCGTCCCCGCATATTGCCGGGAGGATTCGCCAACATTACTTCCCACCAACGGCATTTTCAACATTCCTGACTCCTTCATTTTATCCCAAGTCAAGGAATCATAACAATCCCAGGTTAAACTGTTATTATGCTCCTTTTACTTTCTGAACAGATTATCGTAACAAAACCAATGATTACCCTGGTGCGATGTCGAGTACCCCATGATTCGTGATTGATAGATTGGGAACTCGGAAAGCAACTCAGGTCTACGTTCCCCCAAGATTGATGTAAAGATTCCCCAAGCATTGCCCCAATTGGCGATATTCTCATTCACTTTAAAGGCGGCCATTTTTGCGCGCCAAACACTCGGATGCATGAGATCCTTCTGACTCTTCACATGCTCTACTTCATAATGATCAACAAGCAGTGAGAAAATGTTCACATACTCCCCCGCCCAAATCTTTTCCTTAATTGCCAAAGGAACATGTTGCCCCAACTTTTCTCTCCGAGAGGGTGTTGACTCATCCCTCGCGATCGGCAATGGCCGCTTACCTGCACCTGACGCTGCCTCTGCGGTCGCACTCGTCCCTGGTGTCTTGTCCCCTACTGCAGCCGGCACGGGCACCTTGGCTGCTTCCCGTTTCTCACGCAATTGCTTTATCAGCGCCTGCGCATCGACAGCCGTGGCGCCCTCGTTACCTTTACCCAACCACGCTGCCAATTGTTCCGCCAGCTCGGGCGGCATATCATCCTCGGACACGGGGGTGACCACAACGGGAATTGGATTCCCCTCCTTCGGCACGGGAGTTGGAGCCTCGAGCGGGGCACTGGGACCCGGGATGTCTTCACCCGCTGCCCCCCTCCTGGGCCTCTTGTTTTTCCCTCCCGGGGCTGCTCCCGCCAAAGGACGTTTTGGACCCCCTTCCTCATTCTTGTCCACCCGCTTCTTTAGCTCGGACATCTCCTTCATGAGAACGCGCAGCATCTGGTCAGTAGTCATGCGCTTTCCCACCTTCTTCGACATTCTCCAACAAAGTAACTGTAAAACAAACAAGAACGATTAAAACGCTCAAAATTGGCTCTTCGTTCCGTCTCGAGCTCACGTGCAGCGAGGGGGTGCAGCTTCAGAGCACAGGAACAAGAGGATGTCTTCTGGTCTTGCGTCCCTTTTTATCCATCTTCAGGGCGGGCGTAAACCCGCCCCTGCCTGCCCCGAGGGCGTGGCCAGCCGCGTCAGTGTCTAGGCCAGCCCACTCTAGGGCGGGAAAAAGCGCGCCCCGGCTACGCCGCTTCGGGCATACCAGCCGAGACGCGCCTCCCGCCCAAAATGGCTTCCCGGGGGGATCGAGGCACTCTGCCATACGTTCGGGGGGACCGAGTGGTCGCCCCTTTCCATTCTAACGGTGCTGACCCTTGCAGCTCTGAGGTCCACTCTTTCTTAAGCACCATTTTATGGAGCACCCTAGTTGGAACCCTGCATACTCGCCTGATCCTTGACAGATCTGCACGGCCCTAGTGGTCTAATCCATACGCCCCCTAAGAGGGCTAAGAGCAAGACACCAAATAAGGTTTTGGACTTTTTCGCCACCTCAGTAAAATGATCGATGCTACAAGTGGACGCGGGATCTTCAGCAATAGCCCTTACGAAGGCGGAACTCCTGAACATGTTCAAAGAATTTAAATCTGAATTACGCAGTGACATCAGCCAAGACATCAAATCCTCCATGGATCAATTGCGGTCGGACTTGATGGAACGCTTGTCTTCCCTGCAACAAGATTTGGACTCTGTGGGCACTAGGGTACTTGACCTCTAGACACAGCACCAAGAACAAGAACAAATCTCCACTGAATTACGGGACGATGTGCGTGCACTTAAGGACCAGCTGCACCAGACACAGCTCAAGGCAGAGGACCTCGAAAACAGAGCGCAACGGGAGAACATACAGGTCAGGGACTTGGAGGAAGGCGCGGAAGGGCCTGATCTGGACGCCTTCCTGGTGGGACTCTTTGCGGAGTTGCTGGTCCTGCATAATCCTAAAAGAAAACTGGATAGAGTTCACTGCATGGGGAATGTACAGCACAGCAAGAAGAAAAGACCCCTCAACATCCTGGCGAAATTTCACTCCTATAAAGTTAAAGAGGCAGTGCTCCAGGCGGCCAGGATGAATGACTCTATCTCCTTTCAGGGTCACTCTTGCACCATATACCAGGATGCAGCAATGTCTATTTTGGCACGGAGACAACTGCTCAGACCTGTCACCACTAAACTATGAGACGACAAAATCAGATACAGGCGGACCTACCCATTTGGACTCAGTTTTGAATTTTATAACACGCGACGCCACATCACTGACTAACAGGAAGGATTGGATCTTCTGGGCCTCCCCTCCGTGGAGGATGGCCCCACTCACAGTAAACATTGAGAATCTGCCCAAGAATCAACATCAACTTCGCCTTGGTCTGTAGGAACACGCAGGGTTCGCAGATGAACTTTTAAAGACTGCACCATGAGATTGAGCCTCAGAGTTTTCTGTATAATTACTATAGAGGCCAACATCTCCGGACACATCCAGTGGCAACCGATAATGAACTGCTCATATCCGCAATGCTCCACTCCTGGTCCCTCTGCTGCCCCTCTATCTGGGGCTTCAGCCCCCTATTCAAGATGTGGAGAAGACATGGGCCTTGCTGGCTTTATAAGTAAGATCAGTGCTGCTTCCTGTTTTCTATAGCAAGGCGGGATTGAAGGCTGATACCATAGCTGCCTTTGGAAATATAATATTATCTGGGTTACTGCTATAAGTTTTATTCACCATTGCAGATAACTTACCGGTGTCAATCTTTTAAATATGGTTCTATATTACAGTTTGCTTTTCAGCCGCTCAAATATGTTTTCATATGAGACTTCTCCGGGATGGGCGTGGACGGGGTCCTTGTGCCTGTTGTCCCCCCTGGTCGATGAAGGGTCGTTTTAGCCCTACAAAAGGCCCTAATAGTAGTTTTTGTATTGTACATTTGTTCACGTTTGTTTTCATTCTTTTAGGGGTTAAGGGGAGGGAACGGGAGGGACGTGGTGGCATCTTTTTAACATTTATCTGTAAATGCATGATTGGCCCGCCATGGCACTGCATACCCCCTTGTGGATAGGCTAAACCTAGGAATATGATGGGTCTGCTGGAGCTTTTGAAGAGATGTAATTTTTCAGTATAACATAATGCCAATCACTATTGGATCCTGGAACATTAAAGGTCTTAATTCCCCCCAAAAGCGCCAAAAAGTATGGAACTACATTATCGACCACCACCTTGACATAGTAGCCTTACAAGAGTTACACTTAGCCATTGCTGAGGACACGCGCCTCAGACACAAACACTTTCCACTAATTTATAGGTCCTCAGCTCACACGAAACACAGGGGGGTGGCAATCATGTTTCGTTCTTCCATAGTATTCAAACCATTGGGAGTTCAGAGTGATAAAGATGGCCTCTGGGCTATGGTCAAGGGGCGCTTGAGAGGGAAAATATGCACTTTCGTAGCAGTATATGTCCCAAATACTGGTCAGACAGTTTTCTTGAACACATTATTGGGGAAATTAATGGACTTTGTGGAGGGTCCAATAATCCTCATGGGTGACTTCTATCTGATATGGCAGAAAGAACTGGACAGTACACACTCACAACGCTCGGACATGGGCTCCTTTTCCATGGATACTCAACAGCGAATGCATGACATGGGCCTCCTAGTTACTTGGTGCACTGTCTACCCACAGACCCGAGACTACACATTCCATTCACATGTTCATCGTACATATTCTCGGCTGGATTACATTTTCATTAGCAAGTCCCTGTAGGGTACCCTGCAAGAGGCCAAGAGATTCCCCCGTTCAGTATCAGATCATAGTCTACTTTCTATTAGTCTCACTTGGTGTGGGAACGCCTCGACTACTCCCACGTGGTACTTCCTGTCGTCACTTGCTCGGGACAAGGAATCATGTAGCAAATTAGGAGAAACCATTACTGTATTCTTTGCTATCAATAAGCTGGAGGACACGTCAGAGTATACCACCTGGGACACGTTTAAGGCTGTCGTTCGAGGGAAATGTATTGCCCTTAATGCAGCATTAAATACGCAGCCAAATCGAGAGAGGGAGCAACTGGAGCTGGCTTCTTTTGAACAAGCTCACAAATTGAACCCCACATGCAAACCCTACGCAACCTAACGGTGCTCCGAGGTAAACTCTGTGCTATTTATAATAATAGGGCCGAGTTCACGCTTCTCAAATTACGGGATTTATCATATACCCAGGGCAACAAAATTGGTAAACACCTTGCCAGACAGCTAAAAGATAAATGAGAGAAAGAGAGTACATAGGTGGCATTCAGGGGCCCTCTGGGGAAACCACACATAAAGACGAGGACAAATCTGAGATCTTTGGTTCCTTCTATGAAAACATATACTCTTGGGAGACCCTAGATTCGGATACCCAATGGGACTATCTCCAGACATTGCCGCTGCTCCTGGTGTCTGCTGAATGGAACGAATTGCTCACCGCTCCTATTAACATAGATGATGTTATTGCTGCTATTTAAGCCTTAAAACCCCACAAAGACCCTGGGCCGGACGGATATACTGCCCTTTTCTTTAACCCCTTCTGTGCTCATGACGAGCTCAGCTCGTCATGAGGCACGGTGCCCGTGTGCTCATGACGAGCTGAGCTCGTCATGACCACACTCCTTTCTATTATGGTCCAGCACAGCAAAAGAATATCCCAAGCAGCCAAGGTGTTAAAACATTCACCCCTGACATCAGCTCCCACCTTGCTCGACTTTGTAACAAGATGGCAGAGTAAGGCGACACCTCTGGTACCATGTCCGAGGCCATGATCTCAGTGATACCCAAACCCGTGAAGGACCCCGATCACTGCGCTTCTTATAGACCTATTGCCTTATTAAATCTTGACGCAAAACTGTACTACTCTATTATGGCCAAACGACTAAATGACCTCATGCCTGACCTCATACACCCTTACCAGTCGTGATTTATCAAAGGATGCCAAACACATGATAACACCCGCCAAATTATTCACCTGATAGAGAAGGCCAACAGACGCCAAATCCCTGCGGTTTTACTAGGATTAGACGCTGATAAAGTCTTCAACCGGGTTAATTGGATTTTTCTATTCCACACATATGTCCCCTCTCACCCTTACTCTTTGCTCTTAGCATTGAGCCATTAGCGCTAGCAATCAGGGCTAATCCTGGAATCCAAGGGTTACCATTCACGGGGGAGTCACATAAAATGTCCTAATTCGCAGATGATGTCCTCATGTCCCTCTTTGAGCCAGCTACGTCCCTCCCACACTTGCAGTCGGAACTTGAACGCTTTGAAGCAGTAGCCAGATTTAAAATAAATTTAGACAAATCTTATATTCTCAACCTCAACTGTCCGCTAGCGGAAGACCACAGTCTATTACACCTCTGCCCTGGGCTACTTCAATTAAATATTTGGGAGTCCAGCTAACACCAAAAATAGAGGAGCTGTATGCTGCCAATTCCCCCCCATCCTTCCACGAATCCATGCAGAACTTACAAAGTAAAAGCCCTCTTCCTGTCATGGTTAGGCCGAATACACGTCATGAAAATGACACTTTTGCCTAAGCTTCTTTATCTATTTCAGGCCTTGCCCATGGAGCTGGAGGGGGACTTCTTCTGACGAGTGAAGGCTATGATCCTACGCTTTATTTGGCAGGGGGGGCGGGCTCGCTTCTCCTTCTCCCTATTGCATCGCTCTCGCAAGGAGGGGGGAGTTGGTCTCCCAGACATTCACTTATATTACAAAGCGGCATATTTGAGAGTCTTGGTTGAGTGGTCGAAGCAGGAATCCGATAAACATTGGTTACATATGGATCATAGTGTGACGGAAGGACCATATGGGATCTGGTCTGGTGCCCCAAAAAGGACAGACCTAAAAATACGTACATTAGCAACCCCACGCGCACCACCTAAGAGTATGGGACTTAGTCGCAGATGACGACATGTGGACTTCGTTCCCCTCTCCATTTACACCACTCCACTTTAACAAGGCATTGCCCCGGCCCTGCATGAGGGGCCCTTTGACGCCTGCAGAGTGGGGGGATGCCTAGCCTTGACACATCTGTTTCATTATTTTGACCCCCTCACTTTTGATAATTGCAAACGGGACTATGAAATAGGGAATGCAGAAAGGTACCACTATGCTCAATTGATGCACTGGACACTTACACCTCAGGTATGAGAGGCAGCTACTCGGCTTCTCACAAAATTTGAGGTCTTCCTCACCAAAACTACTTCTATGAAGGGTGTGATTTCGTTCATATATAGCTTCCTACTTAAGACCACACTATCACTGCGCCCACAGTATATGATGTGGGAAGACATACTACAGCGTGCTATTTCTGATGACGAAAGGGACTCATTTATGGTCCGACATCATAAGATTTAATCATTCCACAGAGCTCGAGGAGGCTCACGTGAAGACTATGATGGACTGGTACCTACACCTATCCAAGTTTAGGCAGACCTTCCCCAACACCTCTGCTAGATGCTGGAGAGGGTGCAGATTACTTGGAGACTTTCAACACATATGGTGGGATTGCCCAGCTATCCGCCCTATCTGGGAAGAAATTCTGGCACACAGAAAGGACATGTTGGGATATCCCATCCGCTCCACCATGGCGGGTATCCTTTTGGGATTTTGTAACTCCTCCCTGGAAAACCAGACCTGAGCCGATAAAACGATTATGTGGCTTTTTAAAGGGGCAGCTAAGATTACCCTGGCAGCTGCCTGGAAGAGGAAAGAGGTGCCGGCTATATCCCTTTGGCACACTCGTTTATGGAAGCTGCTCAGCCTAGAACAAATGTCAGACATTTTCAGAGATAACTATAAGAACTTTGAATTCAAGTGGGGCCCCTTAGTCACTTTTCTTTCACTTGGTCTCCCATCGGCTGTTTGTCCTTCCACTATTATAGCCCTTTATCTCATTCAATTTTGAGTAGAGACCTAGTATCATAAGATACTTTCACTGTATCAATGTTGCCGCCACCACGGTTGGGGTGAGGGGTGGGTACGGGGGGTATTTCGTTTTCCATTTATGTTATCTCCCGTTTGGGAAATGTTTGTATATGATTTTTGTTCACTTCATGGAGCACCTTCCGGTGAAAAGGCGTAGGAAAGTTACCATCGCAGAAAGAAGATGAAACATCTGTAGACCTGTTTGCTCGCATTTTATGCTTGAAAGAACCCACTCCAATTTGCACTATCACCAGAAACTGTATCCTACATTTGAGCCACTCTAAGAAGTTTGTTTTCTACGGGAAAACTCACCTTGTTCAGCAATTATAACCCTGTTTAATTATACTACTCACCTGCAAAGGATGCTGTGATGGTATTCTCTCAGCTTGTTTGATGGAAAACATTAATAAAAATACCTTTGAAAAAATTAAAGAGCTATTTGTTTTTTCTGATCATGATATGTTCCAGCTGTGCAACATTAATATAATCTTTTAACTACCGCTTGGGCTAGATCATTTTTCTTTATGTTTTCACAATTAGGTGCAATGTGTTGTACATAAAGCTTGCCACCATTGGCATGCGACCTTACGTATGCTCCAGTCCATGAAGGACTCTGCTGTTGCCCATTTAATGGGGGGGGGGGGCTTCCTGGTGTTTGAGATGAGGAAGTTGCTCACCACAGTTCTGCTATTTTAGCCTTTCACTCACTGTGTGATATTCTGAGTGTTGTGCACCAGCATTGCCTGCCTGGGAGTTAGATGCAAGAGTGACTCCTCTCACACAGTAAGTAAACCAAGCTCTATAAATCATGTAACTGCAGTGCTTTAAAGGGGCTGGCCATGATACAACATTTTCAGTGCCCACTGGTTTTTCACTCATTATTATTTTAGTAATTAAGTACCGGTACTTGGTGTAAAGCAGCAGTCAAGTTTCTACTGCATGGTGAACTAAGGTTCTTGTCCCGAACCCCACCAACGAGGTGTGTTAAGAGCTCCGTTCCTGCACATACTTTGTAAATAGAAATGACTATTGTATAGAAAGGGGATGTGTTTTTTAAGGTGTTGATGCAATCATATATGTGCAGGGTAGATCAGTATGTTTTTATATCAAACCAGAACTGTCTTCTATCAACACACTAAGATGTATCAAGTAATCATGGACATTTTTGATTTTTATACTAGACCAAGGAAACACAGATATGAATGAGAGTGAAATAGGCAAGGTTTCAATTTGACCAAAATTATTGTCTATAAAATAAGAACTCAAATTGCTGTCCGAATGTACTGGTCATTTAGTTATGCAATATAGTGAATGCTGATGTGCACAGAGTTTTCAATAAAGTAGAATGATCTATGTGGTCTCTAGTCTCGAATATGCACTGATGTAAATGTCATGGATTTCCCCCTGTCTGTGGCTGGGCCGCAGAGTTTAAAACACATGTTATTCGTGTGTCTCTCATTGAAGGAGCCCCGTCTAAGATATATCTTTGGGCTGAAATATTTTTTTAAATCTATAACACGTTCACAAAATCATTCTGAATGTTTCCAACATTGAACATGTATGGACTTCTAATAGGGGGTGGTAAGCCATTTGCAAATGAGAAAGGGTTTCATGTGTTATCAATTAGTGAGTCAGTAAATCTTTAATGTTTTGCAACCAGATTTCAGTCACAAAACTTTGATACATCTCATAAAGTATCTATATTTGCAAGGATACCTACAGTATATCCCTCCCCAATAGCACTTCCTTTTGGAGTTGCAAACAACTTTAAGAATGGATATTATGTTTCTGAAAATAACGTTTTTGCAATCACAGAATAGCTGTCAGCAATCGTGAACATGTTTTGTACATCAGGTCATTAATTCTGAAAATACCTTGTTATGTAACCCGGTTTATTATTTTGAATATCTAAATGTATAGATATTTCTATCTGTATCATGCTGATTACACGTCTGATTTAAATTTTAAAGAAAGTGCTTTGTCTGATAAGCAATGTCCGACAAATAGGACTTCTGCCAATATGTAACACTGTTCTCCATTCCTCTTGCTGCATCCAACCCCCCACCAACCACTCCACAAAGGACTCCTTACTGCAGCTGTAAGAGTGGGGGTGCTGGCATTCGATTCCTGCTTTTGCCACCCGTGCCGCCGGAGGTGTGGGCGGCAGGGGAGGGAGGCCCCCACCACAAAAACTTGTGCCGCCCTGTGCGGATCGCCCCATCCACACCACCTCTTGCTATACCATGGACTCCTTACAACAGAAAATGAATGTAAATAACCTAAATTCCAAGCACAACTGATATTGAGTGCCTACCACTCCAGTTACAGCAATTAACAGCTCTCCTACTCTGGACAGGAAAACCCACTCCTTTGGACCTAGTGCCCCACGACCTGAACGCTCACTCTAAACATGACAAAGCAGCCTCTACATCTGGCCGAAACTTCTTTCTCAGTCCCATGGAATTCACTTTGCAAATTAAACTATGAGGTCCACTTCTTTGAGGCTCTTTACCCGCCATCTGCTGACCTTAAGATGGTCGTCTATTATTTTTTTTCCATCTGAAGGGTCTCGACTTAAATCATTTGACTAACCTCCAGTTATCCTGCCTCCCTGATAGCAAGGCTGCTGAATCACATTAACTGTCCTCCAATTAGGAAAGCACATTACTTCATACTGAAATGCTATTATGCTGCAGGAAACTTTTTCTTGTGGAGTCAAAAGAAGCTCAGTTTTAGAGATTGATTTGAAATTTGGATGACTGTTTTTTGTTCCCTCCTCTCCCAGGATGGCAATCATCCAATATATATATATAGGGATCTGACAGGATTTTCACAGTATTCTTCATAGGAGGAAACCTCAGGCCGATATACGAGAGGCTGCTCTGGTGGAACTGTGACATTTCTGCCTCCAAATGTAGGCACTGGAAATGTTCATCCTCACTGGGGATGCATGTTCAGTGTTTTCTTGTGTAGTCCCTTTAACATGATGGAAGCTGTTTCCCACATGTTGGTAGCACTACACTTACCTTTCCTTGAAAGCACATCACCATTTTAATGGCCTGCTTTCACAAATATAACTTGGCCATATATGGTGGTTGAGCATCAATTCTAGACTGGTTAGCTATTCACCCAAAATGTATGATGGGTTTACCACCTAAAAAATACTGCACTAATGTGGGAGTTGGAGGAGATTCTGCTGGTGGCATATTTGACATCTAGGAAACCCTAAATCTTTATTTTTCGCATATAAAGAAGAGGATCAAAATGCACCACATTCAGGGTATTTAATGATCATCATCACCTGAATCAAACTATTTCTCCTCTGCACACCAAACTACCTCATGTATCAATCAAGGCAAAAGACAATATCACAAGCATCATTCTTTCAGCCTGGGCACCAGTCCTGCCCACTCATGGAAATCATTTATGCCATATACAGCTATTTGCTTCACTTGCACCAAACAAAATGAGAGAAGTAAGGATGCTTCCTTGATCCATATTCCCAGTTTTCTATTCACTCCTGCTTTCCCTCTACAATGACTTCCTTCATCCCCATACCATTCGGACGTCTTCCATTACAACCCTGTACTGCTTGTCATCTTTTTCCCTAGCAAGCTCTTCTCTTATCCCCTTGTCATCTCTGTGAATATACAATGTTCCCCATATTGAACATTTTCTCTTGCTCTTTTTGAATGTTCCTTAATTCTTAGCTGATCACCACAACGTATTCCCAATCTCTTGTCATTATCACTGTCATTGTCTCCCATAAACTTCCAATTTGCTGTTGCATCTCTCTATTATTTTACCTTTGACTGTTTTCTCTCTTAACCTCACTTGACCTTTGCCTGATTCTCTCTACCTCTAACTCTGTTTGTCTGTCTCTCTCTCTCTACTTTCTCTGTCTCCTATGTCCTTTGTCTACTCTTTGCTTCTCCTTGTCACCATTCCTCTTTTCCTGACTTTTCTGTTCTCAATATCGAAAAGGCACTCTTTCATTATGTTCTCAGTTTCTCTCTCTTGACTGTTGCACTCAAATAAAGCAGATGACACAAAATGATGGAGCATATATAAATATAAATGAAGGAGAACAGAATACTGTAAGGCATTACATTTAACATCTTATTAATACTTATAATGAGAGAAGAAATCATAGGTCACCAGGAACTTACACCACACTTTAAAGAACACATTCTGCATGCATTCAAGGAAACAAACATTTTTTTGAAGTTTTGCCACTATATAAATTTGCAGTAACCAATTATCTATAAATAGTTTCAATGTAAACTTCCAAATAGTTATTACCCAAAATTTCTCAAAATACTGCAATATTTTTGCAGCTGAAATATAGTTGAAAAATATGATCAGAAGAGACGTAACAATATCTACTCCTAAGCTGCAAATCCCCATTCTGGAATCTCTGTGCAATGGGGAAATCAATCAACGTGAGATAGAGCCATATGTCTCCTGAATTTTGATTTGGTGCTAATTTTAGTTTGAATGTTTTCATTAGAGTACTATTCTCTGGAGATTATGAGTTGTTGATTGCATGCTGATTCCAGAGGGGGGCTTAGGTTTTTAAACATGATTCTACCTCATTTCCCTAAAAATCCCTAAATCTAGTTTTAATGCAATTAAATTCTAGGTGTCCTTGACACTGATGTCAAACTTCTCTTTTAACATGAATGCAAAGAATGTGTGAACAGAATTTCTCCATAAGCAAATAATAGATAAGGAGTGTGAAAAAGATCAAATTAAAAATAAAGGGGCATATGTACAAGTCCCTCTCACTACCACAACATCACTATTACTGAAGCTGTGTTGGCGAAAGGGGCTGTGCCTTATTTACAAGGCAGTGTTAAGCCTCCTAACATGGCTTAACGCAGCATTGTAAAGAAAGCACCCTTTCATGCTATGTTAGCATGAAATAGGGGGGCAGTGCGTGTTGCAGTGGGCCTTCCACCGCAATGCCCATTCATTTTTGACACTGCCCCCTATTTACAAGGATGATGTACATGGTAGGCAGCGCCAACATTAAGGCCAGGTAAATCCTGGTCTTAAGTTGGCAAAACGAGGAGAAATGCATTATTTCTCCTCGTTTTGCTTTTTCCATGTGTGCTGCCTTGTGCAGAACACATGGAAAAAGCTAATTGCTATGCATTGTTTATGTACAGGAAGGTGTCTCTTTCTGTACATGAACAATCTTTTAAAAAAAGCCAGTTTGTCACACATGAAAGTGACAGAATGGCACTTCAGGATTACTTATGTGCAGGAAGGGGCACCCTCCTACACATAAACAATCTTCCCCCGCACGCAGACACCTTTGCACTTTGGTGCAAGGGTGCCTGCATTGGCGCTAAGTTGCTAAACTTAGTGCCATTGCAGGGGGAAATACAAGGCTCCACCACATTCTTGTAAATATGGTGCAGTCTTGTGTTTGAGAAGTGGCGAAGAGAGAGGCGTTAAGCTGGAATGCTAAAGCCTCTCTCCGCCACTTCATTGTACATATGGCGGAAAGTATTTTAAATACTTGCCCTCTGGATCAAATGGAAGCAATGCTCTTTTCCCCTCCCTACTGTCCCTACCATTCATCACGTGCACTAGATATGAAGGTATGTGGTTGAAGTGGGGAAAAGGAGCCAGCAACCATACTTCAAATAACAGAGATAAAGGACCCGGCACATCACAACATTACTGGGTTCAAGGTAGTAGAGCGCAAGAAAATGAGAGCAATCTTAAGTAACTTCTCACAGAACAGAAAACAGGAAACACTTTTAACATTTTGATGCTCCGGATTGTTAGTACCTTGTACGCATGTTCACAAAAATGTATGCATATATGTATTTGCTTTTTCGATTTTGGTCTGTTCCTTCACTAGGAATTTTAGCCACACTCACAACCCCAATACCATTCACATTTCGATGTTTCCTACTCAATAACCACCTTTACCACATTGATGTTTCCTACTCTTAGCAATATATACACAGACTGGAACTGCAATATCCTGCACGGAGCAGTCATAAAAATATATAAACAATGGGCACTATGCCGACCCACACAATACAAGTCTTAGTAGTTTACTTGTGAAAGAAATAGTATAAACCTTGTTTTCAACAACACCCTTGTTCTGGATACTTCTCCGTAATCCAACATGCTGAAAAAAAATCTTTGGCCCTTAAACCCAGATAACCATTTAGTAAGGTTCTGTTTGCATCAACATTGTAACATACTTGCAATACAAAGGATACCATTGACCATAAGGAAAGATGGGACATATTACCAAGGGCCTTATCGCCGCTTTAGCTGGAATTTTTCCTGCTAAGGCGGGTGATAATTTAATCACCCTATTACCTAGCTGTCGTTAACACCAGTTAGCGACAGCTACTAGGAGATAGCGATCATTTCGGGGCCCACTTTGCATGCTCGGCGATAATATTATTGCCGCTAAGCCAACATAGCAATAATTATCGCTAGTTGTTGGTGATATGCCCTGATATACCTAAACATCTAAAATGACCACAAATGTGCCACATTCTGGAGCATTCATGGCTTTCTGTGCATCATCGTTCATTGCCAGTGCATTGCAATGAAGCATGTCATCCATTCTTGTACAACCTGATTCCAGTCAGCACTCTGTTATGGCTGCCAGCCTTTCTTCTCTGAAAAGTTCTCCACATGAAAATCTTCAAATAATCACTTTCTAAATATAAAGCAGAACGAAGCAGAATTTCCAGCACAGTTTCGTGACAGCCTTAAATGAAAACATATCGGTAAACATGAAACCAAACTATAATAGTGATTAAGTTGGAAATCTTAGTAATTTCAATACAAAATCTTTAGCACTCCATTTCATTCCCACATTTACCTCAAATCTATCTATGTTTATTCACTAATAAGTTCTGATTATTCACTTTTTTTCAAACTTCTGTTACTTACTTATATAACTCATATTTCAGCCTCAACTGTCATGGGCTTTAACCACATCGCTGTTAAGGTAATAATGTACAATCTTGTATATAGGTTTAAATAACTCAGACACTCCATCCTCACTTAGTCACCACAGGATGTTTCACCATTACCATACAGCATCATACATCATTAGTAAAGTCTATAGAATTCCTCCTACAAGTTTCTGTTTTTGTTACTTCTGTCAAATGATTGCCCAGTCAATGCTTTTTGTTTGAAAAACAAAAAGTATATTTATTACAGACACACTGCTTCTGCATTATTAAATATAGACATCTGGCAGATAAAAATAACTGTGGTGACATTCAGAATGCACATTTGACCTCTAATAGGTGGCGATCCCTAAAATCACTTCCCACATATAACAGATAGACCATCACAATATACCCAAAATACCATGCAAACCTCAAACTTTGCATAGACTCATACATTTTCCTCACATTTGTCAGAGGGAAAGAAGAGGGGTTCTTCTTCAACCTGGTTTGATTTGTGCCGGTATGGAGCACTAGGCCCAGCGCACAATGGGTAGCATTTATATTGGAACAAGTGGGGGAGTGCTATGTGAAAGTAATTTTTCTGTTCCCTGTGGTTTCAAAGGATTTTGTTTCAGAATTGTGAGAAAATGTGTGATTTAGGCATTGTTTGAGGTTTGCCGAGCTTTGCAGGTAAGAAAATGTAGTAGGAGCCACAAGAGGCGCACCATCCAGTACTGCCCCTGATTTCTTGTTTTCATAAAAGGGTTTGGGTTTGGTAGGTTTCCTTAGTTGGCAGCAGACCCGAGCCCAAAATATGCAGCTATTCAGCATAGAAGTAGGACGATATGAAGCCTTAGCCCCACTCTGCTACGCGTATGTAAAAACAAAACATCTAAAAGAATCAACATCTCCCCTCTTGCCATATAGATAGGGCTGCTTTAGTCCCCAGGAGAGCATAAACACTGTTAAGGCGATAGTGCTAATGGTGGGGGCTGATGTTGATAGGTGAGAACCTACTCCATTTTTTTAAACTATTCCGAGCATCCAGTGGCACTTATGAATGGCAACATAACTGAGCAAACACCCTCTTATGCTAATACAGTGGTTTGGCCTGCTTGCAGTGTGGATATGGCCGAATACCAGGTTGAGCCACCTCTACCCATTTTCTTTTTTCTTTTTTGGCCTTTTTTCCTCTTGGTCTGTAATAGCCTTTCTGTCCCTGGGGGTAGATTTTGATAACACCCTTAACCCACCCCCGGGGAGAGACTGAAAGACTGAGGCACCTGTCCTGGTGTGTAAACACGGTTCAATGCATCAGTGAGGCGCAGCAACACTTTTGTTCATTTTGTTTATTTTTGGGAATATTTTTCCCCTAGTATTCCTGGTATTCCTGTTATTTTTCCCCTCTTTGTACCCCATGCATGCAGACTGAAGCACCTATTTTAGGGGTGGAAGCAGAGTGTGAGACAGCTCCCACACCCTTTTTGCGGTCATCATATCTGGTGATATACGGACACAAGGCCATTTGTAGGAAATCTTTTCAAAATGTTGTTTAATTGACTTCATACGTTTTGGGGGTGCTTCTCCATCATCAAATATGTTTAATTATTTCTCTATGATATATGGACAATATTTATTTAGTGGCTAGCACAGACTCCCTTTCTTCTCTAAATTCCCTGGCCTTTTGTCAACACACATCCATTAGGGTTGTCATAAAGTGGAGGCGGTACATGCCAACAACTACATATTCTTATTGTGCCTCATCAGTTCCAGTATTATTATTTTTTTAGGATGGCATAGGTATCCCATTACTTCAATTTAAATATGCTTATTGTGAGCAACTGGGTGTCTGTTGCAGTAATCTACCCCCACACTTTTTGCCTGATTTTGATGCAACTTTAATTGCGGTGTACTGGGCCCTTCCTATCAGGGTTCCCAGTACCAACATTCTTTTCCTGAAAATGTGCCACAATTGGCAGCTACTCATATAAGCCCCTAAGAAATGGCACCCCTGGCACCTAGGGCATTGGGACTGGTGTAGACCCACTGGAGCTGCAGCACAAATTGTGCCACCCCAGGGACCCCACAGTAAGATCATGCAAACTGCCATTGCAGGCTGCGTGTCTTGGTGCAGAGAAAACATGGCACCCAGCCCTGTTTTGCCATGCCCTCACACACTGCATGAGATATAGGCAAGCCATCCCTATGACAGGCAGCATAGCCCTGAGGCAGGGTGCACTATATCACATGTGTGAACATATCTGCATGAGCAGATATGTCCCTGAAATAGCTGAAAAAAAAGGGGAGCCAGCAGTCAACCTGCCTGCCGGACACAGGTACGCACAACTTAAAATGATGTACAATACATAAAACTTGAAAACAACAATTTGAATACTTTTCTTTCCAAGACTATTTAATACTATTAATTTGATTGTGTTAAATTTCAACCCGATTGTGTCGGGATGTGGGTCAGTGTTTGACCCTGCTGGCAGATTTATAGACACATTTCTTCAACCATCAATGTAATCATAGCACACTTACATAAAGAACACTTCAGATTTAATCACAAAGCTTGAGAACGTAACCTTGACATCTTCACAAGATTGTTTATCATGCACAATAGATGCCGTTGCATTATACACATAGATATGAAGATTCTGAAGGTTTGGAGGCCATTGATTGGTCTCTTCTCCAACAGGACACCTTTGGAACAAACAAAATCTTCCTGCTTGAACTATTACACATCTGCCTCCACAACAGCTATTTTGAATGGAATATTAATTTCTTCTTGCAACTGAGTGGAACTTTAGTGGGGTTCGCGGAAGCCCCATCAAATGCCCCATCAAATGCCAATACATTTATGGCGAAATGTGCGACAGATTTTATATTCACACAACCAAAATGGACTGATCATTTGCTTTTTTTCTGTTGTTATCTTGACAACATGTTTCTGATATGGGCTGGGTCAGAAGCTAGGCTTGTAAAGAAAATTACACATCTTAATTCAAGAAACCCCAGTATTCAATTCATCTACACAATGAATAAGAAAACAGTTTCATTTCTAAAATGTTTGGATTGAAATAACTAAGTATGGTCTATGTACTAGTCTGTATCACAAACTAAGTGATAGAAACAGTGCTTTATAATTTCAGAGTTTCCATCCACCAACTTTATTGAAGAATCTTCCATATTCTCAGTTCTTACGAGCATGGCGACTACATTCAGACAGCACGCAATGCCACTTTACAATTCAAGAGATGAAAACAAAATATGCAAGCCGAGGATATCCCAACGAGCTTCTTGAAGCCAAAGCATTAAAAGCATTATCTCAAACCTGCAGGGATTTACACAGGAATAAACAAAAGACAGAAACCAACCAGATGGTGTTCGTTCTCGACCAATTCACTGAAGATTCGTGAGGTAATTTCTAAGATATAGGAACTTCTTCAGCAGGAACCTGACTTTAGAAATACATTTGGATTGAAACCCTTATTTGCTTATACAAGATTGAGAAACATCAAAGAACTACTTGCTACCAAAATGATTCAAAACATAAAGGACAATTTTGGAATGTGCAAATGTTTGAACTGCAAACATTGCAACAATGTTATTCAGAGCAATATTATCACAAATACACATACAGGTGAAAGCATTAAGCTATCTTTCAAAGGGGATTGTCAAGATAGAAAGGAAACACAAAGTCTGGATTTCTGAGCATAAAAGCCCAATACGCAACAAAAGCACTACATCTTGTTTGGCAACACATTGGGAGGAGTATCATCATAGCATTGCGCAAATTAAATTCCAAATCGTTGAAATAACAGCTGAACATCCCGGATTGGACATGAACAAACATGTATTACAAAGGGAGATATTCTGGATAAAGTGTTTGGGCACCTTAAAGCCACGAGGGCTTAATGATAGACTTTAGATGAGTTGCTTTCTCTAAAGAAAACGAGGTACCATGAGCATTCATTCATGCTCAGTTCCCTCACATATACTGTAGAATGTTAACTTGCCATTTTGTTAGGGTCCCTTTTTTTAGTACATAACACTATGGGGCATATTACCAAGCAATAGCGATAATTATCACTATTGCTTGGTTAGAGACAAAAATTTACCGCTGAGCTGCGGCGATTTTTACCGCAAATAAACCTTGGTATTACCAAGGTTTATCGCAAATGCGATAAAAATCGCCGCAATGCATGAATATCGCTGAAAAGTCAGCGATATTCATGCATTACCGAGCTAATGCTCTTAGCCATGTTATCCACCTCCCATTGGATAACATGGCTAAGAACTGCTCAGGGCAGGTGTTAGCTTTTGGAGATATTCGCGCTAAGCTGGTAATAGGAGATAGCAATGTTAGCGACTGTTTTCAGTCGCTAACATCTTGGCACGCCCACTTTGCATGTCATTAGTGATAAATATCACTGACATGCAAAGTGGGGCCCAAGATGGTAGCTATCTCCTACTAGCTGTCGCTAACTGGTGTTAGCGACAGCTAGGTAATAGTGAGCTCATTTTATCTTCGCTTTCTTGGCTTTTAAAGCCAAAAAAGCGGAGATAAACGCCCTTGATAATATGCCCCAAGATTCTCATGCTAGCTCATTATTCTTACTTCTTTTACGTGGGAAACACCCATCACATTGGGGTCAAAACATTGTGGTGCTATCGCACCGTGACTTTGACATCGCATGGTCGTTGACATCGCATGCTTTTAGTACGCATGCTACAACGGCGCGATGCCATTAACATCACATGCAATTACAATGCATGCGATGTTAACATGCCATTACAACGGCTTTTCCTTGTAAAAAGACTGTCACGTTACTTGGAATTCAGAATTTGAATGAAGACTGGCACGTGTAATTAATCACCTTGGAATTAATATGATGTCAGCCAGAGTTGAAAAGGCAACAAATTAAGACTGGCACGTGTAATTAATCACCTTGAAATTCATCAGAAACAGCAAAAAATGAAGACTGGCACGTACCTTGCAATTAATCTGAACGTACCTTGGAATTAATCAGAAACGGCCTTTTTCTTGCAAACAGTTGCCTTGGAATTAATCAGAAACAGCCTTTTCCTTGGAAACAGTTGATTTTTATTTTATATATAACAAATGCAAACAGTTGGTTTTCATTTTATATATCTTACAATTGCCGCAATTGCCAGGGTTCGAGCCTCCTATCAATGCCACTTTTTATGTATTCGCAGCCTAGATATGTTATAATGGCGCAGAGTGGTGGGTGGCTGGGTGGATGGATGGATGGATGGATGGATGGGTGTATGGGTGGATGGATGCATGTATGGGTGCTGGGTGGATGGATGCATGGATGGGTGCTGGGTGGATGGATGCATGGATGGGTGCTGGTGGATGGATGGATGGGTGTATGGGAGTATGGATGCATGTATGGGTGCTGGGTGGGGGGATGGATGCATGGATGGGTGGAGGGTGGATGGATGCATGGATGGGGGATGGATGGATGGATGATTGTATGTGTGGATGGGTGCATGTATGGGTGCTGGGTGGGGGGTGGATGGATGCATGGATGGGTGCTGGGTGGGTGGATGCATGGATGGGTGCTGGGGGATGGATGGATGGATGGGTGTATGGGTGGATGGATGAATGTATGGGTGCTGGGTGGGGGGTGGATGGATGCATGGATGGGTGGGGGTGGATGGATGCATGGATGGGTGCTGGGGGATGGATGGATGGATGGGTGTATGGGTGGATGGATGCATGTATGGGTGCTGGGTGGATGCATGTATGGGTGCTGGGTGGGGTGTGGATGGGTGCATGGATGAATGGATGGATAAAAGTGTGGATGGGTGGATGGGTCCTGGGGGATGGATGCATGGATGTGTGCTGGGTGGGGGGTTCAATGGATGCATGGATGGGTGCTGGGTGGATGGATGCATGGATGAATGGATGGATACACGTGTGGATGGGTGGATGGGTGCTGGGGGATGGGTGGATGGATGGATGGATGGATGGATGGGTGCTGGGTGGATGGATGCATGGATGGGTGCTGGGGATGGATGGGGGGGGTGAATTAAGAAACTGGCTTTTGCTTGTTTGGAACTAATCTGATGATAGTGAGAGGATGTGGGCTAATGTATACCTTTGCAGAATTTGGTGCTGACAGCCAGGGTTCGAGCCTCCTATCAACGCCACTGTTTATGTATTCACAGCCTAGATATCCATTCCTCATCCTGCCAAGTATTTAATAACCTATAATGGCAGCAGTTGTACCTAGTCGCCGAGCTATTGTACTGCCTTTTGTGACAAGTTTCTCCTTCCTGTAGGAGCTGTGTTTTGTATAAAGTAGTTGGGCTGACAGGGCGGTTCTTTTAGGCATTAGTCAAGGATTAGTAAAGGATGGTAGCGTGGCAGGTACTTTAACCATGCAGTGAGCGAGGTGTCTTTGAAAACCCAAGGGAGTTAGGTCCTTAACGGGACAGGAGCAGGCTGGACCTTGTGTAAATCAGAGAAAAAAGAACAACTGCCTGCAACCTCCTTGTTGATTCTACGTAGTTACTTCAACAGAGACCAAACGGATATTTAATTACGTTTAGTCAGGTACCTTAGTTTGTACCAGTCAGTTGATTTTATTTTTTGCCAAATTTCATGCGTATTTAGAGCAGAAAAATATACACATTCAAATTGAAACATTTACCACATATATGTACATTTCAAACAAAACAAATACTTCTTTTATAATCACAAATAAACTACAACACATCTGAAAGACAGTTAAATTATAAACAATACAAAAGTCACACTTCTTATTTTCTTATTTCAGAAGAAAATCAACTTCACAATTTGTCACAAGACTACGTCAAATACAAAGGAACATCAACAGAATTAGTCTCCTTTGATCTTAATGTATACGCAATATACTAATTTGTTCCTTTTGGTATGCCGACGCGTTTCGAGTCGGGCCAAGAAGGTTCCTGAACTCTCATCAGGGCCTTATGAACAATCTGTGTGGGATGTGAAAGAGACATTGAGAATAATCAACTTAGGTTGGGAGAGCCATAAATCTCTTGTTTATCTTGTGCCATCTATTGAATCATACCTGTATTTTTGGGTCAGGGGAGAAGTGTAGTGTTCTCAAAATTACGACTGAGCGCAGCGTTTTCCTTCAAGTGAGCCGTGTACCCATGTAGTGGTTGTCCCTAAGTGAAGGAACAACTGTATCTATAATTATACTTTTACAAAGCTCAGGGAGTTCTTTGATTAATGAATGCAAATTCGGGGCGTAACATACCTCTTTAATAATATATTATGCTGATCTCACTCGGGTACTGACTCTAGTAACCGCTGTTGTATGTTGATACCTGTTGAATACAGAGAGTATCAAGATACAATCATTGTTGTAAATGAAGGAGATTTTCAAAACGTGACTGTGAGGCATCCCGTTAGTTTTAAAATCGTACCTGTATTAACTCGCGCCAAGCCTGGCGTTTAGCTTCTTTTAAAGTCAGACACGAATTGCGGGCCGGATTCTCTGCACTGAAGGCTTTATCCTAAATGTAAAGCGAGACAGCGATTAATTGTCTCGCGTTTGAATTCAGAGCCTGGTTTCCGTATTAAAACCGAAAAGCAAACACTTACTGTTTGTGCGATTGCTGTAAGGCGCGCACTCGTCTGTTTCCGCGTAATGTCGGAAGCCGTATGGTAGTATGGGATTGCCGTGGGCTTTGTTTTAAAAGATTGCATTGTGGGTACTGTTTATCTTTCTTGGAATTGTGGGAGAGGTAGTCCCGATTTTTACAGCTTTGCAAATAGGGACACCAAATGGATGGCTCGCATAAGTTGTATTTAAATGTGAAGTTAAAGGGCAAGACGGGAATCCAATATCTCGCATTTGGATTTTAGCCCTAGTTGGAAATCTGTGCATTTGTGCATTTCGCTCAATCCAATACGCAGCTTTTACAAAAAAACAGCTCATAAGGAACTTTTCCCCTTTTATTCAGTTGTTGTGTTACATAGACCACTCTGGTGAATATTTAGATAATGCGGACGCTATCACACTCTAGCTAGTTCAGACATACTGTTTAGTCCAGTAAGAGTAGTATTAAACTTTAAAATAAGGTATGCTTCCTTTTGAAGAAACATCTTGTCAATGTCAGTAGGGCGCTGTGTGCTCTTTATGGTGAAAAGTACAGACCATTTGAAGTCGTTTTCACTGTGGGATTTTTCAATGAAATGCTCAACCATGGGGGCGGTGAGGACTTTCCTTTTGAGCCGGGATTTGTGCTGGCCTATGCGTGCATTGATCTGTTGGTTTGTTTTTCCGATATAGATCTTCTGGCACGGACAAATGATGACGTAGATTACGTTTTTTGTTTTGCAATTTGAAAAAGTATGATGTTGCCATTTGACATTCATATTTTGGAATTCTTTACCCTCAATGGTGTTGGCACAAGCAACGCAAGTGCCACACCTGTGATGTCCTTCCAACGGTTTCATGTTCCAAAGGGACAGAAGATCGTGTTTTTGTTTGGGCCTTGAGATGTCTGCGCGGACAATTTGTTGTCCAATGCTTTTGTTCTTCTTGTAGGCAAATATTGGCCGAGGAAAGGGGCATTCTAATCCCTCCAAGAGATGCCAGTTCCTCAAAACTGTTTGTCGCATTTTATGCGTGTCCGGACTGAAAGTGGTCACGCAAACCGGGCGATCCAACTCTTTCTTCTCCCTAGTCTGCAGAAGGCAATCACGTGGTGTGAAACGTGCCCTTTTGTACGAATGCTTTAAATGCTTCTTAGGATACCCTCTGTGCTTCATTTTTTCACAGAAGGTTTGAGCATGGCTATCATAGTCTCCTATTTCGGAACAATTTCTCCGGATCCTTAGTAATTGTCCGTAGCTTTTTTGTGCAAAGAGGTTTTTAGACACCCTTCGGTACAGCTTATCTCAACATCTAAGAATGTCATGCGGGTGGTACTCGCCTCCAATGAGAATTTTATATCTCTATGTCTCTCATTTATCCACCCATGGAACGCCAATAGATCGGTCTGGCTCCCCTGCTACAGGAGCCAGACGTCATCTATATAACGCAACAATTGGACAATATTTTCAGAGAAGGGATTGTTCATTTCAACGAATCTCATTTCATATTGTGCCATGTACAGCACAGCCATCTCAGGGGCATAAGGGCAACCCATCGCTGTACCTTTTACTTGCATATAGAATTGATCGTTGAAAACAAAATAGTTTTTTTTGAGTGCTATTTCAGCTAATCTCAAAATGAACGATGTGGGAACCCTGTGTGGTCTCGGTCTGCTTTCTAGATACCACTCTAATACTTCTAGGGCCTCATCTTGAGCGGGGTGTCAGCAGGGAGCGGGCAGGAGGAGGGGAGAGGGGGTAGCAGGAGAGCAGGAGAGGGGACGCAATGGCCTCGATTTCCTGATCTCACCCCTATAGCTGAGGCCATGGGAGACTAAAAACAATAAATTAAAAATGCGGCAAGGACTGGGAAAACAAAAAGAATGCCTGAGTGGATCGATGTAGCTCTAGGGAGGTGGGTAGCAGGACGCTATAAAGATTTTAAACCTGGCACAAACATCGCGTTGTCATGTCGCGCGATGTAACCGCTGCGATGTGACACGCTATCCAACGATATGCCAGCATTAGCGTCGCAACAACGTGCGATGCAAACTATAGCGATGTAAGCACCGTTGCGATGTAAATGACGCGATGTAAACACTTGCGAAATGAAAGTTCACGATGGATCGTCATACAACCCTTTTACGTATTTGTGTTTTTTCTTGTATCTGTACTTGTATGTTTGTTGTTATGATTTTTTGTTTTGACAATAGACGTGACGTGAGGTGACTTTACTTTTGAGGCATTTATTGCAGTTTTCTTACCAGGCTATTTCATAGATTTGATGCACACATGAGTCATCCCAGCTAGTTAGGTGTATTTTTATCACGATTCTCCTGTTTTTCATTTTCAGTGTTGCAAATTCAGATAGTGGCGTCAGCCTCATTGTGCCGTTTTTTTATTGTCATTGTCCTAGATGACGCAGTGTTTTTTTACACATCATACTGCGTTGTATTTTGGTTTATATCAATTTTGAATCTTTGTTTCAAGATGGCCGCCTTCAGCCAGTATCACATATTGGGAGTGAATGTTTGCTAGCGTCGCTCATCGTATTAGTTTTATTCAGGTTTTGCATTGGTATTGCATTTAAAAAAAGGGAACATATTGTTGTTCCTCATTTATATAACATTCCTGGCGTGTCTAGAGTGAAATTCCAATATGGCGTCATTGGTGATATACATATTCACATACATCCACATAGATCCACCACCATCATGTGACGGTTGGTTTCTTCATTGGCGAAATGGCATTATCCTTTGAACACAACACGTTGTCCTTGGGAGGATGCGTCGCATATCGCATTAGTTTTGATTTAATTTCATTCAGGTTTTGCGTTGGTTATTGCATTTAAAACTGCCGAAATACTGTTGTTCCTCACTTATATAACTTTCAGGGCGTGTTTAGAGTGATATTCCAAGATGAGATCGTTGGTGATACACATATTTATACAGACGGGTCGGTTTCATAATTAGCGGTATGGTGGTATCCTTTCAACACAGCGAGTCGTCCTCGGGAGGATTTTGGAGTTAGAACAACTGGTGAGTTTGCCGCTGTCCGCGTCCCCCGCAGGGGTACATTAGCAGGGCAGCCTTTTAGTGCCCTCTAGTCGAGTCCCCCCCTTGGTCCCAAGGAGGGGAAGGCTCTGTCTGGCTCACTAGCCCCTCCCCTGGGCGGGTGCACTGTGCGTTGGTCCAGGGGAGGGCACACGCTTGGGGGCGGCCCGGGTATTTAGGCCCCGGATGCCCCCCAGATCGACCTCTTTGGCAACCGTTCTGCACCTGCCTGACGCGCTGCACCCACCCTATTCTCTTACCCAGCAGCTGGGCAGGGGGCATGCAATTTGGATGTTTTATTGTTTCCTTTTGTGTTGCAGGCGGAGTTACAGGGCGATCTGGAGGCAGACAGGTACAGTAAGGGTACCTCTGCGGCAGACTGGTGCAGTAAGGGTACCTCTGCCTGGCACAGTAAGGGTGCCTGAGGCAAAGACCTGGAGCCGCAGGGAGGTTCTGGGAAAACCGCGACGGCACCCCGTTAGTCCTTTGGGCGGTTGGGGGGCCTGACCAACTGGGGCTGTGCCATACCCCGCTCCGCCCTGAAAGGGCCGAAAGTATAAGACAGGATCACGTGATCCGTAAGGGGATCTGCAAAGGTGCTGCACTGTCCGGGCGTCGACCCACCGTGCCGGCTGGCTCATAAGGTGGGCGGGGCAGCGAGGGGCTGCCTGCCCTGGATCGTCCGTAAGATAACCTACTAAAACGTCATACTTTTGTTGTATGAAAAATAAACCTGCAGCAGTTCTTTACCCATTAACAATGTGTCCAGTGCAATCATTATATCGGCAAATGTAAAATGTGCAGGGGGGAGCGGATGACGGTGTGGGCACTATTAGCTAGGGCTGGTTATCTTGGTGCACTACAGTAGTGTGGTTTTGATGGTGATTTTTATGTCTGCTCTTTCTATTGTAGGGGTACAGCTTCTTGATAAATAAGACTCTGATTCAAGGGTAAGAGGTTGTCTACTTTGCATTTCGTTCTCACTCGGCTTTCAGTTCAGGGTCATGTTTTTTTTTTTGCATTCTTGCTCGTGAATACTTGGGTGATTTTGTATTTGGGGTTACTGCATTCCAGAGAAGAAGGTTTGTTGATAACCTGTGATGACAGTTTTACACGGTGGGACTCAAACAGTTTCTTTTTATAATCAGCGTCACGTTGACAGAAGGCACGAGTTGTGTGACCCTTAATTGCTTCTTATAATGAGCAGTTTCTGCTCTACAGTCTATTAAAAATTCTTGGAATTTTTATTTAATTAATGTGGGTCTGCTTAGCTCTTGCGTTTAGAATCTTCATAAACAATGCAACAAGTGACTATGTTTCCTTACTGCAAAGAGATGTGACTTATTAGGATGACTGGTTTCTTGTTTTGTTCGTGTTTGTTCTATGTTTTTCATTCCATTGTGAATATTTGTGCTAATATGCTTTTTTCGTGTTTAAAATGGAATACGTTTTGTGAAAGGGTTACCAATGTGATACGTCAGTGGGAGGGTAGGTTGGCTATTGATCCTCTTTAACCCCTTCGCTGCTCATGACGAGCTCAGCTCGTCATGAGGCCCACTGGAGCTGTGCTTATGATGAGCTGAGCTCGTCATGAAGAATGGGGATCTAGGATCTCCAGCACAGGAGGGGAAAAGTCATAGCAGCCAAGGTGTTAATGTACATTTTGTAGTCATATTTTGTTATTTTCTTTGTTTTTACAGGTGCCCCTGAAGAAGGGACATAAGTCCCGAAAAGCATTGGGCTAACGTTATTCGTTTTCTGATCATCTTTTGATGTATTGTAATTGTTTTTTAAATGTATTTTATATCATCATTGTACCAACAGTACAGTGATTTGTATGCATTTGTATCTCAAATTATTGATGATTTCCATGATTGAAATTTAACACAATAAGATTCAATACACTTGTGGGCATATTCTCAAGAACGTGTGATATCCATCACAAAAGTAACTTAACGCACCTTCCAACATCGCAGTCTATCACTGGAAAATTACGTTTTGTTAACCAAGCACTCTCGACCCGGCGGTAGAATGTGATAGTCTCCAGATAACGCAACAAATGTCCGCGTTAAAATCAACGCCACAGCAATTAAAAAAATGTTGCGATGAGGCCAACTGTGGTACAAAATGCAGCGAAAACCAGCGACAAACCTGCAAATTCCATACATATGGTGGGAAAATGCACCCCAAAAACTACAGAAACAACACCCCAGAAACAATCCAAAGCACGTAACAATGCACCCTGACCAAGCACAGAGGCCAATGCGAACCCCAAAACCCCCACAGACCAGCATCAAGGGACAACGGGGATAGGGAGAGCCACTGAGAAGACGGAGAGAGGAAGACGGGGTGCAGTCTACAGCAAAACCAGATCAGTATCAAGGAGGTGACAGAACACTACCATCAACTGACCCACAAGTAGAGCACCTGGAATGCAGTCTGAGTACCGAGGAGGCCAATCAAGGAGGCCAAGAGGCGCTGGCATGATGTGACAACCTAAACCAGGCACAAGCCAGCTGCCAACAGGAAGGCTGCCAAGGCGACGGTAGGTGGGAGTTCTGCACCACAGGAGGAGCTGGAGGAAACCCACGCCACAGTCATCAGTGTGGAGACGGGTCAAGGAATAGGGAGTATGGACACAGCTCGAGAGGACCTGACACGACATCAACGGGATGAGTAACGACCAGAGACTAGGGGGACAGGGGGAGATGGGCACAATGGCACACACAATGGCACACACGCACAACGAGGTGTAGCAAACGGCACACCCACAATTACCCTGGATCATGTCCCTGATCCCTGTGGCACACTGAAGCATACACACCCACATTGACGACAACGTGGTACAATGCGCAAAGCCGAAACAACTGGCTCCTCCCACTCACAGAAACATGCCTACTCCATCTGACAGAGCCGGAAACTGTGAAATGGAAATGTACGCTTACGACCTCACATCTGTCATGTACTCCACATGTACACTGTCCCACAGCAATATTCAGCACCTCCCAAACAGTCACAATGTACATTGTCATACAGTGTGCATGTAAATAAGAACAATGCACCAACAGATGTCAACACAATGTCACCATGCACCTTCCCTTCACATTGCAGAAGGGCACACAACACCTCCAGCAGAGCACCGAAGGCAACACATCTGTGATGCCGGAGAGAACCACCACACCTTTGACACTGACACCCTACAACGGCCCATGGATATCCCACGCAATCCACCACCTTGACCCAGACAGACCTTGCAACAGACCATGCAGGAGGAAGCACCAGCAAGCACAGCTGGCTCATGACACTTCACCCGCCCACTCATGGCACTGCAATGCCAGGTGTCAGCACGCCAAAAGGAGGTGTGGGTAGGATTCGAACCCATGGAAGGGTAACTAGATCCTATTAGCCCTGGAATCTTTGGCATGGTTTCCCCTGTCTTCTTGCTTTTACCTTCTGTATTTTTGATGCTGTGCTGGATTTCGTTTTTGCTGGTTTCTATGCTTTGGGCACTTTCCCACTGCTGATCGGTATCAAAGTGCAAGTGATCCCTGTGTAAATTGTTATTGTAATTGGTTATCCATGATTGGCATATTTGTATCCCCAAGAAGTAAACTGCACTGAGTGTGCCAGGGCTGATGATACAAATGCTACTAGTGGGCCTGCAGCACTGATTGTGCCACCCACATGTGTAGCCCTAAAATAGTGTCTCAGGCTTGCCACCGCAGTGCCTGTGTGCAGTCTGTGAACTGCCATGTCAACCTGGTCCGTGTCCCCACTGACCAGGCCTAACCCTTCCCTTTCTGTGCACATTAGTCACCCCTATGGAAGGCCCAAGGTACCCCCTTGGGCAGGGTGCAGTGTATGTGAAAGGTAGAACATGTACTATTGCAGGTGACATGCTCTGGTAATGAATTACAGCCATTTTCGTTTTTCACTATTGTAAGGCTATCTTGCCCATATGAGTGGCTACCTGCATATCTTCCCATAGGAGCAAGATAGGCCATTAAAGTCTAGTATTCCGGAACTCAGAATTTAATAACACATCTTTTAGGAAAGGTGTTTTTTTTAAATCCTATGTTTGAGAACAGCACATTTAGAAAGTTGCTGTTTTCTTTTCTGACTTTCTGTGTTCCTTGGCCTGTTTGTGAATTGACTGTCTGGTTTGTGAGTGGCCATCCCTGGGCTGAATAGCCCAATCTGCATCTAGAGTGGTGGGAGGGGGTAGCACCTGGCCTAAATAGGGCTGTGCCTGCCTTTCACAATGTTGGCTCCACCTCCTGCTGGGTGGCTGACGATCCTGCCCCTCTCTCTGAAAGGAAAGGAGAGGCCAGGAAAACAAAGTGCTCAAGGAACACCCAGAACTGGTTCAGACCGGGCTCAGAGCCCTCCTGCACAAAGGGAACAAAGACTTTTAGGGGTATAAGTATAGGACCCCAGATTACAGAAAATTAGATCATCCTGTAATTAAGAAGGAACCTCTGCCAAGGAGAAAGCTGGAAGACTGAAGAAGGAAGACTGTCCTGCTGTATGTTTGTGGACTGACCTGCAGTTGCTTTGCTGCCAAGGAGAGAGGAAGGACTTTGCTTTGCACTGTGTCCCCTTGCTTAAAGGATTCTCCAAGGGCCTGAGAAGAGCTGGCTCCCTGTTAAGAAGTCCCAGGAACAAAAGGACTTCAGCCCCAGCTTCCCTGAAATCTACTGAGAGAGTTCTGTCCCTCCCAGAGTGCTTGGGCCAGTTGTGCTGCCTCTGGAAATTGTACCTGTGCTTTGGAAGCTGGAAATCGAGATACTAAAGCCTTTCTGCAAAGTTTCATGCAGTTCTCGCTTGCGGAGTGCAACTCCGTCAGTGTGAGGAAATTCCCACCGCCCCGAAGATCGAGATCGGCGCAGCGCCTCATGTCGCTGCAAGAACTGAAGCACCCTTTGCTTGCAGAACCCATTGCTCCGGTGCGGGAAAAGTCCCATTGCTGCAAACATCGTCGCAGAGCCTGTCGTCTCTGGGTGAGATCATCGCACCGCCTGCTTGCACACTGCATCACTTTGCTGCGAGAGTCGTCGCAGAGCCAACGCATTGAGGGGCCACGAAAGGAGAAGATCGACGATGTGCCTCGCATCGCTTCCGCACCTGAGATCATCACCGTCCCGAAGGTCGGTGATGATCGTACCTTCTGCGAGCCGCTTCCACCGAAACCTGCGCACGGGAATCCACGCAAGGTATCGCATCCCTCCCCATACAGACTAGAGTCATTGCAACACGCCCGCTACGTCCAGCGGGGTTGTCGCATCGCCTCCCCAGGGTCTCAGGAGTGATGCATCGCTTGCTTTTCAACGCTGCAGCTTTCACTTGGAACTTTTGTTGCATCTAAAGGTACTGTTGGCTAAGACGTGACGCAACTGTTGATTATTTTAACGCAACCTTAAGAACTCTTTTGAAACCATATTCTTGCACTGTGTATGTTGGATTTTTGTCGTTTTGGTCTTGTCTAGTTTAGATTAAATACTTTTTTCTAAACTGTTGTGGGGTCGATTTGTGGTGTTTTCACTGTGTTACTGTGAGTGTTGGTATAAATACTTTACACATTGACTTTTATAAGCCTGACTGCTCGTGCCAAGCTACCAAGGAGGTTAGCAGGGGTTATCTAAAGAGTGTATCCTCCTTACCCTGACTAGAAGCAAGCATCCCTATTTGGACAGTGGTACCTACTTCTTCAAACTAGAGACCCCCAGATCTAACAGATCACATATGTTGGAGTCTATTATCCTTCAGGGACCACCTACACCCGTCAAAGGAGACCCACACTGCAATTGAGGCACATGCAGATGCACATTCACAGTGTTGAACCATGCACAGGGGCACACAAACAGCAGTCACACACCCATGTTGGCTCTGTGTGCCACGGCTCATGCCACTCCCCTATGAATTGAGTGGGTGACGACAAAGCTACATATCGAAGCTCCAACCTTCTGCCTGCGGTGATATGTCTGCGCCCGCCCTACACAGCACGATGTTATGTTGTAGAGCCCAGGGCCCTCATGCATACAACAAGACTACAGGGACACACAAAGATATTATGGTGAACTGGCTATGGGCATGTGCGCCCGGCCCCTTTATTGGCAGGGCCACAAGTACAGTGATGCCTGTGGTGGATGTGTGTGCGGTGAGTGTAAGCCAGCCCGCACGGAGTGCTTGGTGCTGGAAACAACTCGAACAGTAGACACCAGTGCAGCGCCTGCATTACAGAGACAACTGCTGAGCAACATGGAGGGAGCCAAGGTAAGTACAGAGGTCACCCAACATACAAACAGGAGTGTCTGTGAGTTCCAGTGCGCTGAGGTTGGGGCACTACAACTGAGAACACACATGTGAAGAAAATGTCTAGGATTGTATCCCTTCTGGACACTCCTGAGGCAGCTGCAGTGGGGTGGGTGTCACACCTGCATCATCTTCCCCATCGTCGTCCAAGGTCTCCCACACTGCCTAAGGTGACATTGCTACGTGAGCTCTCCACAGCACATAACAAAAACAGTAATGGATGATGATTCGTGGTGCACTGAGTTAGTGGCACCTGGTGTGCTGAGCAGGGAATCAGGCAGAAGATGATATCCACGACAGGTGCGAGCAAGTCCGTCAGTCTGCCAGTATGACCTTTTCAACACTGGCAGTTGGCAGTTGGAGTTGGTCCTGACGATGGTGGGGTGTGCCTTTTGTGGTGATGTAACATCTGGGCCAGTCAGGACTCGATTTGATGTGTGATCCCTGGTGGGCCACAGTTGAGGCCGGAGGCAGCGGACAGTACAGGGCCACAGACACATGGCATTGATGACCCCAATGCCATTACCTCAGAAGCCATCCAATATCTCAGAAAAAGGAGTCTCAGACCTGACCAGCACAAAGTTAGTGGCCCCGGATGCAGAGCGGCCGGCACAGGCACTCTGCCACAGGACGATGTGAGGTACCGGGTTTTTAGGGACCCGGCGGTGCCAGGGGGAACACCCAGAGACCTCTTGAGTTCTTCCTGTTCTGGACCACAGAAACACAGAGTCTTCTAGGTGATGTCAAGGATCGAGTTTTATTGGCTGCAACCAAGTAACAAGCGTCCTAGAAGTACAACAGCACGGTGTGTATATTCTCAGGAGACTGTTCGTTTTTACAGAGCCAGCCTTCTTTTTTTATACACAATATTACACTTCAGGCAAGAATTCCTAGTTTTACAGTTTGGTCATATACATATTTTCACAACAAAGGAAAAGCAAAGTCATGATGGCAAGCCCATATTTTCGTTTGTCCAGTTTGTGATAGATTACCCAGCAAGGCCCAGAACTTCCATCAGATATCGATGAACCCCCAATAAAATTGGGCACCTCCTCCTTGTAAAACTAGTCATAAAGTGGAAACAGGGACAGGTGTGTGTATGATAAAGCGTGGTTTGTATGCGGTGAATGGTTTATGACATGTTGTGCCTTGATGCTAATCTCGCTCGGCCATTGGGTTGGGGACTGCCCGAACAGGTTTGGCTGGAGGCAGGGGAGTCAGCTCACCCAGGTCACAGAGGAGTCAGCAAAGGTGTACGTGTCCTTTCAGATCGAATTCGGCCTTGGCAATTGACTATGTAAGGGCAACCACAAAACGGATGCGGCTCACAAAATGGAACCCGAGGGTTCAAGACAGAAACTACGATTTAGGGTGATTTCGTCACTCAATCATGACGCAAATGCACGGGTATAATGTCCCAATCATTACCGGTCTGCCGATACCAAATTCGTCATGGTACGATGATATTTTCCGACACGAGTGTAGAGCCTCGGTACCACATTATAGCAGGGTCCAGAATTTTCAGTACCACAGCCCCTCCTTTTGCCCTTATATAGGCAATAACCCATGCTAATCTGAGTCCAGGTCTGTGTGCATAAAGTCATTGAGATGCTGCTGTAGCATCATCCTGTTGCTTAGTTCATCTCTTGATACAGGCTTCCTTACACATGATGTAGCACAGAGGCCACATATTGCAGGAGCGCACAGTACACACAGGCAGAACATGAACAGAATGGCTAAGACCATTCCAATGACTATTAGAATTTTCCATCCCCAGGAAGATATCAGTTCCCAGAACCACCCCAGTAAGGACCAGTCCCCTTTATCCATGTGAATGGATTCAGAGATATTATGCAGTTTGGAGATGGCCTGGTACACTGTCGGAGCATTATCTGGGATAAAAATGCAGCAACTGGATTAGATCACTTTACATACCCCACCACGGTCTGCAAGTATGACATCTAGGGCAACCCTGTTCTGAAGAGTCATAAGGCGGTCCGACTGGAGCTCCGCAGTCAAGTTACTAAGGGCACCAGCCGTTTCAATCACGGCGGATTCAACTACCCTCGTCAATTGGCGAATGTTCCTGCTGTTCACCATAGGTCTCCAAAACGGCAGAAAACCCTTTGCGAAATCTCCAAACTCCTGTTCCGCAGTGTCGTCTTTACTCACAACACCCCTAACTGTCCTTGTCCGATGGTAATCTGCCTCGGCCGTGTAGGTGGGTGGCAACAGGAACAAGATAAAACATGTGCCCGAAAAGTCAGGGGGCAACCATGTGTATTCTCTATCATGGCAGACGAAGTAGGTCCCTTTAGCTGCTAAGAATGAAGGAGATGTCTGAGACGAAAAAGACATAAGTTTCGGTACAGACACTCTTCCCTAACTCAGCTCTAGGGTTTTTGCCATTTCCCTGCAGACATAGGTGACCTTGGTGGGGTACTATCCAGATTGGGGAGGATTTCTCTGCTTTCTGGCTCTCACTCAAGGAAATTCCATATTTAGTTATATTCCATCTACAGTAAGGCGTCAGTTCATCTCTGGGAATCGTTCTAAACGTGTCAATATCCCTGCTCATGTTTCTGATTCCTGCCACTAGTGCCTTGTTGCTTGAGTTTCTTCCTGTGGGACGTGGGGGGATACGGTTCTATGGCAAATAGGAACATGGTTCGGAAAGCCCACAGAGAACCATAGTAGCTAAATGGCAGGACAAAATACGGGATACCTTTATCTGTCCTGTGTGGCATGAGTCCACATACCCAACAATTTGTTGTGTTCATTACAGACTGGTGCTGGTGTAGGAGCTGGACGAATGAGTTATTTACAAATTCTAATCGTCTGGCAGACTCGTGTTCAGGCAGAGGGTGAAAAGAGTGCAGGGAAACAGTAGGAGGAGGTGTGGGCTGAGTGTCGTGTACAAATGAAACTCGAAAGGTGAACAAAGCATAGCCCACCAAAAACATCATTATGCTACTGTAACAGGGGAGCGGGGTCGGATAAGGAGGAGGGTCCACCTGTAACGTTGTTTGACCCCCCCCCCCTCTTGTCTCCGCAGCCTCCCCTCAATCCTGGATGGTCAGCAGGCGAGAGATATAGTTGCGACGAGGAGGAAGGATGGGGTCCCTTTAAATGGACCGACGCTCTGATGGAGGAGGAGCCTAAAGAACAGGTAAAAGGCGGCTCCGATAATCACCAGGTGTGTTTTTTCACCGGAGGAGCGGACAGAGTGCAGGAGAGCGGAGAGGCGGGAAGCAACGAGTCGGACTGGAGAGGAGCCGAGCGGTGGTTACAGGAGGAGGAGACTTGGATCGGGACGGAGCGGTGGTTAAGCGAGGAGAGCCTGGAGGAAGCCGAGACGCTGAAGAGCCTACAGACGCCGGCGGAGGAAACGGAGCAAAATTCCCCAAGAACTGAGGTTGGAGCAGAGAGCGCCGGAGAACCAGAGACGGGACCTGCAAAGCCTGGAGGCCATCACTGCGAGCCGCCCAGCCGTGCGCCAGGAGGTGTACGGCTAGCAGAGGTACGGGACCGATTCCTGGGGTGGTGGAGGCGTAAAGGCCGCCGCACTACTAGTTAAACCTGTAAAGACCACCTGTAGTTTCCCTACTCACATTTTGGCACGAGTTTGGCACATACCCTAGCATAGCGAGTGAAGCACTGTGTGTTCCCCTCACGCCCCTCACACCCCCCCCCCTCAAAGACCGTGGTGGTAAACGCCGAAACACTTACTTGTCCTCTCACTTCTTTTCTTCTTGGTGGCCGGCGAGGGCGAGCATTACGGAGCCTCCAGAGCCCAGCAGTCGGAGGAGGAGCCCCATTAGGAGGAAGGAGGAGGGAACTAGACGGAAGACCCGTCCCGACAGGAGCCGTTCACCTAGAAAGGGAGCTGTCAGAAAGACTTGTACCGATACCCTATTCGATAAAATAAAATCAACTACTACCAGAACACGTCTACTGCCTATTCCTAGTCCCGCCGTCACAGTGGTGGAGAATGCGGGCAACCCATCCGTCTGTCAACCAAAGATGGAAGAATTAGTGAAAGCTCTTGTGCAAGGTCAAGAACGCCTGGAGAAGATTGCAGAGCAGCAGTTCCTGGCAGCTGAGGCGGACAGAGAAGTCATTAAAGCTGCCGTGGTAACTCGTACTCTGGACCCTCCCGTAACGACAGGTTCAGTGGCTGTGGGAGGGATACCCCATACGATAGGAGGAGTGTCCCTACAAAAGTACCAGCCCGGGGAAGATCCGGACGCCTTTTTACTAAATTTCGAATGAGCTGCTAGGGCCTGTGGATGGCCCGTTGTGAAATGGCCTTTTTTCTTGGCCCCGTTACTGGTGGGGGAAGCCCAAGCCGCCTACCAGGTGGCTAACCCCCGAGGAGACACGTCCTACGCGGACATAAAGCAAATCATCTTGGACCATCTAGGCCTTGATACAGAGGCCTATAGGATCCGTTTCAGGAAGGAGAGAGGCGTACCCGGGGAGACGCCAAAAACATTATTTGTCCGCCTGAAAATGGCTGCGGACAAATGGCTACGGCCCAACGAAAGCTCAAAAGATGAGATCATGGACCGCATATATCTCGAGCAATTCCTCGAGGCTCTTCCCTTCTCGACACAAAGGTGGCTAAAGCAACATCACAATCTGACTACTCTACAGGCCGTAGAAATGGCCAATACCTTTTCCCGGGCTCCCCAAAAACCCCCGCTGGTAGGGGACACAGAGAGGCAGAAGCATCCCTACAAAACGGAGAAGAAACCTGGACGGATGCCGGAAGCGCCTAAATCACGTATCTGGAAACCGGAACCTGTACCCCATAGTGGGCCACAGTGTTTTGATTGTGGGACCTGGGGACACATAGCCCGTCATTGTCCTCGACGGAAACAGGAGGAGGAGCCCAGGGAGGTCGGATATCTACCCCGGACCGTCTTATACTCCGCTGAGATGGGACACGCCTATAGAGTGAGTATCATGATCAATGGGAACCCGGTAAAAGCACTGCTAGACTCAGGATGTCGTCAGTCCGTTGTCCAGGCCCACCATGTACTGCCCCAACAGCTCCTTCCCCGAGAACAGGTTTACATCCGGTGTGTTCATGGGGATGTGAAACAGTACCCCGTAGCGATAATACCTCTGATTCCCCAAACAGGTAGGCCGTCACGAGTCAAAGTTGGGGTGCTGACATCTCTGCCCGAAGATCTAATCATTGGGACTGACAACCCCGAGTTTCTGGACATGTTCAAAAAAAGCCTTGCGCCAGTGACTGCATCCAAAGACACCACTGGGAATAAGAGGAACGTGCCAGCCTTTGCCTCCCCGGACCCCTGGATATTGGATAGAAGTTTCCAATTCGCACAAGCAAACGACGCTACTTTATTCAATGCCTGGGAAGTAGCCCACCAGAATCAGAGCCAAAACCCCATACGGTACCCACGGTTTTTCATTAAAAATGACCTTCTGTACAGACAAGGAAAAGAGACCGACCCAGAACAGTTATTGGTCCCAGTATCTTTTCGGGAACAAGTATTGTTCTACTCACACTCCCACTTAGTGGCAGGCCATACAGGAGCCGAAAAAACAACACAAAATTTGTTAAAGTGCTTCTACTGGCCCGGTATATACAAAGACTCGATGGTGTATTGCCAGGAGTGCGAAGTCTGTCAGAAGCGGAATATGACCCGGCCGCCTGCCGTGCCCTTACAACCTCTCCCAATAATCGGCGTACCGTTCGAAAGGGTAGGAATGGACCTCATCGGGCCTCTCCCCAAGACTAAGAAGGGTCACCAATATGTATTGGTCATCGTCGACTATTCCACCCGGTTTCCCGAGGCCTTCCCCCTGACAGCGATCACCACCAAGAACGTCGCCGACAAAATGTTGGAATTGTTTTCACGGGTTGGCTTTCCGAAAGAAATACTAACCGATCAAGGTACCCCTTTTGTGTCCCGGCTCATGAAAGAAGTATGTGCCCTGCTACACATCCACCAAATCCGGACAGCCGTATACCATCCCCAAACGGATGGTCTAGTGGAGCGGTACAACCGGACGTTGAAGACCACTCTCCGGAAAATGCTAGAAGTAAACGGCACTGAGTGGGATCAAGTGCTTCCCCTGGCTCTATATGTCATCCGGGGTCAAAAACAGAGCAGCATGGGGATTTCCTCGTTTGAACTCCTCTATGGGCGACAACCCCGGTCCCTATTGGACATGACTAAGGAAGCCTGGGAGCGGGAAACTCCCGAAGAGGTAACCAAAACCCTGGATTATGCGAGACAACTGAGGTCCAAACTTGGAAAGTTAAGAGACCTCGCTTTTGCCAACCTGGAGAAAAGTCAGAGGAAACAAAAGACAGTATATGACAAAGGAAAAAAATGGAGAAAACTGTCTGTAGGTGATTGGGCTCTAGTACTATTGCCTTCGTCTACCCAGAAATTTAAAGCGGAATGGAGTGGGCCCTACGAGGTCGTAGAAACCATTGAAAATACTAGCTACAGACTAAAAATACGTCCACGAAGCACACAGGTGTATCACATCAACATCCTAAAAAAATGGTTGGGACGACCGCCAGCAGAGATTCACCTCACAGACTCGAATCCACTTGACCACAAGTCAACCCTTTCCAGTCTAGTGGTCAACGAAGAACTGACAGCCCAGGAGAAACGACAGTTGGAGAAAACGCTACAAAACCATGCCGAGGTCTTTTCAGACCTCCCTGGAAAAACCAATTTGGCGGAACACCATATCCATACCGCGCCGGGTAAAATTGTAAAAATCAAACCATATCGAGTCCCGGAGTCCAGGATGACCGGGATACAACAAGAAGTAGAAGAGATGCTTAGACTCGGAGTGATAAGACCATCACACAGCGAATGGTCAAGCCCCATTGTGGTGATACCAAAGCCTGATGGAACGAGAAGGTTCTGCATGGACTTCCGAGCGCTGAACGATATCTCCAGCTTTGATGCTTACCCGATACCCCGGATAGACGAACTCATAGAGAAACTGGGTGAGGCTAAATACATAAGCACCATCGACCTTACTAAAGGCTATTGGCAGGTCCCCCTAAAAGAGGAGGACCGGCATAAAACCGCGTTCACCACTGAATCAGGCCGGTACGAATTCACCGTTCTTCCCTTTGGCCTTCATGGGGCTCCTGCCACCTTCCAAAGATTGATGAACCGAGTACTGAAGGATATTTCATCATTTACTTCTGCTTACCTTGATGATATAGTCGTCTTTAGCCCTGACTGGGACTCACATCTGAAACACCTGCACACGTTGTTCGAGACGCTACAGCAAGCTGGGTTGAAAGTCAACGCAAAAAAATCACGCATAGGTTTTCAGAAAGTAAAGTACTTGGGCTATGTACTGGGACATGGCAGGATTGAGCCGCAAGTAGAGAAAGTGAGGGCCATATCAGAAACACCCTTCCCGTGTACAAAGAAAGAACTCAGAGCTTTTTTAGGGCTAATCGGCTACTACAGACGATTCATTCCTGACTTTGCCCAGTTGGCCGCCCCCCTAACAGACGCCCTACAGACTAAAGTCAAACAGTCGATGCTACAGACACCCACTCCCTCTATGTTGGATGCTTTCGCTTCCCTGAAGAAGACCATCACCTCCACCCCCATCCTTGCTTCCCCGGATTTCACACGGCCTTTTGCCCTACATACGGACGCGTCCGACTATGGTATAGGGGCCGTGCTGTCTCAAGTGGGGGACGACGGAGGTGATCATCCGATACTGTTCATCAGCAGAAAGCTGTTCCCGCGGGAACTCAAGTATCCTACGGTCGAGAAAGAATGTCTAGCCATAGGTTGGGCCGTGGAGAAGCTGGCGTACTACCTGGAAGGGCGTCAGTTCAGACTCTATACGGACCATGCCCCCCTTCTTTGGATGGCCCGTAACAAGTCGAACAATGCCCGTGTCATGAGGTGGTTTCTTGCTCTACAGCCTTATGCCTTTAGTGTGCATCACAAGAAAGGGGTCGACAATACTGGAGCAGACTTTTTATCCAGGAATCCACTTCCCGAACGGAAGTGTTCAGGGGGGATGGTGTGTAACAGGGGAGCGGGGTCGGATAAGGAGGAGGGTCCACCTGTAACGTTGTTTGACCCCCCCCTCTTGTCTCCGCAGCCTCCCCTCAATCCTGGATGGTCAGCAGGCGAGAGATATAGTTGCGACGAGGAGGAAGGATGGGGTCCCTTTAAATGGACCGACGCTCTGATGGAGGAGGAGCCTAAAGAACAGGTAAAAGGCGGCTCCGATTATCACCAGGTGTGTTTTTTCACCGGAGGAGCGGATAGAGTGCAGGAGAGCGGAGAGGCGGGAAGCAACGAGTCGGACTGGAGAGGAGCCGAGCGGTGGTTACAGGAGGAGGAGACTTGGATCGGGACGGAGCGGTGGTTAAGCGAGGAGAGCCTGGAGGAAGCCGAGACGCCGGAGAGCCTACAGACGCCGGCGGAGGAAACGGAGCAAAATTCCCCAAGAACGGAGGTTGGAGCAGAGAGCGCCGGAGAACCAGAGACGGGACCTGCAAAGCCTGGAGGCCATCACCGCGAGCCGCCCAGCCGTGCGCCAGGAGGTGTACGGCTAGCAGAGGTACGGGACCGATTCCTGGGGTGGTGGAGGCGTAAAGGCCGCCGCACTACTAGTTAAACCTGTAAAGACCACCTGTAGTTTCCCTACTCACATTTTGGCACGAGTTTGGCACATACCCTAGCATAGCGAGTGAAGCACTGTGTGTTCCCCTCACGCCCCTCACACCCCCCCCCCCCTCAAAGACCGTGGTGGTAAACGCCGAAACACTTACTTGTCCTCTCACTTCTTTTCTTCTTGGTGGCCGGCGAGGGCGAGCATTACGGAGCCTCCAGAGCCCAGCAGTCGGAGGAGGAGCCCCGTTAGGAGGAAGGAGGAGGGAACTAGACGGAAGACCCGTCCCGACAGGAGCCGTTCACCTAGAAAGGGAGCTGTCAGAAAGACTTGTACCGATACCCTATTCGATAAAATAAAATCAACTACTACCAGAACACGTCTACTGCCTATTCCTAGTCCCGCCGTCACAGCTACACAACATAAAAATGCATATTATTAAAAATCGTGTTTTTGCCATCACAGTGCATATTCTCTTTTCAAAGTTCGCTGATCTGGCAGGTCTCTCCATCTTGGGAAACTCCATCCTCAAAATTGCTGCCCGCGGTGGGAGATTGATTCTGCTAAGGAGTGCTTCTGTCAATCCAGGGAAACTCCCTTGAACCAACAGAACTGTCGACCTAACCGTCTCCAGCTGCACTCCAAAGACTGTGGCAACCGCGACCCTAGCAGCAGAACCGGATGGCGGTTCGAAAATCAAAAATGAGCAAGATTCCTGGATGAGAGAGCTGCACAATCAAAAAGAAAATGCTTTTTTATTTGTCCATAGTCATAAGTCTTGGCCTCAAGTTATAGCTGTTTCGGCCAGGTGCTGTGTGGTCTTGAAACAGGAGTTCAGGCTCAGTAGTGTCCAATTGCATTGACGGTGGCACAGATCCTTGCAGAATGTTATCGCTCTCCTTTTCAGAAGTAGTTCCTTTCAGACGTACATCACTGAAGGGAAAGAAGGGAGGCACAGTCTCAGCCTCAGAGTCAGCAATTTCCTCTTGGACCCACCGATCATAAGGAAGGGGTAACGGGACCCTCTTGCAGTGGGCGCCGTGCACCCAGTTCTTCTTGCCGTGGACACGTACTGCAGAGCGGGTTGCCAGCAACACTTGGAAGGGTCCGGACCAGCGAGGCTGCTCGTTCTTTGTTTGCTGGAAGTTTCGCACCAGGACTCAGCTGCCAGGTTCAATTGCGTGGCCTGGATCTTCAGACACTGGCGGGAAGGAACTGTGGACCTGTTGGTGTAAAACACGCAACTTAGTCAACAATTTGTGCAAATAGTCAAGCAGTACAGGATGTTCTATCTCACTGAACCTTGTAGGCCTTGGCACTCCCCATATGTTGGCCGGGCAGCCGAACACGATCTCATGCGGAGTAAGTCCCACTCTAGAGTGGACAGTCATTCTTGTGGAGAGGAGTGCCAAAGGCAGAGCGTCAGGCCATTTAAGACCTGTGCTTGCTTGAATCTTGGCCAATTTCAACTTTAACGTGCCGTTGTAGCACTCTACTAGTCCAGCTGATTGGGGGTGATTTGCAGCGTGGAACTTCTGGTGTATGCCTAGCCCTTCACACACTCTCTTCATCACTCGTCCCACAAATTCACTCCCATTATCACTCCAGACCATTCTAGGCATTCCGAACCTAGGGAAGAATTCTTTGACAAGGGCTTTGGCTGTGTACAAGGCAGTATTGTCCTTAAGGGGATACGCTTCCACCCACCTGGAAAAGGCACAAACAACAACAATTACGTATTTCAGATTGTTGCACCTTTCCATGTGGATGAAATCTAGCTGCAAAACCTCGAACGGATACGTTGGAGGCGCAAAATGACCAGCTGGAGTTGGAGTTCCCTTACCAGGATTGTGCTTCAGACACACCATACAGTTCTTGACCACATTCTCTGCACATTTAGGGATTCCACTATTCTGCCATACTGGAGCCAACAGCTTACAGATCCCTTTCACGCTAATGTGAGCCATTCCATGGGCCATTGTCACCACTGCAAGCACATACGCATCGGGTAACAGCCATCTCTGATGCTCTGACAATTCAACCCAACAACCATTCGCATCCATTTTACCCTTGCTTTCTCTCCATTCATTCACCTCTTTCTCTCTGGCTTCGAATTGGATAGATTTCACACTCTCAATCGGGTCCTCACACATACCCACATCACCAATCCATCTTGCGCGGCCTGCAACATACATTCGACTCATTACATACCTTGCAGTTTCTTTTGCAACTTCATCTGCAAATGCATTCCCACGACCAACATCATCCGTCACCTTTCTGTGTGCACTGCATTTCACAATCGCAACTTGTAGTGGCAAGGTCAGTGACTCGAGAAGCTCATTTACTAGCTGACCATGTTTGATTTTCGTACCATGCGACGTCAGGAACCCACGTTCACGCCACAATTGTCCAAAACTGTGAGCTACGCCAAAGGCGTATTGGCTGTCCGTGTACACATTCACTCGTTTTCGTTTTGCCAACACACACGCTCTTGTAAGTGCAATCAACTCTGCTGCTTGCGCAGAATTGTGTGGGATACGTGCAGCTTCAACAATCGTATGCAACGTCGTCACAGCATATGCTGCAGTCATCTCACCATTCGGCAATTTGAAACATGAACCATCAACCCATAAAGCATCATTACATTCAGGAAGAGGAGTGTCCTGCAAGTCTACTCTCCCTTTTGTCTCTTCTTCTGTCCTAAAACAGCAGTCATGTTTTTCGACCTCATCTGTCTCCACTGGAATGGGCAATAACGTGGCTGGGTTGAGTGTATCACACCTCTCTATGTGTACATGACTCGCTAACAGTGTCAGCTCATAACTTGACAATCGAGCACTAGTTAAGTGCTGTGTCCTTGTTCTGTTTAGCAAAATGTCTACTGCATGTGGGACCATGACTATCAGGGTTTTATTAATTACTAACCCAGCAGACTGTCGAATACATACAGCTGCTGCCGCAGTGGCCCTCAAGCAACTTGGCAATGCCTTAGCTACCGGGTCTAGAGTCGCTGAAATGTACGTGCATGGACGCTGTTTGCCCCCAAAAGACTGTGTCAGGACTGATAATGCACAACCTTCCTTCTCGTGGACATACAACGTAAAAGGCTTACTGTAGTCGGGGGTACCCAACACAGGAGCCGAACACAATGCATCACGCAACTCGAAAAAGCTTTTCTGACACTCTTCAGACCACGGAATGAGTTTTGGCGTATCCTTGCGGGTTAATGCCACCAAAGGTTTGGCCAACAAGGAGAAATTTGGTATCCATTGTCTGCAATATGATGTAATGCCCAAGAAAGCACACACTTCTCTCTGTGTCCTCGAGACACTCAATTTTTCAATTGCCTGTATTCTCTCTGGTGTCAGCTTCCTTCCCTCCTTCGATAAGATGTGACCTAAGTAGGTCACTTCTTGTCGACAATATTGTAATTTCGAAAGAGAGATTTTGTGCTTCATATCACATAAATGACGCAACAATTACAAAGTGGCTTGCTTGCAAATTTCCTCAGTATCTGCAGCGACTAGCAAATCATCGACATACTGAATAAGGGTCGCACCATCAGGTAGAACAATCATGTCGAGCTGCGATTTCAGAGCCTGACTGAATATCGATGGACTTTCACAGTAGCCCTGAGGAGCGCGTTTGAAGCGGAAGCTTCGGCCTCCTAAATTGAAGCCAAAAATATCTCTGCTCTCCTCGGCAATCGGGATGCTGAAGAAAGCATTCTTCAAGTCAATCACCGAGAACCAAGTGGCTGACGCTGGAACCATAGTCAATAAGGCAGTGATATCAGGAACAACTAGAAACTGTGGCACAACAATCTTATTCACTTCTCTAAGATCAATCACGAACCTATAGACAGGTGGTTGGGAAGGATCAGTACGCTTTAAAACCGGCAGAACAGGACTATTACAGATGTTACCTGTTGTCTCTTCAATGACATCTTTCTCAATCAGGTCGTAAATGATTGCTAACAACGCTTTTTCACCTTCGCTAGAGATCTTGTATTGGGGAATACGTGGCAACCTTACATTGGCTTTCAATGTTATAACATATGGCGCTATTTCCAAGAGACCCACATCATTGGATCCATTAGCCCAAAGTATATCTGGAAGAGAAGACAATTCTGTTGGAATATTTTCCCTTGACAAATACATTGGAGAAACCACTTTCTTACCTAGGGTAAGTTGTACTCCCGAAGGAGAACAGTACAAAGTCGCATATAGTCTCTTCAACAGATCCATTCCCAACAAGTTTTCACCACAACCTGTCGTAAGAATGAGGGGTGCTTCTAATTCACATGGCCCAACAGAAAGGGACATAGGACTAGAGATCGGGTTCCTAACCGGGGCGCCAGAAAAACCTACTGAAACATTCATTTCGCCAGACAAAGGTGCGCCAGGAAGTTTTGAGTGCATAATAGAACTCTTTGTAGCAGCAGAGCAGCAGAAAAGGCTCTGACACACCTGATGTAATCACCTCAACATAAGGCCCATTCTGATCTACTGGAACTGAAACAACTCCCTCTCTTTGTCCATGGCTGTCCTAGCAATCATTACCCTCATTCTCGTTTTCTGCATAGTAGTCATCAGCATAGTACTGAGCTGTCCTAGAAAATGCATTATTCTGTTGGTCAAAGCTGTTCATAGAATTCTGAGGTGAAAAGGGACGAGCGTTCTGGGAGAAATTTCCACGGCCCCTACCTCTAGGAGCCTGTGGAACACCTCTACCTCTTGCACCAGAAACACCATTCATACGTCGTAACAAAACCGGACAATTATTCTTGAAATGACCCTCTTCCTTGCAATATGCACACTGATTCGGACCATACGGTAAACGCTGTTGAGAAGACTCGCTTCTTTGCGAGTTTCTCGAATACTGCTGAGGTTGCTGATAATCGTGCTGACTAGCAGTACGAGGCGGATAAGCTTGCTGGAGAAGGATTTTAGTTTTCCATTCTTTAGTCTTTTTATCTGCCTTCTCTAGCTCGTCTTTGCGTCTATTCTCATAGTACTGGGCTGTGGCTAGAATCTGCACTGACGTGGAAACAGCCCAAGCACTCTCGGAATCCTTCAACTTATTACACAGCTCAGGAAGTAAATGATGTACAAATTTGTCTACAAACAATCTCTGGCCACGCTCAGTAGCCATATCCTGACCACTATGATCGATGAAAGTCTCTTCAAACCTTGTGAAAAAGTCAGACATATTCTCATCTTTCTTCTGCTTGCACGCAGACAACTTGTCCCAATTCACACGCAATTCGGGCATTAAAGTCTTCATATACGTGATAATTTTACCAGGAAGTTCTGCTACTAAAGGCTCGGGCTTTGAGCCACCAACTTGTCTGGCATCAGCAGCAGCAATATTAACCCATGTACCACCTAACTCTTGGTCATGATCTGCATGACGGATCTTTCCCCATAAAGGCTGTGGAACAACATTTCCAAACAACATGTCTACATCGGCTAAATTCATGATACAGGAGCTGGCAGTCTGTGATAACTCCTTATAATACCCTGCAGGATTTTTACGGGGATCAGGCAATGTCTGCTTTAGAGCTAAAACCTCAGATCTTTTCCAGGGGACATGTACCCACACACGCTGGAAATGTGGCGGAATTGCTGGATTCGCATTTGCATCACCTTCCCTCCAAACTGGAGGAACCTCTCTCATGGGATACTGTCGCGCCTTTTTCCTACCTGGCATGTCATACTCAGACAGTAATCGGGAATTGCTTCCCTTACTCCTATAAGACAATAACATCTCAATTGCTTGTTCAACATCGGCACCCACAATCATGCCTTCTCCGAACTTGAATCGCACACGGAATAATTCTTGCATATCGTACTCTGGATCATTTCCCTTCAAATCTTCGCGGAGATATACACACATCTGTTCAAATACATATCTCTGTGTAGATGCTTCCCACTGACTGAAGACGTCCATAACGGACTGAACGTCATATTTTACAGTGTCAGGCAGTCGACTCCGCAATGGTCTATGTTCTGTTTTAGGGGTCGTATTAGGCGACCCAAAGAAAGGTAAGAAAAGACCAGTGACAGTGTTCGCTACTCTCTGTCAAACAGAGGGAGAAACTGACGGAACGGCAGAAACACCAGAAAAGACAGGCTGATGTAAAGCAGAAGTCGAGGCAGTAGCAGAAAGAGTATTAGGATAAGCAATTGGAGCAGTAGGCAAAGTCGTAGAAAAGGTAGATGGAGTATGTAGCACAGGCGGCGGCCCTTGAGAGGGCTGCGCCGGAGGAGTAGAAACCAGCTGAAGAGGAGCTGGTACTTGTGGAAGAACTGGAGTTCGTGCAGCGGGGCGTGGTATAACAAAGCGTTGCGGGGGTGCAGTAGCATCTTGTGCATAGGGGGGTGGTGAACTCAATAAGCGGAACATTAGAGGATCGCTATCAAGTTTTTCCGTTGATCCTTGTCCTTTACGTGGCAGCACTGGGTAGCATTTGTCTACCGCTAACTTCCTGCTTCTAAGCGTTTGTTCACTCTCTTGCTCTTCCTCATTATCCCTGAATGCAATGGCAGCTTGTACCATTGACATACCTCTTTTATTTTTCTTTGCTAATTTCATTTCTTTCTGTTTGGCTTCTTTGGGCCATAGGCGAAAGGAGTCAAATATCGCCGGCCGGGCTTTCTTCTTAAAAAGTTTCACCTCTAGATTATCTAAAATCTCTGTGTCAAAGCTACCATATTGTGGCCATTTTAAAACACCATCATTTCTGGTGTACCGGATCCACACTTCATTATATGTGATAGGGCCTACGCCGTGCTTCACATAGAGCTCATATGTTGGAGTTCCAATCGGAGGAACCGGACACGAGTCCTCTAATCGGGAGTCCCTACTACAACCAAGACAAAACAAATTTCCAAGTCTGCTAAGACCAGGCATCTTCGCTCTCTAGTCTAGCTTCAAACTTCAAAGGATTATCGAATACGATATTTCTCGTGAATACACGAGTCCTTCGGCTTTGGCGCTTGCAAATTCCAAATCAAAGCGTATCTCAAGGATACCAAAACTAAGAATCAAACTAAGGATTGGGAGACGCTCCACTTATACTTAACTGAAGTATTGATGATCGATGACGTCACTAGAAGACTCGTCTATCGTTTCGCTATATCAAGCAACAACGGGTCCAAAACAAGGCGATAGTCAGTGCATCAGTCCTTCGTAGCCGTCAGGATGCGGGGACCCTCGCAGCAAAGACCTTCGGAACCACGTCGACATACAGGGGTCGCTGAAGTGGCTGGCCGTCCTCTGGAATTTTCACACGAAGCTCCTCACGAACATCTGGCTTGGACCGACACCGCTTGATACCGCCCCGAGTTGGGCGCCAACTGAGGTACCAGGTTTTTAGGGACCCGGCGGTGCCAGGGGGAACACCCAGAGACCTCTTGAGTTCTTCCTGTTCTGGACCACAGAAACACAGAGTCTTCTAGGTGATGTCAAGGATCGAGTTTTATTGGCTGCAACTAAGTAACAAGCGTCCTAGAAGTACAACAGCACAGTGTGTATATTCTCAGGAGACTGTTCGTTTTTACAGAGCCAGCCTTCTCTTTTTATACACAATATTACACTTCAGGCAAGAATTCCTAGTTTTAGTTTGGTCATATACATATTTTCACAACAAAGGAAAAGCAAAGTCATGATGGCAAGCCCATATTTTCGTTTGTCTAGTTTGTGATAGATTACCCAGCAAGGCCCAGAACTTCCATCAGATATCGATGAACCCCCAATAAAATCGGGCACCTCCTCCTTGTAAAACTAGTCATAAAGTGGAAACAGGGACAGGTGTGTGTATGATAAAGCGTGGTTTGTATGCGGTGAATGGTTTATGACATGTTGTGCCTTGATGCTAATCTCGCTCGGCCATTGGGTTGGGGACTGCCTGAACAGGTTTGGCTGGAGGCAGTGGAGTCAGCTCGCCCAGGTCACAGAGGAGTCAGCAAAGGTGTACGTGTCCTTTCAGATCAAATTCGGCCTTGGTCAATTGACTATGTAAGGGCAACCACAAAATGGATGCCGCTCACAAAATGGAACCCGAGGGTTCAAGACAGAAACTACAATTTAAGGGTGATTTCGTCACTCAATCATGATGCAAATGCACAGGTATAATGTCCCAATCATTACCGGTCTGCCGATACCAAATTCGTCATGGTACGATGATATTTTCCGACACGAGTGTAGAGCCTCGGTACCACATTATAGCAGGGTCCAGAATTTTCAGTACCACAGGTGACTTGCGGTGCACTGAGGTAGTGCAACGTGGACTGGGTGGGTCCTCATTGATGTTGAAGGTAACTGTGGTGGAGGGTTGCGGGGGACAGTGGAAGGTGTCCTCCAGGGCATGATGCTGAAGGTCTGATGTTATCCAGAAGCAGCAAATAGTGGAGTGAAAAGTGACAGCCTCGTTTCCAGAACTAATTTGGTATCCGCTACATGAGAATGTAAACTGTCCCCTAGTCCATACACTCAGACGCCACCAATGTATGACCAGTGAGTTTCCATGAATGTCGGGGAAATGAATTAGTGGCTCCGGGGATGAGAGGAGATGCAGTCTGAGATGATGCTGGTACACTGATATGAACTCCGCCATTGCTAAATGAAGGCTCTGTGACCTACTGGACCGCAGTGTAGGCTGGAGGCAGCGATCAGCAGTGGCCCACAGCCATGTGTCATTGGCTCACAATGCACAGAGTTAGTGACACCAGGACAGTTGTCGGTAGTGTTCAATCACCTCTGTAATGATCCTTTTTTGCTCCTGAGTGCAATGCGTCATCCTCTTACTCTGCCATTAACAAACCAATGCTCATTTCTGTCAGGACCCCCAAGCTTCAAGTAGGGTTAATTACCTCGAAAGGAGAGAGTCACAGTGCTGTACAGACACAGAGGAATACGTGGGCAGAGCTAATTCGAAGATGGCACCTTAGGTGAGCCACTGACTCCAAGTGGAGGTCAGCGGTCTAGTTTATTAGCAGTAATCACAGGGAGTTTAGGTGAAGCCCGTGAGCGATGGGAATTGCGCACTTCACCAAAGTTTCGGCCAGAGAAGGAGTGTTCCGGAGGTGTTGGACCCGGCCCTTTAGGCAGGTTCACCCCGAGACTTTTTGCTCTTTCCTAGCCTGTTTCTGGAACCTGGTGTTGGTGATTTTAGGCCTCTGCGCACTTTTTCACGGTGGTACAGTGTAAAGTGCTTGAGCTCTCTGTGTATGTGTGGTGAGTGACCTGCCCTCCCATAGGAATGAATGGGGAATATGTATGCCCATGGTAGTTCCTGATGTGTGGGGAGTGCAGGGGCGAGTTTGATATGTGCGAACTTGTGAGATTGAATGCTGCGTAATGGTATATGCGGCATGAGTGTGGCTAGTATAGAAGTACCACTTTTAGAAGTTGGCATATTTGTGTAATTTGTGTCTGGCGTGTGATTGGCTGGTGAGCCTGGCCCAGAGTGCCTGGGCCTGCTGTGGATTGACTGTCTGGTTTGAGGGTGACAGGGGCTGCAGAGCCCCAGGAGGTTGTCTGAGTCAGCCCGTGGATGAAAGGCAGCATCTGCTGCCAGGGAAGTGGGAGGAGATGGCACCTGATAGTGAAGGGCTGTGCCTGCCTGACCACAATGCTGGCTCCACCCCCCCCCCCCGCTGGGCGACTGTCACCTCTGTCCTTGATACTGAAGGGACTTCCCTATAACCAATTGTAGCTGGTTCTCACACTGCCTGCACAAAGACTTCAAAGACTTTTACCTGTATAAGAAGGGGCTGTGTCTCCTTCCAATTTGTTCTTGTTGCTAACTTGAATCTGCCAGGAGCGTGCTGCTGCCCTGCCCAGCCCCTGGACTCCTGAAGGACTTTGCTTTGCCCTGGATTCCTGATGGACTGCTGCAGGTCAAGATGGACTTTGCTGCTGTACTTTTTGTGCCTCTAAGCGCTGAGAGCGCTTTATTCCTGCTCTAAGCGCCTGGGAGCGCTTTATTTCGACGGGGACCTTGTTGTCTCGCTAGCGCTTGGTAGCGCTTTTATTCCCAGTGTATTTAATTATTTACGGGTGCCACCCTGTTTATTTATTCATTTCATTTGGCCGGTGCCCACCCGGCGCTTTACCCCGTAAATTACGGCAAGATCGTCCCTGCCGCCGCCCGGCACCCGAACCGGAAGTCAGGCAGGCCGGGGGCGGGATGACAGAGACAACCGGAAGTGGTGGAGAGAGGAGGTCAGGAGCCTACCCCGCCTCCTCGTGGTTCCGTGAGCTGTGTGGCAGAGGGGGAAGCCTTGTTTGTTCGCTGCCGGTCTCCCATGCGATGGAGGGAGACCGGAAGTGTGGCGTCCTGTAGCGGGGCTCCCCTGTGCTGAGGGAGCCCCGGAGAAGAAGAGAGAAGAGGCCCGCGGCAGCAATGGAGAACCCCGGACCGCCCACAGGAAAGAGAGGAGGGGCGCAAGGCACAGTGCCGTGCCTGCCCCCGCCGCAGCTCCGAGGAGGACCTGCCGCCCCACCCTCCAGAAGCCGGTGAGTGACGCCCGTAGTGGAGTATCGGGGAGCAGAGCGTCGGGGCACATTGCCGCTGCCCGCCCCTCCTCTACAGTGTGGATAGCCTGTTGAGGCTCAGGGGGCAGTTTGATGATCGAGCCCCGAGAGGCTCAGGGCCCAGATTGTGTTTAGAGCCACGGAGGCTCTAGGGGGCACATTGTTATTTAGAGCCCAGTGAGGCTCTTGAGGGCAGTTGCATTTATGAGCTGATGAGAGGCTCGTGGGGGCATTTCTTTGTATAGAGCCCTGACAAGCTCCATGGGGGCGCAGGTCGGTGCCTGTGTAGGCACAGCGTCTGGGAGCATATTTGTTTAAGAGCCTGTGTGGCTCCAACGTGGGTTTTTAGAGCCTGTGTGGCTTCAGCAGTGGGCGCAGTTTGCGCCTAAGGGCCAGAGAGGGCCCCGTCGCAGTTTGTCTCCAGCTGCCCAGCAATTAATGGGCAGCTGCACCGTTTAGGCGCAAGATGGAGAGCGAGTCCCTGAGAGGGACAGAGATGGCACAGAGGTGACTGGCCAGTCTCCGCTACGCAGCACTTAGTGCCAGCTGCAGCGTTTAGGCCCTTGTGAGTCTTCCCAGGTGCCCAGCAAGTAGTGGGCACCTGCAACGTTTAGGTTTTGCGCCAGTGGCGCACCCTGACTGGTGCTGCTTGGCAGCGCGCCCTGACTTTTGGACACAGGGCGTCTTAGCCCCAACAAGGCCAGTTGGCCTAGGGACTGCCACAGGTGGTGGCTTATGTAGTTTTGCACAATTGTATGGTTATTGCACCTCTGAATGTGTTTTCTTGCATACAGTGTTATTCCTGCACCTCTGAATGTTTTTAGGCATCATGTGATTTTTGCGCTATTGTATTGTGCTGGCACCTCTGAATGTTTTTATGCATCATGTGTCTTCCTTTTCCCTGCGCTGCACCTCTGAATGTTTTAGGCATCATGTGTCTTCTTGCGCTGCACCTCTGAATGTAGTTTATTGCATCATGTGCTTTGTTCTGAACACCGCTGAATGTGTAGGTTTATGCATCATGTGTTTTTCCTTCCTTACACCTCTGAATGTTTTTATGCATCATGTGTCTTTCTTTCCCTGCGCTGCACCTCTGAATGTTTAGGCGTCATGTGTCTCCTAGCGCTGCACCTCTGAATGTGTTTGTGATGCATCATGTGCCTTTTCTTACACCTCTGAATGTTTTTAGGCATCATGTGTTTTCCTTTATTACTCCTCTGAATGTGTTTCATGCATCATGGGTAATGTGTTCTTGTTTATACCCCTAGGTGCTGTGTGATACTTAGGTGGTTGTTCTTTTAGTACAGGTGGTCCTAGTGAGGTCCTGGTACCTGTTCCCAGTAGTTACTGGATGTGATCTATAATTGTTATTTTGTGCTATACTTATTCTAATTTCTATTAAGTGCTGATTCTGACAGTGGCCCATGTGGCCCTGTCCTGTACATAATCCCTTGTGAATATTGCCCGTGCCAGTTGGCACCATGTATTTTGTGTGATACTATCTGATGTGTTTTTACAATACAAAAGTTATTTTATAATAACCTTGTTTGGAGTCCCTTTTGTGGTGTGCCTAGTATGTTGTTGCTGTTGTGTGCTGGCGCCAATGCTTTACACATTGCCTCCGAGTTTAGCCTTACTGCTCGTGCCAAGCTACCAGGGGGTGAGCAGGGCTTATCTTGGCGTGTGACTCCCTTGCCCTGACTAGAATGGTGGTTTCTGCCTAGCTTTGGCGTCAGCCTTAGCCAACCAGAAATAGCCAGTTCTAACAGGAGGTATGGCAGGAAAATCATAGTTAGCGAGAGAATTCAAGCGACCTTCTGTAAAAATAAGTTAGTGAGGTCTGAAATTAATCTTGGCAGCCAATATTAAGCGCGTTTGAGGCTTAATGAGGAAAACTCACTGAGTTATCAGTTGAGGAGAAGTTCGAGTTCTCAGCCCCAGTGACGTGAGAAGCGGAACGATATTTCCCAGTAACCGAACGGAAGACAGAAAGGGCTTCAAACAGCGGATTCGTTCCTGACACGAACTCGGCGATTCATCACAGGTGCACCTGAGAGAAATAACAAAGACGACGACAAAAGCTAAGTGTTATTTTTTCACGAAATGAATCTAGAGAATTCACTGTAATGGACTGTAAATATTGTGAAGAAGAGAGAGTACTTAACCAAAGGCGGACCAAAGGCGGACGTCAGGGATAAGAACTGCATGTGTGCAAATACACAAACCTGTAAATAGAAATAAAAAAGATTAGAAGACGAACAGAGAAAAGAAAAGGTATAAGACATACAAGAGTAGACAAACAAGTAAGTTACTAACAAGGGAGGTATAAATAATAAGGAAGCTTGAAGTGTATAAAGTGATAATAAAAGTAATTGTGTTAATTAGGAAGAAAAAAGAGACACACCAGGAAAAGCGCTAGGAAGCGGCAAGGAAAGAAGAGCAGGAAGTACAGAAGTGGAGAATAAGAAAATAGCGAAGTAAGTAGATTATCATAGTGAGAAAATCCGAATTAGTGGTATATCAGTACTGAGAACTGTCTTGTAAATTGTAGATAAACACAGAGCTAGTTGGGGGTGAAATCAATTATCCACCTAGTGAGAAATGGAAGAGAAGCAACGTTCTGGAAGACATAAGGTAGGAAGAGTGAGATTTAGTTTTAAGGTCAGTAGATAAGGAGTAGGATAACCGATTATTAAAGGTTGCTTTTTCCCTTCAGGTTGACATGAGGTAGAAGTCTGCGGGACGGACTACTAGAAGAGTCAACCAGAGCTTGTCTCTTCTCTCTTTTGTTATTTTATCCAATTTCCCCCTTCCCCCAAAGGTAGGATATCTAGAGTCTTGTTTACTAAGCTCTATGTTGCTGATGCCTAGGTGTATTCGGGATAAAGCATCTCTGTTCCTGTGTAGTATAATAACCAAGTATTATTTAGTCTGACAGAGTGAAGTGCCCACGTTGCATTTTACACCCGAACAGAGATGGCAGAGGGAATAGATTTACAAGGGTTACGTACAATTTCAAAGAGTAAAGTGCAGTCAGGGAGGAGAACCAAAACCTTGGACTAGAAGTAGTAAACTCAAGGTAAGAGACCGCAGAGTTAGCACAAAGAATTAGACAACCATTTAGTTCTGGGCAAGATGCATGAAACCTATTAGCTGAGGGTACCAATAGACTTACAACTCAGGTGATCCATTCATTGTCTCCAGTAATTCCATTGGCAGTACCAGAACAATTTAGTGGAGACCCACAAAAGGCGCAAATATTCATCACGCAATGCTCACTACATTTCATGTGCCGCCCTTCAATTTTCCCAGATGCGCAATCTAGAGTCGCTTTTGTGCTGTCGTATCTGAGTGGGGATGCTGTGTCCTGGTCTTCGCCTTTAATCACAAAAAATGATCTAATACTAAGAAATTACGAAGATTTTAAAGAAGAGTTTCTTCGGATTTTTGACAGATGACGAATATCGCAAGTGGTCGATAATGAGTTACTTGACCTGAAACAAGGAAATCGAGATGTAGTCTCTTATTTGGCTCAGTTTAAGGATGTGTTGGCTGGTATACCAAATAGACCCACGGATGTCTCTGCGTTGGTGGACTTAGTCTTGTAAAAAGATTTCCGACAAGGAGAAAGAAAGGGCGAGAGACGAAAGTAATTCAAGGCGGTGGTTCCCCGATTTGATCGGGTTAGATCGGAAGGAGGACGAAGTTATGAGAGCCAACAGAGTTCTGAACCCATGCAGATTGGAACTATACGTGGCCCCCTTTCTAAGGAAGAGAAGGAAAAAAGAAGAACCAGCAATCTGTGTATGTATTGTGGATCAGGAGGCCATTTTGTGAGGAACTGTCCTAAGAAACACAAGGTAACCTTCAAGCCGAAGGAAAACTAGTAGCACCATCTGTTGGAGGAATTGAGCGGGTGGATGCTATACAAGAAAAAACTCCCAAAGAACATAGAGTGGCTAATACGTTACAGTCTGCAGCACCACATCTGATCCTATCAATGGAAGTAAAATTCAGACATGTAACGTTGAGTGAAGTTTCGGTGATGATTGACTCAGGGGCCACCGGAAATTTTTGTGTTCTAAAATTTGCAAGTAAGGTGGGAATCCAGGCCATCAAAAAATCTAAAAGTGAACCAGTTAAAGCCGTGGATGGAACAAATTTGTCCTCGGGCCCTATTGTGAGCCATACTGAGTTAATACATCTGATATCAAATGATGGGCATGAGGAAATGATCCAGTTTAATTTGATTGATGCCCCCCAATTCCAGCTAATACTTGGACTCCCCTGGCTTACTGAACATAATCCAACGATCAACTGGAGTTCTAGAACCATTAAAATGGAATCGGGTTATTGTGAAGAAAATTGCTATGGAGATCAAGAAAAGAATCTAGAACTTAATCTTGCACAATCCTTGTGTCAGACAGGAGGATCAATATGTGTCATCCACGTTCAGGAGATACCGGAAGAGTACCAGGACTTCGAAGATGTTTTTAATGAAGTGGAAGCAGAGCAACTATCACTGCACCGCGTCTCCGACTGCAAGATTGAGATAGAACCTGGCTCGAATTTGCCTTGCAGTTGAGTTTATGCCCTAACTGAAAAAGAGCATCATCATTTAAGAGAATACCTAGACAAGTATTTAGCCAACGGTTTCATTCGGCCTTCACAATCCCTGGTATCCTCGCCCTTGTTTTTCATGCCAAAGAAAGAAGGGGAGAATCTACCTTGTTGGAGGGTACTATCAGGACCCCGAAGCTTCAAGTAGGGTTACTTACCTCGAAAGGAGAGAGTCACAGTGCTGTACAGACACAGAGGAATACGTGGGCAAAGCTAATTCGAAGATGTCACCTTAGGAGAGCCACTGACTCCAAGCGGAGGTCAGTGGTCTAGTTCATTAGCAGTAATCACAGGGAGTTTAGGTGAAGCGCGCGAGCGATGGAAATTGCACACTTCACCAGAGTTTCGGCCCGAGAAGGAGTGTTCCGGAGGTATCGTAGGAAAATCATAGTTAGCGAGAGAATTCAAGTGACCTTCTGTAAAAATTAGTTAGCGAGGTCTGAAATTAATCTTGGCAGCCAATATTAGGCGCGTTTGAGGCTTAATGAGGAAAACTCACTGAGTTATCAGTTGAGGAGAAGTTAGAGTTATCAGCCCCAGTGACGTGAGAAGCGGAACGATATTTCCCAGTAACCGAACGGAAGACAGAAAGGGCTTCAAACAGCGGATTCGTTCCTGACACAAACTCAGCAATTCATCACTGGTGCACCTGAGAGAAATAACGAAGACGAAGACAAAAGCTAAGTGTTATTTTTTCACGAACTGAATCTCGAGAATTCACTGTAATAGACTGTAAATATTGTGAAGAAGAGAGAGTACTTACCCAAAGGCGGACGTCAGGGATAAGAACTGCATGTGTGCAAACACACAAGACGAAGAGAGAAAAGAAAAGGTATAAGACAAACAAGAGTAGACAAACAAGTAAGTTACTAACAAGGGAGGTATAAATAATAAGGAAGCTCGAAGTGTATAAAGTGATAATAAAAGTAATTGTGTTAATTAGGAAGAAAAAAGAGACACACCAGGAAAAGCGCTAGGAAGCGGCAAGGAAAGAAGAGCAGGAAATACAGAAGTTGAGAATAAGAAAATAGCGAAGTAAGTCGATTACCATAGTGAGAAAATCCAAATTAGTGGTATATCAGTACTGAGAACTGTCTTGTAAATTGTAGGTAAACACAGAGCTAGTTGGAGCGAGAAGCAATTATCCACCTAGTGAGAAATAGAAGAGAAGCAACGTTCTGGAAGACATAAGGTAGGAAGAGTGAGATTTAGTTTTAAGATCAGTAGATAAGGAGTTGGATAACCGATTATTAAAGGTTGCTTTTTCCCTTCAGGTTGACATGGGGTAGAAGTCTGCGGGACGGACTACTAGAAGAATCGACCAGAGCTTGTCTCTTCTCTCTTTTGTTATTTTATCCAATTACCCCCTTCCCCCGAAGGTAGCATATCTAGAGTCTTGTTTACTAAGCTCTGGGTTGCTGCCTAGGTGGATTCGGGATGAAGCATCTCTGTTCCTGTGTAGTATATAACCAAGTATTATTTAGTCTAACATGTTCCAATTGTATGACCAACTTGACAGCAGTGTAGGCGGTAGGCGTTTCCAGCAAGGGGCCACAGAAACGTGTGGTTGTGATGCTGTACATAGACTTGCTGTCGCCACATGGAAGGGGGTATAGTGATTTAATGTCTGCATTGCCATTGCATGATCAAGACTCAGTTCCAAATGTGTGACCTACTCAAGCTAAGTGTGGCCCAGGTGCAGTAGTCCGCGTGGGCCCACAGACACGTGTGTTTGTAATGCTATGCACAGATTTGGTGGCACCACATCGAAGGGAGTATAGTGACTTCAGCTCAGCCATAAACATCATCCTCAACCATAGTGTAATCAAGACTCAGTTCCAAATGTATGACCTTCTTGTACGCTGCGTATGCCAGTAGAGTAGGTAAACCAGAAAGGAGTACTGCGGGCCTTGCTCGCAGAGGACGTGATGGTCGTAGCTGGTTGCCATGGTCATGGGCCTCTGGCCTGGAGCTTGCACCGGCATGTGGTGATCCCTCTTTTACACATGCCAGTGTTGGCAGGTGGGCATTCTGGCCTGGGTGCGCAGCAGCGGGTAAGACTGGATCGGGGAAAAGCATCCCGGGGTGCAGCAGATGCACATTCTTGCAGGCAACCCCGCTCACAGAGACTCGTCGGCCTTGTTGTGGGGTTAGAGGCAGCGCCCTGGCAGAGACGTTGGTCATTTCAGAAGAGAACCATGCCCAGAGCTACATGCCTTTAATTCACACCCCTACGGTGGCCTGGTGTACACAGGGCCAGCCCACTCTGCTAATGCTTACGGGGGAACGTAACAAGCTACATTTCCGCATTCCTCCCCACTGGCTGGGGTGACATGGTTGCGTCCACTGTCCATTACACTCCAAACACCAGCGGTGTGTGTTGACATGGATATGTGTGTGCTCTGCATACTGCAGTCTGTCCAGCACATCCACGCCATACTTGGCATTGTGTACATTCTCATTCATGGGACACGTTCCTGCTTCGGCACATGCCTAGTGCCCACCTCTTCCCACATTCTGCTATTGTGTGGCTGAGGTGCCATGCCGTTGATGGCTAATGTACATGGCTGGCCCAGGTTCTGTCGTGTCTGGTGGGTGTGCATATTGCATGTGAGCTTGTGATGTGTGCATTTCCTGTGTGTGAGTTGCATGATTGTGGAGTTGAGGTGTGTGGTGTGTTCATTTGGTATTGGCTAATGAGCAGTGCATTTCCATGGGTGCCATCCTGGTAGCGCAGGTTGATGATGGACTGTCGGAATTGTAGGGCTCATGCACACTGCCTGGGGGTTGGCGGCAACTTTGGCAGGGATTCCTTGGTGGTCCAATATTGCCTGGACATTGGTTGGATATGTGCGCTTTCTGTTGCGCTTATTGTGTGCAGGGTTGCCAGGGAGCCCTAGTAGGACATGTGTGCAGTCATTTGCCCCATAACACGTGCAGGAAGACAGCTGTGGCATAGACACCTTCCTTGGTCTCCAGCTGTTCCTGAGTAGTGTGTGGGAAGTATAGATAGTGGGGTACCAAGCTGATGGTGTCATCCATGAACGTTGTGAGGGACTTGTATTGGACTCCGACGACTCGTGTGGATGTTAGTTGGAGTGGCCAACAGGTGCATCAAGGCCAGCAGCCTGGTCTGAGGTGGGATGTTGGTTGTCCACTGTGTTGGTACCGTCAGCCTGTGTACAATGGTGGTCAGGATGTGGAGTATAGTTGTCCTTTTGTGCTTGTGGTGGGCTATGACATTCTCTGGTGTTGGGTCTGTGAGGTTGGTGCATTTTCAGAGGGTCGCTGACTTTGTCTGTGCTGCCTCGGTGTTTGTCCTGGGAGGGTGGGCCTCTGGGGGGGTGGTTCTGAGGGTGGTGGCGGTGAGTGTTGTGGCCCTCTTGGGTGGCCAGGCCGCATGTTCAGGGGCTCCATGACATCTTTTGCTCTTCAGGTGTGGCTCTGGGCTGGCATCTCTTTTGTGGGGCAAGCTGTCGTCCCACTTTACACCAGGTCAGAGCAGGTGATAGTTTCCTGCTGCTAACGCGCCTTATCGCATGCTATTGGATCTTATTGCTGAACTGGCTGGTCGTTGAGAATGTTGCGGAGTGGTGTTGTTGCAGTTTTTTGCATGGGAACGCCTATTCTGCATCTCATTAGCGATAGTTGCCGGGGTCATCTGTGGCGATGTTTTTTGCGGCTGCTAGGTAAACTGGCGATATAGGCCGTTAGCACCAGCTTGTGAATGGGGCGATAACTGTATTGGGACTTAGACTCCGATAAAGTGCTGTTAACTCAGCGATGTCTCCTTGAGAATATGCTCCTGAGAAAGAAAAGTATTCAAATTGTAGTTTTCAAGTTTTATATCTTGTATCTCATAGTAAGTTGTACGTATCTGTGTCCGGCAGGCAGGTTGACTGCAGGCCCCCCCTTTTCTTTGTTTCACAGTGTGGGAGGTACACACTGACAGGTGCTGCACACAGATCAGCAGAAATAAGATTTAAGTTGTAAATGTCATAGTGAGGTGTGAATAGTCTTCACCATCACATTAGTTTTCCTGAATTATCTGAGACATTCTTGGATATTGTAATTGCCCAGGAAAGTTATAAAGAGTACATGGGCTGGATACTTGTCATCACGACTTTCCTAGCTGCATAGAGGCTTCACTGTACCCTAAGATAGGTATCAAACTTATTGCCTTAATAAATCCTCACTGATGCCACTGAGGGATTTATTAATAAATACACGCAGGAAACCCTTTATAGGGTCCCAGGAAATTATAACAAGCACTGGTGTGGTCTTTGACTAGAAACGAAAAAGCCGCTAACAACAGTAACGTTCTGTCAGAATGTGAGAAAATCTATTTAACAATGCTGGTGGTCAAGAAAGTGCACAAATCAAAAAGGAATAATGCTATGTCAAAAGTCAACACTTACATAAAAAATACAATTAAAAATTAAAAATAACAAATCATATATTACAAAGAGGTTTATTAAATACAAATAGGTACATATATCATAAAAACATTTCATTAAAAATGTTCATCATTGTGGAAAAACAGTTGTCGACGCAGCGTTAGGTATTTGATTAACATTTTCTTCAGGACAGTTTTTCTAGATAGTGAAAAACATACAATTAATATAATTTCTTTTTTAAATTAAACATTTTAAGGAAATTGACATTGAGCTTTTTGTTGACAAGCAACATTTTTTTTGTTCCTTATAATTAAAAATCTCAGATACTCAACATGACCACCATCACAAAATACAGACAATTTGAAACATTAATCATTAGATATGACGTAACACTAGTTACAATTGCATTATTTTCTACAAGGCCTTGTCAACCCCCTTACATAGGAAAGTTTCATACCGACAACGACATACCTAACCACGTCAGAGGTGATGATGGACTTCAATTTATCTACCACTTCTGGTGATTAAAATCGTTGGAGTTAAAAACACGAAATGAGAGGCAATTGATGAGCTTTTCAGGATATTCGACCTTTATTAGGAAAATAAATATACATTTCATCTACTGGTTGCACTAGAATGGTTTATAGAAATATAGCATTATAGGAGCCTTACTAAATATAAATAACGTACCTTACTATGCAAAATATTCACAGTGTAGTTATGTACACTGGAGGCACAGTAGATGTATATATTTGTTGTGCTGCAAAGAATGATAGTGAGTATTCATTATTCATTGTGTGATAGAAGTTATGCTTGAAGGTTACAACTCAAAGTTACCAGAACTTACCCAATAAAATTAGATGAAACCAACCCTGCTGGCGTGATTGGTTTGCTGGTATTAAGCTTATATGCTCTCATAGGGGTGATTCAGCCAAGCTGTGGGTTCATGAACGTACACCTTGTCTGGCCTTTGATGGACCACCTACAAACGAATGACGTTTTGCACAATTCGCGTTATGTTTTAAAAAAGGTTTGCAGGCAGGGCTGCCCTGATTCTTAGGACTCATGCTGTATTCAATCTTTACCTCTTGTATATTTACTGACGACGACTATTTCTATCTTTCCTAAAATTATCGTTATTATGTGATTAAACTTAACGCTTTAATATTAGTCGCAATGCACTACCCTACGTCACTTGCACTAAAAAACAAGTTCAAAAAGCCACTGTATTCCACCACTGCACACGTGATGTTACAGTAATGTGTCAGTCTGTCCATGAGTATTAGTTAAGATAGGGCTGTCAGTTGGCTATGTTTTCTTTTTGTCACAAACACATTTTAGCTGTTTCTGAAATTTAAGAAAGTTGATCTAAAACCTTTGTTCACATAGAAAAGTTATTGAACAAAGCAAATGAAAATATATTGAAATGAAGAAGGGAATTATATAGTGTCAACAAAGAAATATATAGATTTCGAGTGATCCACTCTTGAACAAACCGTGTATGTGTGGAATCACCTATCTATATGGCTTTATGATTGGTAGTTGCCAAGAGAGCATGTGTATGTTCGATAGAAATGTCTGTGTATGTGGTCCACAAAGATGAGATACCTGGAGGTCAGACTAACAGTTGTTAAGTGTACACTTAGGGCAGAGTGTATGTGACTTGAGATAGGGTATGGGCCAGTACCATGTTGAATCTGCGTGTAGCCTAAAGAAGACTTCAGAAGAAGAGCCATCCATCCACATCGCCATCTCTGAAGGGAGAACTGTATCTATTCAGTTCAAGAGGACTACTCTAATCCTCTTGTTGTGGTATTCATCAGCTAGTCTATTCTTTACTCCTGCCATAGCTTTCCTACGCTACTCTCAGTGTAATATGTGTGTTCCAATCTTGCTACATGCTATTTCTTTGCTACTCCTAGGTGAGTATTTCTATTCTGTTCTCTTGCTAAGGCATCCCTCAACTATTCCCAAGTCACGTTGTGCATTCCATTCTTCGTGTATGTTATTTCTCTGTTAACACCCCCCCAGCTGAATATTTCTACACTAATATTCCTGTATGGCATCCCTCTGCTAGTACAGTTATTATGGGTACTCTATATCTACTGCATGCTATTCTTCTGCTACTCCCAGTTGAAAATGTATGTATAACATGTATGTATAACACACTTGTAAAGCGCTTCTGTCACCCAACGGGCATCCTGGCACTGTGATCTAGCGGATCCTGAAACACAGTCAATACAATATCAGCAACTACGCTATCATAGGGAACAGGTGAGTTTTTAGTTCTTTTTTAAAAGAAGGAAGATCTCCTAAGCATCTGAGCGACAGTGGCCGATCATTCTACAACTTGGATGCCGAGAAGCCAAAAGAGCGGCCACCCATTCGCTTTCTCCGAATCTTGGGAACAACAACCAGATAGGCTGAAGCAGAACGGAGAGATCTAGTAGGGATGTACCAAGAGAAGATCTCCTGTAGGGGCAGCGGTCCCGATCCATGCAGGGCCCAGAAGACCAAGCATAAAGCTTTAAACTCAATCCGCTGAGGGATGGGTAGCCAGTGTAAATCTCTAAGTGCTGCGGATGACGAGTCAAGGCGTCGACGGTTAAGTGCTAACTTGGCCGCGAAATTCTGTACTCGTTGTAGTTTGCCTATTGCAGTGACGGGTGCCGCCAGAAGCAGTGCATTGCAGTAATCGAGTCTGCTTAAAATGATACTGCGCACTACTTCTGGTCTAGCATGGGCAGGGAGCAGAGGGAGAATCTTCCGTAGGGTACGCATCAATCCCATACAGGTAGACACTGTTTTGTCCATTGTCACTCCCAGGTTCCGAACCGAGTTTGCTGCTGCTGCCCCTGAAAGGAGGGGGGCCAGAACTCCTGTGGTAGAGGTCGTGAGACACGATCCGCTGAGCAATGCAGCACCTTCGTCTTGGAGCTGTTGAATTGCAGCGAGTTGTTGCTCAGCCATGTTGCCGTGGTGACCATACAATGGTGAAAGGTCTCCTGTGACACCGCATTCTCCCCTTCAAAGGAGAAGATGAGTTGGGTGTCATCAGCGTAGTTGGTGACTGAAATGCCAAAATATTTAATTAGCTTGACCAGGGGGCGGAGGTAGAGATTAAAAAGAATGGGGCTAATGGCCGATCCCTGGGGTACTCCCTGACCAACCCTTTTGATGGTAGACTTAAAGGGAGGCAGGGCAACTACTTGATGTCTATTGGCCAGGTATGAGACAACACAACAACAACAAGTGAGGAGGGTCTAAGGGCAAGTTTACCGACCAGCCAGATATACGCCCCTAACACAATCTATCACAACAATTAATATCTGGGGGTCAGAGATAGAAAAGGAAGTTTGACAGTAAGAACCACTATACCAGACAGTAACAGTGAGAGATAATAATTAGGGAGTGGTCGAGTCGAGACTCAAGGGTACCAGGAGGGAAATATTGTTCCCATCAGAAGCCACACTGTACCGCCCTTATTATCATCATATGGGATCTCCTTACCCAGGAGGCAAGACGGCCGGTAAACATTACCGTGACCGAGATGTAATATGAGGTATGAGAGCAGAACAGAGAAGTGTGGTAGTGGCTAATGAAAAAAGCAGTGTATAGTGATTTGGAGTGAAAAAGTGAAGGGTACTAAAATTAGGTGAATGGGTGGTAAAAAGAATTTTAATAATAACCCCCAAACCCTAAAGTTAAAAGGCAGGTGTAGGTGCAGGTCTTAAATAATAACCGCACTTGTTAGTGGTCGACATGTTTCAGCATATTGTAAGATGTTCTTAATGCATTCCTCAGGACCTATATATAGTACACTACTGCTTTCGAAAAAATAAATTAAAGGTGTCACCTGAAAATCCAGGCGTGCTCAACCGTATACTGTCAATGAAATGGTAAGGGATCCAACATGTAAAACAAAACAACAAACAAACAAACAAATAACACAGAGCACGTTATTATTTGTATTCATAGTGACATTGCAATATGTTCAATCATACCTGATCGTTATTTCGGGTATGCACTCACCCTTACGTGTAGGCTGAGGAGCTTCACCCCACCTGGCTGCAGCGCAGGTAAAAGGAGCACCGCTCTGTGAGAAATCACATAACATTTAATCGAGCGGTCAGTGATAAGACACTAACCCATTTGAGTAGCAAAATATACTTTGAGATGGCAGGTTATCTGGGCTATTTATAACCAGGCTGGGCGTAGGCGCCGTATTCTGTCATAACTCAAGAGCAATGACCACACGAGGGGGATAGGTAGAACAAAAAGGGCCGTTCCACGTCAGTTAAAGTCGGGAGACACTGACGGAAATCGCTTCATATTTAAGTCGCGGAATAGCATCTAACAGCGTGTCAGTTATAGAACGCGCACACAGGAAAAACCGCTACGCATTGAAAAGCAGCTTACAGAGTGGAGAGAAGCGCTGCATATGCTCGATGTCAGGCTGGCCTCTAGCGGCAAATACGAGCCGGGCGAGGCATCAGAATGTTACGCATAATGCGTTGGATCATGCATTCACTCACCTAACCGTCGGCGTCTCCAGGCAGTCTTCAGTACTGCTCGGGGGGGCGCCGACCGCCGAGTGAGCTAGTGTTTTACGGAACCAGCGCGTTGACGAACAGTCACGTGACAGTGAGACTGCTGGGAGTTGTAGTCCACTCCGAGTAATGACTCTATAGGATCAACCAAAGTCTAGTGTAGGTCCTATGTGATGTACTAAGATGCGCAGTGGTTTGTAAATGATTGTTACTAGTAGAACAAGGCCAAAACGACATAAATCTTGGGCAGTGTGTACAATTGCGCAGTAGATAGATGTTAAATAACAGACGTCTACTAACACTGATGATAATATGAATGCGCTCTTTAAGGGGATTATGATGCGCTATTGGAACTGGCATTTCTTAAAGGGAAGCAACCAGGTTTGGTAAGTGCCCTGGTGTGCGATGAATTACCAGTAACTGTTAGTAAAGTGTGCACAAGTGCGCAGTGGATGTAGAAGACGACTGTTAATACTGATGTTAATATTAATGCGCTCTTCAAAGGGATTATGATGCGCTATTAATACTGGCATATCTTGAAGGGAAGAAACCTGTTGTTGGTAGGCAGTGGAGACAGATTTCCAATGGGTATTTGATTTCTTATACAGTGCTAAGGTATCAATGGGAGGAACATAATGATTACGACCAGTCAGAGGGACATCCAGGGTATGGGTTCGTTAAGGCCCTCCTTGTCACTGTTGATGCGGTATACCCATTTCTGTTCTATCTTGAACAAGAACCTGCTTATATCTGCGCATGAGTCTGGAATGTGCGGTTGTTCAAGGACTGTCCAGTAAAAATCTTCGGGACCATGGCCTTTCTCCAGGAAATGTGCGGTCAGCCTGGTTGCTTGCTTGCGGCAACGCACCGTGCTTTTGTGTTCCTGGATACGTGTGCGTACCTTTCTAGTAGTCATACCGACATACCGTAATCCACAAGGACATTTGATCAGATATATCAGGTTACTGCTATTGCAATTAGTAAACTTGTTCTGTGTCCATGGGCGATTAGTGCCGATGTCAACTTCTGTGGATTTATTAGTCTGAGGGCAGACAGAACAATTGCCACATGGGTGGTGACCAACCACAGCTGGTAAATCCCACAGGGTACCCACTTGTCTCTCTTCTTTACTGCGTGGGCGTGTGTGAACCAGTTGATCCTTCAAGTTGGGTCCTCTTTTGTATGCAAACATGGGCTGGGGAATATTGTCACCTCCCGTTTTTAGGATGGACCAGTGTTTCTTTATGATTTTCTGCAACTGGTTGGATCGGCTGTTGAAGGTATTTACAAAGGCAATCCGGTCTGATTTTTCATTCGGAGGGTTGATTGCAAGAAGGGCATCCCTATGGTTGTTAGAGGCCCTCTTTTTAGATCTGCGAATGATTTTCTTAGGGTATCGTTTCTCCTTTAGTTGTTCCTCCAGGTTTTTGGAGTGTGTTTCGAAAGACTCCTTCTTGGAACAGTTTCTTTGTACCCTCAAGAACTGGCCAAAAGGTAAATTGTCCCTCAGGGCTCTTGGGTGGCAACTGTCATACCGTAACAATGCATTCCTGGCCATGGGTTTGCGATATAACTCAGACTCGATGCCCGCTGGGGTTGCGTGTAGTCTCAGATCAAGGAACGCCAGTGAGGTTCTACTGTGCTCGATGGTGAACTTCAGATATTGGTTTACACTGTTTAACCAACCATGAAATGATATTAGTTGTTCTTCAGTGCCCCGCCACACTACAAAAATATCATCAATATAACGTTTCCACACGTATATTGATGATAGGTATGGGTTGGTGTTGGTAAAAACACTCTGTTGTTCAAAATGGTGCACATATAGATTCGCCAGGCTCGGCGCGAAAACACTGCCCATGCTGGTCCCGGACGTTTGTAGATATAGCGTGTCTTCAAAACAGAAGTAGTTTTCTTTCATCGCCATTTCTGCAAGTTGCATTATAAATGGTATTGGTGTCATCGATTGATGGTTATTCTGCTCCAGAAGTGCTCCCACTACTTCTAGGGTCTCAGTTTGAGGGATCGAGGTGTATAGGGATTCGACATCGAACGATACTAGGATGTCAGTCTCCATATTGTATTGTATCGTCGGAAGGAGTCTTAGGACATCTTTGGTGTCTTGCAGAAAGGTGGGCATAGCTTTAACCATCGGGTTAAGGAAGTGGTCCACAAAAGTAGAAAGGGGTTCCAATACTGACCCAATGCCAGAAATGATAGGCCTCCCAGGTGGTGGCCTTGTTGGCTTGTGGACTTTGGGCAAGCAATAAAAGTAAGGAATTGTAGGGTGTTGTGTAACCAAATATTGTCCTTCCTGTGAGGTTATCCATCCCTCACTCGTGGCTTCTTCTACTAAGGCACTTATTCTGTTTTGTAGACCTTCAGTAGGATCCGATCTCAGTGGTAAGTAGGATTTACGGTCACTGAGCTGTCGCAGACACTCATTTCTGTACACTGTAGTGTCTAAAATTACAGTCGCTCCACCTTTATCAGCCGGTTTAATGGTGATGTTTTCGTTAGCGGTGAGTGAACGCAAAGCTTGCTGCTCATCTCTGGAGAGATTCATAAATGGCTTGACATCCTTTTTGTATAAGTCCGTGACATCCTTTTCAACAGCCGTTTCAAAGGTAAGGACTTTAGGCGGTAGTGTGGCACTGGGTGGATTAAATGAAGAAGGTCTCTTCAGACCAGTGTTAACGTCCATGGAGATGGTCTCCAAAGTAGTTGTTTTCGCAAAAAAGTAATGCAACCTTATCTTCCTGAAAAGCTTGGAGAGTTCAATTTGAGCCAAAAAAGGATCACCTTTTTGGGTAGCCACGAATCCCAAACCTTTATTCAGGAGAAGTTCCTCATTGGTAGACAAGGTGTGTGAACTAAGGTTTATCACGAGGCCGGCTGGTTGCTTGTTCCCGCAGCGTCTTGGGGGACTTTCTTCCCGCTGCGTAGACCCATCCCCGATTGTTGCGGGATGTTCGTGTCCGTGTTCCAATGGACTTGCTGTTGCACTGCCCCTTGTCTCCTCCTGCCTCGGCCTCGTCTCTGGCCAAAACCTAAAAAAGGAAACGATCCCGGGCCTTGTTGCATCTGTGGTGGATAAAAGGGCGGACCCATTTGTGGAGGGCAGTTTGGACCCATCATCCATGGGTTGATAGGCCACCATGGTTGGTGGTTACCAAAGTTTTGCGATTGGTTTCTCCAATTTCTCTTATTTCCACGACCCCGCGGGGCTTGATTGGATGATCCGGTCTGTGATGCATCTGAGTCACTGGATGTCCCATCTGAACTGGAGGTGCCATAGTTAGAGCCGCCTCTTTTGCCACTGCGGCTAAATGTGGGTGCTACATAGCTGTCGCTACTGTAAGGGTATATTTTCTCCATTGAGAATTTCTCGAGATCCTTTTTAAACTTCTCTAGTTTTATGGATAAGATTGATTCCTTGAAATCTTTATTGGTCTTGTCCGTGTCGTCCTGTCCCTTTTTAAACTGTCCGCTTTTAAGAGTGGCTTTTATGTGGCCTTCCAAGACCTGAATCTCAATCAGAATGTTATCCGCGACTCTTTTCGCGGTTTTTATGATCAGGACTAGCCAGTCTCTCGTACATCTCCAGGCTATTAGTGCCCAATCTTTGAGAAATTGTTTGTCGTCAAGAAAGAGGCGTGGTGCATTGTTGACGATGAGGCCTGTGGGTGCACAGTTGCCCCTAAGGTATTGGGCCATGATGATGCCATGAACAGAAGTTCGAGAGTGGGATTTCTTTAGGATCAAGACTTTGTTCCAATTATCATCATTGTTAACTGCCTGGGGTGGGGCGGACACATTGTCCAGAAGGCTAGGGTTTTCATCTAAGATGTTTTGTACTTCTGCACTTTCGAATGCTAACCCCCAGTTGGTAGCCATAGCTCCGAGTAGACAGGTGAAACAGTCAAGCCTCAGAGCGAGATACTCAAAGTATATTTTATTGCATTGGTGACCAATGTGGTCAACCAAAGAGTTTAAAAAGACCCACAGCCTTAGCTGTACTAGTAACACAACAACAACAAGTGAGGAGGGTCTAAGGGCAAGTTTACCGACCAGCCAGATATACGCCCCTAACACAATCTATCACAACAATTAATATCTGGGGGTCAGAGATAGAAAAGGAAGTTTGACAGTAAGAACCACTATACCAGACAGTAACAGTGAGAGATAATAATTAGGGAGTGGTCGAGTCGAGACTCAAGGGTACCAGGAGGGAAATATTGTTCCCATCAGAAGCCACACTGTACCGCCCTTATTATCATCATATGGGATCTCCTTACCCAGGAGGCAAGACGGCCGGTAAACATTACCGTGACCGAGATGTAATATGAGGTATGAGAGCAGAACAGAGAAGTGTGGTAGTGGCTAATGAAAAAAGCAGTGTATAGTGATTTGGAGTGAAAAAGTGAAGGGTACTAAAATTAGGTGAATGGGTGGTAAAAAGAATTTTAATAATAACCCCCAAACCCTAAGGTTAAAAGGCAGGTGTAGGTGCAGGTTTTAAATAATAACCGCACTTGTTAGTGGTCGACATGTTTCAGCATATTGTAAGATGTTCTTAATGCATTCCTCAGGACCTATATATAGTACACTACTGCTTTCGAAAAAATAAATTAAAGGTGTCACCTGAAAATCCAGGCGTGCTCAACCGTATACTGTCAATGAAATGGTAAGGGATCCAACATGTAAAACAAAACAACAAACAAACAAACAAATAACACAGAGCACGTTATTATTTGTATTCATAGTGACATTGCAATATGTTCAATCATACCTGATCGTTATTTCGGGTATGCACTCACCCTTACGTGTAGGCTGAGGAGCTTCACCCCACCTGGCTGCAGCGCAGGTAAAAGGAGCACCGCTCTGTGAGAAATCACATAACATTTAATCGAGCGGTCAGTGATAAGACACTAACCCATTTGAGTAGCAAAATATACTTTGAGATGGCAGGTTATCTGGGCTATTTATAACAAGGCTGGGCGTAGGCGCCGTATTCTGTCATAACTCAAGAGCAATGACCACACGAGGGGGATAGGTAGAACAAAAAGGGCCGTTCCACGTCAGTTAAAGTCGGGAGACACTGACGGAAATCGCTTCATATTTAAGTCGCGGAATAGCATCTAACAGCGTGTCAGTTATAGAACGCGCACACAGGAAAAACCGCTACGCATTGAAAAGCAGCTTACAGAGTGGAGAGAAGCGCTGCATATGCTCGATGTCAGGCTGGCCTCTAGCGGCAAATACGAGCCGGGCGAGGCATCAGAATGTTACGCATAATGCGTTGGATCATGCATTCACTCACCTAACCGTCGGCGTCTCCAGGCAGTCTTCAGTACTGCTCGGGGGGGCGCCGACCGCCGAGTGAGCTAGTGTTTTACGGAACCAGCGCGTTGACGAACAGTCACGTGACAGTGAGACTGCTGGGAGTTGTAGTCCACTCCGAGTAATGACTCTATAGGATCAACCAAAGTCTAGTGTAGGTCCTATGTGATGTACTAAGATGCGCAGTGGTTTGTAAATGATTGTTACTAGTAGAACAAGGCCAAAACGACATAAATCTTGGGCAGTGTGTACAATTGCGCAGTAGATAGATGTTAAATAACAGACGTCTACTAACACTGATGATAATATGAATGCGCTCTTTAAGGGGATTATGATGCGCTATTGGAACTGGCATTTCTTAAAGGGAAGCAACCAGGTTTGGTAAGTGCCCTGGTGTGCGATGAATTACCAGTAACTGTTAGTAAAGTGTGCACAAGTGCGCAGTGGATGTAGAAGACGACTGTTAATACTGATGTTAATATTAATGCGCTCTTCAAAGGGATTATGATGCGCTATTAATACTGGCATATCTTGAAGGGAAGAAACCTGTTGTTGGTAGGCAGTGGAGACAGAAGTCCTTGAACAACCGCACATTCCAGACTCATGCGCAGATATAAGCAGGTTCTTGTTCAAGATAGAACAGAAATGGGTATACCGCATCAACAGTGACAAGGAGGGCCTTAACGAACCCATACCCTGGATGTCCCTCTGACTGGTCGTAATCATTATGTTCCTCCCATTGATACCTTAGCACTGTATAAGAAATCAAATACCCATTGGAAATCTGTCTCCACTGCCTACCAACAACAGGTTTCTTCCCTTCAAGATATGCCAGTATTAATAGCGCATCATAATCCCTTTGAAGAGCGCATTAATATTAACATCAGTATTAACAGTCGTCTTCTACATCCACTGCGCACTTGTGCACACTTTACTAACAGTTACTGGTAATTCATCGCACACCAGGGCACTTACCAAACCTGGTTGCTTCCCTTTAAGAAATGCCAGTTCCAATAGCGCATCATAATCCCCTTAAAGAGCGCATTCATATTATCATCAGTGTTAGTAGACGTCTGTTATTTAACATCTATCTACTGCGCAATTGTACACACTGCCCAAGATTTATGTCGTTTTGGCCTTGTTCTACTAGTAACAATCATTTACAAACCACTGCGCATCTTAGTACATCACATAGGACCTACACTAGACTTTGGTTGATCCTATAGAGTCATTACTCGGAGTGGACTACAACTCCCAGCAGTCTCACTGTCACGTGACTGTTCGTCAACGCGCTGGTTCCGTAAAACACTAGCTCACTCGGCGGTCGGCGCCCCCCCGAGCAGTACTGAAGACTGCCTGGAGACGCCGACGGTTAGGTGAGTGAATGCATGATCCAACGCATTATGCGTAACATTCTGATGCCTCGCCCGGCTCGTATTTGCCGCTAGAGGCCAGCCTGACATCGAGCATATGCAGCGCTTCTCTCCACTCTGTAAGCTGCTTTTCAATGCGTAGCGGTTTTTCCTGTGTGCGCGTTCTATAACTGACACGCTGTTAGATGCTATTCCGCGACTTAAATATGAAGCGATTTCCGTCAGTGTCTCCCGACTTTAACTGACGTGGAACGGCCCTTTTTGTTCTACCTATCCCCCTCGTGTGGTCATTGCTCTTGAGTTATGACAGAATACGGCGCCTACGCCCAGCCTGGTTATAAATAGCCCAGATAACCTGCCATCTCAAAGTATATTTTGCTACTCAAATGGGTTAGTGTCTTATCACTGACCGCTCGATTAAATGTTATGTGATTTCTCACAGAGCGGTGCTCCTTTTACCTGCGCTGCAGCCAGGTGGGGTGAAGCTCCTCAGCCTACACGTAAGGGTGAGTGCATACCCGAAATAACGATCAGGTATGATTGAACATATTGCAATGTCACTATGAATACAAATAATAACGTGCTCTGTGTTATTTGTTTGTTTGTTTGTTGTTTTGTTTTACATGTTGGATCCCTTACCATTTCATTGACAGTATACGGTTGAGCACGCCTGGATTTTCAGGTGACACCTTTAATTTATTTTTTCGAAAGCAGTAGTGTACTATATATAGGTCCTGAGGAATGCATTAAGAACATCTTACAATATGCTGAAACATGTCGACCACTAACAAGTGCGGTTATTATTTAAAACCTGCACCTACACCTGCCTTTTAACCTTAGGGTTTGGGGGTTATTATTAAAATTCTTTTTACCACCCATTCACCTAATTTTAGTACCCTTCACTTTTTCACTCCAAATCACTATACACTGCTTTTTTCATTAGCCACTACCACACTTCTCTGTTCTGCTCTCATACCTCATATTACATCTCGGTCACGGTAATGTTTACCGGCCGTCTTGCCTCCTGGGTAAGGAGATCCCATATGATGATAATAAGGGCGGTACAGTGTGGCTTCTGATGGGAACAATATTTCCCTCCTGGTACCCTTGAGTCTCGACTCGACCACTCCCTAATTATTATCTCTCACTGTTACTGTCTGGTATAGTGGTTCTTACTGTCAAACTTCCTTTTCTATCTCTGACCCCCAGATATTAATTGTTGTGATAGACAGGTATGAGACAAGCCAGTCCCGGGCCAAGCCCATCACACCAACCTCCTCCAATCTCCGGGTCAAGATGGCATGACTGACCGTATCGAACGCTGCCGACATGTCGAGCAGCACTAAGAAGGCTGCTTGTCCATAGTCGGCATGTGAACGAAGGTCACTCAAAACAGTCACCAGTGCTGATTCGGTTCCATGCGCTGGTCTGAACCCAAACTGCGCCGCATCCAGACAATCATTAACTTCCAAAAAGCTGGACAGGTGTTTCGTGACCAGTTTCTCCAGAATCTTAATCGGGAAGGGAAGCAATGAGATGGGTCTTTAATTAGCGGGGCATAAGGGGTCCAGTGATTCTTTCTTCAACAGTGGAGAAACTACCGCTAGCTTCCAGCTATCCGGGACTGGGCGGAGCCAAGAGATTGGCAGCAAATTGCGTGGAGAGGAGAGAACAACTCTTCCCTAAACACTTTCCAGAGCTTGTGCGGAAGTACATCGAGGGGAGAACCAGAGGACACACTATCCGCTAGAACACCAAACTCTGCAAAGGAAGGAAGAGGAAAACTATCCAACCTGGCTTTCCCAGCCTCCATCTCAGATGTAGGTAAGAGAGCAGCCCCTGGTGTCATGGGACTCATGTTACTCAAGGTGGTCGTGATCTTGTCTTCGAAGGCCTTGGCCAGCGAGTCACATAGTAACTGAGAGGCTGGGATAGCTGTAGTAGCACAGGCCGGTCGTGACAGCTCGTTGACGATTTTAAACAGAGCCTGTGCTTTATTTGAGGCTGACAATAAAGTGCACTCTAATCCTCCTGCATGGTAGTCCTGTGCTACTTTCTAGTTGAAATGTGCACTCTAATCGCTCTAGTTTGGTTTTGCTCTAATACTTTAAGTTAAAGCAATCTATTCTACACCTCCATCTTTGGTTTCCCTCTGTTTCTCCAGGTATGTCTGTATATTCTATACTCTGCCATGGCATTCCTCCATTACTACCAGCCGAAGATGTGCACTTTAGTGGGAATAAGCACAAGTGACTTTAGAAAGTATAGCTTGAAGATTGTAACTGAAGTAACTGCTCTTTTTTCTTGTCTCAGGGCCTTATTATGAGTTTGGTGGTGGCGGAGTTAAACCACCCGTGCTCCCACATCGCCAAATCCATGGTTGAACCACTCGCCAGATTGTGAGTTTCTCCTGTTTGGTTGGTGGTTCTTTGGGGACATCAAAATCTATGCCTGCACGGCATGGATTGCTTCAGTCCATGCCCTGCAGGTGCTGAGTTGCGTGCACACAGGAAAGCACAGCATGTGCCCTCCTGCATGCACCCCATTGCCCAGAGGCACAAGAGGGACCTGTAGGGCCCCCTTTATATCCTCGCCTGTGTGACCGCCATGAAAGGTGTGGCTTGAGGAAACTCGCAATATGCTCGGCAGTTCCTCAACAGCCCCGCCAAGCATATTGTGTCCTTAAGACCGCCACAACACCAACATATATCTCTGATCCCTGGAGGTTGGGGAAGTCCCATGGCAGCTTTACCCCCCTGGTCGTAATGGGAGAGTCAGAAGACCATCACCAATGCACCCTCGCGAGTCTGGCGGTGACTAATAATGAGGCCCTTATACATTTTTTAGTTTTTTAATAATTGAATGACAAACAGGAATGTTAACAAGAGGACGTTTATATCTGCCCTTTGTGATGTATTTCTTGCAACATAACTGTCTTACCGTAAAGAATCTTTTGAGTCACATCAATGAGTGGCAAAAAGCACAAGAGATTTTAGAAGATATACCCAGAAAATTCATGATGGGATTCCTCTTTAATTCTTGCTTTATAGAATATTGTTTTAGAATAGTGAGAGGAGGAGTTTTACTTCAATATATGAGACTTCATTAAATTTAGATTTTATGTAGAGCATGATATCGGGGTTTAATCAATGTTCATGCACAATGATGATAAACTGAGTTTTGGTTTTATGTAATGTTGAGTGATGTGATAATGTGTATTGATCAGCAAAATATTAAACACATAAACATAAACTAAACTGAAACTGGAGCCCTACATGGTTTTCCTCTGCTTAGTCCAAGTAAAGAAGTCTCTTCTATACTCCTACTATAGTATCCCTCTGCTACTCCTAGATGAAGCTGTGCACTCCAGTCATCCTCTGTGGTCCTCAAATTCTGGAGTTTTAAGGCCCGATTCCCAAATAACAGACATAAAAACCATCATGCGCAGAGTAGCCTCTGGATGGGCTGCATTTAAGAGTTGGTATCCATGTGCATTCTTGATGTACATCTGTTTCCTGTACCCTTTATGTTCAGAGTAAAAATACTTATCTTTTAATTCGATTTTTCTCTTCATGGAAAGCATTTTGGCGTCAATGCTCTTCCTTCAAATAATGCTGTTTGAACATCAGGAATGTTCCTACTCTTCATACTTTCAGCACCCCTTACAAATGGATCTTTCCGCTTTGGATTAACTGAGTTATGATTATGGTGATTCATTTATTTGTAGTATAAAAGTCAGCTGCTGCTTCTACTCTTGTAATGCTTTCAATGTTTTTTAGGACAGTTACTGATCAATAACTATAGTGCAGAAGGCAAGGACTGAGCACAGCCCTTTGTGATCTTGTATACGCTTAGTATGTATTAATATTACTTTGACATTTAACATTAGAGGAGAAGTAAAATACTTAGCACAGCTAAGGCAAAGAGCCGCCTTCCTGCTAAGGGTGTTGTAGTTCAACTTCAGACACAGTAAAATAACCGTTCTTAGGACTTAAAGGCCGGAGTTCATCTGTCAGCTGGTGTGATCTTCGGCACTGTTGGTGCAACAGCCCCTGTGGCTTTAAAACCTATTAGTCTCACCTGCTGTTCCAGTTGTTCCTGAGGGCCGGGCGTAGCTCCGCCAGATCCACTTGGCCGGGCTTGGCTCCGCCGAGCCCTGAATCCCCGCAGCACCAGCATCTAAGGGCCGGGCTTTGCTCCGCTTGTTCCCCCGTCCGGGCTTGGCTCCGCCGGGCCCCTCCCACTCCCGTGACCAGCAGCGGACGTCAGAGGAAAGCGCCAGGAGGAGCATAAAGGCTTCCTCGGTGCTGAGTCCGGGGGAGTCTCACCTGCTGTTCCAGTTGTTCCTGAGGGCCGGGCGCAGCTCCGCCAGATCCACTTGGCCGGGTTTGGCTCCGCCGAGCCCTGAATCCCCGCAGCACCAGCATCTAAGGGCCAGGCTTTGCCCCGATTGTTCCCCCGGCCGGGCTTGGCTCTGCCGTGCCCCTCCCACTCCTGTGACCAGCAGCGGACATCAGAGGAAAATGCCAGGAGGCGCATAAAGGCTACCTCAGTCCCTCGTCCCGCGGGACGCGCGCGGGTGCGCACCGGGAGAAGCCCGGGACAAGGGCGGGACCGTCTGTGGCCGTCCGGGACCGGAGGAGGCTGGGCCGGGCCACGGACCTTCGTTTTGCAACACAAGATACGTTTGCCCAAGTGAGACTTTACATTTCTTTTGACCCTGGTTAGGGTTTTGTCATAGTTATTATCTTAGCTAACATACTTGTAACCCTGGTACTAGGGTATATTACTCTTAATGCTCGCTTTACGTCTTTCATCTAGTAACAAAGTATCATTTCTAAGTTTTTGACCATGTCCAAAGCTAAATCTGATAAGTTTGTATATGGGGCAGGTACAATTCACAATTACTTGGTAAAAGTGGTAAACACAATTAATAATGACCGGAGAGCCTCGCTAGGTCGAAGGAGCCCACCTGTTCCACACCAAGATACTCCTAACCCTCCTAACCCTCCGGTGGAATTTCTAGCTGATGATACTCTTGATTTGGGCAATCAGGTGGTCATAATGGCTGAAGCGCAGGTCCATTCTGAGCTGCAGGAGGAATTACCTGATATATCTATTGAGGCAATAGAGGAGGTCCCGCCAGCCCCTAGACCAGTGAGAACATGTAGAAAATCACAAATTAAACGCAGAGGGAAGAAACGCGTTACTTACCTGTAACAGCAGTTATCCAGTATTGGTGTCTTTCATAGATTCACATGCCTGAATCATTCCCCGTCGTCGAGACGGGAGCCTCCGGTATATAGAAAAGTAATGTCCTATAGACATACATAGAGAAAATAGGCCTAAGGGCCTCACCTTAGTAGCCTATCCTTGTCCTTATGTAAAAAGGACCAAACTCTTAGAGCCAGCCAATCAGCTATGACCTCCCTCTAGAACCTTCCTGGCAGGAGCCTCAGTCCCTCAGATTTTCGTACGCACCCAGCTAGGTAGGCGTAACACAGTTAGAGAGGGATGTGTGTCCTTCCAGGGGAGGCGGGAGGGTTGCATGTGAATCTATGAAAGACACCAATACTGGATAACTGCTGTTACAGGTAAGTAACACGTTTCTTATCCAGTATTAGGGGTGTCTTTCATAGATTCACATGCCTGAATCAGAGTAGTCAGCAATACATTATGCACATTTCTGATGTAATGTTGCCATACAGGCATGTTAGATAATACACATATTATCATACAACATTGGAACGATAGCATAAAGCAGAATATCATAAAGACAAAAAATGTGCATACCCGGATGGCGGGATGTTGGAAGGCTCACCTCACTGGAATAGATGGCGAAGCACCGCCTGGCCCACTGCTGCATCCTTCTGAAGTTCAATATCCAGGCAGTAGTGCCTGGAGAAAGTGTGCGGTGACCTCCAGGTCGCCGCTCTGCATATGTCCAGGATCGGCACTCCAGCGAACAGTGCTGCTGATGTGGACATTGCCCTGGTGGAATGCGCTGTAACATGATCACTCAAAGGCCGTCCGGCCTTGTCATGGCAGAACGCTATCGCTGAGGAGATCCACCTTGAGATGCTTTGTTTCGTGAGAGGCATACCCATTCTTGGTTTACTGTAGGCCACAAACAGTTGTGATGATTTTCTGTCTTAGTTTTGTCTATGTAGAACTTTAGACACCGCTTGAGGTCCAAAGAATGTAGCGTTCTTTCTGCTGCGGTGGAAGGGTTCGCAAAGAAAGATCGAAGGACTATCGGTTCATTGAGATGAAAGTCTGAAGGCACTTTCGGTATGAACTTAGGATTCGGTCTCAGCACCACCCTGTCCTGTTTGAACTGCATGAAGGGTTCTTGAATGGATAGAGCCTGTAGCTCGCTTACTCTCCTGGCAGATGTTAGAGCGGGTAACAGAGCCGTCTTCCATGAGATGTACTTGATGGATGCTCGATGAATGGGCTCAAAAGGATGCCTCATGAGTTGGTTGAGGACTAAGTTGAGATGCCATGTCGGAGGGACCCTCCGAGGTCTCGGGAAGGATCTATAAAGTCCCTTTAGGAACTGCTGTACAAGCCTACTGGACCACAGAGATGGTCCTGTGAAAGTCCTGGTGAATCGTGAGATAGCCGCCAGATGAACCTTTATGGATGCATGCGCCAGTCCTGACTTTGCCAAATGCAGCAGATATGGCAATATCTGTTCGGGTGTGATATGCAGCGGTCGCAGGCCTTGCTCTGAATACCAAATGCAGAATCTTTTCCATTTGAGAGAGTATGTTCTGTTGGTACTGTCTGCTCTCGCTTTTGCCAGCACGTCCCTGCATTCCTGCGGTATATTCAGGCTACAGAACTCTCTGTGCTCAGGAGCCAGGCCGATAACCTGAGCGATTGCAGGTTCGGGTGTTGTACCTGCCAGTTGGACATGGTCAGTAGGTTCGGATGCTGCCGCAGACGAATCGGTGTCCTGACGGAGAGGCGATGAAGATCTGAGAACCAGTGCTGCCTTGGCCAGAACGGGGCAATTAGGATCAGGGTACAAGGCTCCGCCTTCATCTTACTGAGGACTCTTGGGATCATTGGAAACGGAGGAAAAGCGTACGCAAATACGCTGAACCAACCGATGGAAAAAGCATTTCCGAGTGACCCTTGATGGGGATGCCAGCTTGCGTAGTTTGGGCATTTGGCGTTCCCCCTGGTGGCAAACAGGTCGATTCCTGGGACTCCCCATTTTGAGAATATGTGATCCAGTGCGCTCTTGTCCAGTTCCCACTCGTGGGAGAGGGATCTTTGCCTGCTTAGGGCGTCCGCAATGGTATTGTCCTTGCCCGGGACATAGTCCGCCCTGAGTGTGATTCCATGTAGTACCAGCCAGTTCCAGACCTTCTGCGATTTGCGTGATAGAGTGAGCGAACGCGTTCCTCCCTGTTTGTTGAGATAGTGCATTGTCGTGGTGTTGTCCGTTTTGACGAGCACCTGGGAGTTCTGGATGCGTGGTAAAAAGGCTTGAAGTGCCAGATACACCGCCCTCAGCTCCAAAAGATTTATATGGAGCTTTTTCTCCTGAGTGGTCCATTTGCCGCTTATCCGAAGGTCTTGGAGGACAGCGCCCCAGCCTTCCAGGGAGGCATCCCTGGTGATCACCAGAGGTGCCGCTGGAAGTAGAAATGGCAGCCCTAAAGATAGATTCTTGCGACACCTCCACCAGTCCAGACTCTTGGGTATTTTTGGTGTTATCTTTACAATGTCCTCGAAAGAACCTGTACTCTGTGTCCATTGGTTTGTGAGGGCCTCTTGCAATGGGCGCATCCTGAGTCTGCAGTGAGGGATGAGGAGTATACAAGAAGACATCATGCCCAAGAGAGACTTGTAGGTCCGAACTTTTAAGGACTTCCCTGACGCCACAGCCGTGGCCAGAGATATTATCTTGTTTGTTCTTTCCATCGAAGGAATGCCCTTGCGCACTCCGTGTTCAAGGTTGCCCCAAGGAAGGTAATGTTTCTTGTAGGGATCATGCAGGATTTCTCGATGTTGAGAGTTAATCCTAGCCGTTGAAAAAGATTGGTGCAGGCGTTGGAGGATTCAGTCACGCCTGTAGCTGAGGGTGCCTTTACCAGCCAGTCGTCGAGGTAGGGGAAGACTTGGTGACCCATTTGACGCAGGAAAGCTGCCACCGGTGCAATGCACTTTGTGAAAATCCGTGGAGCGGACTTGAGGCCAAACGGCAGGACCTTGAATTGGTAATGTTGTCCTGCGACTTCGAATCTCAGGAATTTTCTGTGACACTTGAGGATAGGGACGTGGTAGTAGGCATCTTGGAGATCCAAAGATGTCATGAAATCTTCTTTTTCCAGCATGCCTAGTATTTCTTGGATCGTCACCATCCTGAACGATTGGCTTCTTAGGAAAGAGTTATGCGCTCGGAGGTCCAGAATGGGCCTCCATTTCTTCTCCTTCTTGCGTACAAGAAAGAAGCGGGAATAGAAGCCTTTTCCTCTTAGAGATGATGGAACTCGTTCGATTGCACCTTTCTTTAGCATCACAGATATTTCCTGGAGAAGGGGGCGTAGATGTTTGTGTGGCAGTCTGCGGGGAGGTGTTGTAGGAGGGATGGTGGTGAATTCCAGGGAATGGCCGAATCTTATTAATTGAAGAACCCACCGGTCTCTGGTGATGAGCTGCCAATTGGTGAGGAAATGGGTCAATTTTCCTCCAATTTGTAATGAGGGATAGAGTGGCTGGACTGGCTGGAGTAATTGGTCACTGGCGGCCGCCAGTGCCCCTCTTCTGATTTTTGCCCCTGAAGCTTGACCTTCCGTAAGAAGACTGACGACTCTGTTGCTGCTTCTGTTGGTATTGATTTTTATTTTGGAAGGAATACGAGGACCTATTTTGATAGGAACCTCTGTAAGAGGATTGTCCCCTAGATCTGTTGCCTCGAAAGGACTGGTTCCGTGCCTGCAAGGTACCCAGTGCTCTGGCCGTATCGGTGTCCTTCTTTGTGGTTTGTAGCGCCTCATCAATCTTGTCCCCAAAAAGGTGCTGGCTGTTGAAGGGCATGTCCAGCACTTTTGTCTGCACCTCCTGTCCGAACGACGTTGCTTTAAGCCATCCTTGACGGCGTAGGACTGCTGCGCCAGCAAGTTGACGAAAGCCGGTCATGGCTGCATCAATGGCACAGTCAATGATTTCAGCTGAGGAGGTTTGACCCTCCGTAAGCAGTGCCTTGACTTCTCCCTGCACTGCGTCAGGCAGTTCCGCTAAATAGGGGACTATATCTTCCCAGAGTTGGCGATTATAACGCCCCAACAGAGCTATGGAATTGGCCACTTTGATGGTCATGGCCGATGTTGTCGTACATCGTTTACCGATCGTGTCCAACTTCCTGCCTTCCTTGTCCGGAGGGGCCGACAGAGGAGAGGAAGGGTTGCGGGAGTTCTTTTGGGCCGCCTGTGTAACCACCAAATCTGGTTTCGGGTGCCCATTGAGGCAAGCCGCCGCTGTAAGTGGGGCTTTGTATTTTTTGTCCAGGCGTGGAACAACCGCAGGTACAGAAGCTGGCGTCAGCATTAGTTTCTTGCCTTGGTCCCATAGAAATTCTGTTATTGGAATAGACTTCGTTGTCTTCTGCGTCTGCTCCTTGAAATCGTGTAAGAAGCACTCAGTTTCAGTCGATGCCATAACCATATGGAATCGCTTCGCCGCCCTTTCCACGATTTTATGGAAACCGCCAATATCTACAGGTGGTGAATCTGCCTGGCGTGGTTGGGGTGAAGCTGGGGAAGATGCTCTTCCTCCTCTTCACGGTCTGACTGGATTTCCTGGACTTCTCCTTCTTCCAGTTCATCATCATCATCATCCTCATCTGATGACACTACCACCTGAGGTTGGACTCTCTCATGGCGGACTTGAGGGAGAGGCCGAGACTGTTTTGGGGCTGACGCTGGATTATTTATGGTGGGCGTCTGGCTCCCACTTTCCGTTGCCGGTGTTTCCGGGAAGCGTTGCTTGTAATCCTGGATAAGGTATTTCAGGTCATTAACAATAGAAACCGGCAGGCATACCATCGGGGTGACCTCCGTGCGAACACTAGTGTGGACAGAGTGTTCATGGTAAGTCATGTCCTCCTGTTCCTCGTCTGTGCTCTGGCAATTGACATGAAGGTCCGAAATGGAAGTAGCTGGATCCAGGAGTTCCTCTTCCTCAGATTCTTCACTCTGGAAGATTTCTGAAGGCAACTGCGTTTGCACTTTACTCGGAGACGTTGTTTCTGGCGTAATTTGCTGCTTGGCAATCTTACCAGACGCAGAACTTGTTGTAGAAGCCCCTGCCGCCGTCGCTGGTGTCGTCGACGGTGGCAGCGTTAGAGACGACATCACCACGAGCTTGGACTTCTTCCACGGCTCAGAAAAGGCCAGCGTCGACGACGAGTCATCCGTCGACGGTGTCTTCGTCGACGGTAAGGTCTTTGTCGACGGTAAGGTCTTCGTCGACGATATCTCCGTAGACGGCATTTTGATCGTCGACGATGTCCTCGACGTCGGTGATGTCGTCGTCGGTGCGCTCGTCGGCGCGTCACTTCTCGTCGACGGCGAGCCCGTCGTCGAAGTTTTCGTCGTCGGCGTCTTCGTCGTCGACGCCTTCGTCGTCGGAGCCTTCGTCGTCGATGCCCTCGTCGACGCCTTCGTCGTCAACGTGATCGTCGACGGTGGGCTCTTCATCGACGACGCCGTCGTCGACGGTGTGATCTTCGTCGTCGACGAGGTTTTCGACGTCGACGACGGTTTCAGCAGGATAATAGATGGAATATGTCTACCTGCTGACGACGATGATGGAGTTGTCGTCGTCGATGGGGAAACCGACGACGCTGTCGTCGTCGACACAGTGGTTTTCGCCGTGGTAATCCTTTGCGCATGCCTGCTAGATGACTGAGCAGGCTTCTTAAAACTCTGGGTATCTTTGGCAGACACTGAAGATGTCGTAGATCTTGCCTCTGAAGACTTCTTTTGTGCCTTCCTAGGAGGAGTGTCTGAGGGGCCAGGGAAGCTACCCTTGGCCTCTTTAGAGAGACTTCTGAGGTCCTTTAAACGCTACCCTCTAAAGATTCCACATTGTCTCTCTCCTTGAGCCTGTCAAGCCAGATGAGCAGGCGACCTTCCCTGTCCCTTAAGGTCTTGTTGGGGAAAGACCTACATATTTTGCAGTCTTTAGGAACGTGGTCTGGATAAAGGCAATATAAGCACAGGGCATGCTTATCCTCCACATGTAGTCTTTTCTTCCCACATGAAGAGCAGGCCCTGAAAAGGGCTTTCTTCTGGGATTCAGACATTGTAGAGAGCAGTAGTAAGGAAGCACTTACTGCAGAAATAAGTGGACTGAAGTACTCCTTGACGAGATGTAGAATGAAGAAACCACTTTTAAAAGTTAAGTAGATGGTTTTGAAGAGATCCTGAGGAGAACTCAGGCTGGAGACTCCCTAGCACAACGTGCGGTAGAAAATCTGAGGGACTGAGGCTCCTGCCAGGAAGGTTCTAGAGGGAGGTCATAGCTGATTGGCTGGCTCTAAGAGTTTGGTCCTTTTTACATAAGGACAAGGATAGGCTACTAAGGTGAGGCCCTTAGGCCTATTTTCTCTATGTATGTCTATAGGACATTACTTTTCTATATACCGGAGGCTCCCGTCTCGACGACGGGGAATGATTCAGGCATGTGAATCTATGAAAGACACCCCTAATACTGGATAAGTATAGCAAAAAAAGAGTAGAAACTTCCCAATTAGTTCAAAACGGTCTCGCTGCTGGAACCGACCCACAGGAAGGAAATAGTGCAGCCAGTATTAACATAAGCCTGGAGCAATTTGCTTTACTGGTCTGCACCATAGAAGCTAAGATAGAGGCTAAGATAGAAGAGATCATTAAACCCCTAGTGCTCGAATTGGATCCTGTCACCTCAGAAGTAAAGAGGCTAGGATGTCTGTTAGCAACACACTTGGCCTTGGTCGAAAGAGCTAAGGCTGTCACAAAGGGTCCTGCTGGAGTGGGGCAGGGAAATAGTAAAGATAACTTGCAGCAACTAAGCCAACAAACACCCATAATTGAAACTGCTTCTCCTGATCCTACACCAATAACCTGTCCAACCAAACAGCCTTTCTCAGGACCAGATGGCACATCGGGCTTTAGACAGGTAAACAAAAGTCGCTTTATAAAACTTCCCCCTGACTGTGCACCCTATGTGGTTGTCCTAACCAATGTCCCGCCTCCTGATCAACACCCTGCTCAGTCCCAGGAGGAATCACATTATTCACTAAAAAATAAAACAGTGTCATGGCTGAATATCTGGCGGATAACATTTAGTGAGGCAGACAAAAAAATTCTAAATACTGAGCAACGAGCGTACAAAGAGAAGATCCAGCTAGCTAAGCGAGCCTTTTACACGAAGAAGGTTAAAGATGCCAGCAATGCCCCAAAAGAGCTCTTTCGAACGATATCCTCTCTGACAGTCCCAAATACCATAGAGGTTCCCCCCAGTCTCCTCCTCTGTGAAAAGCTAGCTACTTTTTTTCGGGAAAAGGTGGAAAATATTTTTTCCCCCTTAGACAACCAAATAAAAACTTTGCTGGAGCTCCCCACTAATATAGTGGAATCAGATAACGGCCAAGAAAAATTGCTATTATTCCCCCAAATCACTGAAGAAGAGGTCATGAGCCGACTCCAGAAGATAAAATCTGGTTCACCCCATGACCCCTGCCCGGCCTCTATTATTAAACTAGCGCCAGGCACTGTGGCTGCCGGACTCACCCCCCTCCTTAATCTTATGCTGGACAGAGGGGAATTTCCAGCAAAATGGAAACATGCCTCCATTTTACCCCTCCTAAAAAAAAACAATCTGGACATAACCGATTTAAACAACTATCGGCCCATTGCAAGATTGCCCCTTCCAGCTAAAGTTATTGAAGGGGTGCTAAACACCCAGCTAAGCACCTATCTGCGAACAGGAGGACATCTTGACCCTTGCCAACATGGGTTCCGTGCTGAACACAGCACGGAATCCGCGTTAATTAAATCAGTGGAAGACATTAGAAGAGGGTTGGATGGAGGAGGCAGAGCCGCCCTGATCCTTTTGGACCTCTCGGCGGCCTTCGATACGGTCCATCACAAACTGTTGGTGGACCGGTTGAGGGCCTGTGGAGTACATGGTAAGGCGCTGAAGATCTTACAGGCCTTCCTCTCCAACAGGACTCAGGTGGTGGCACTGGGGGACTTTGAATCATGTCCCTTTTCACTCCCTTGTGGAGTGCCCCAGGGCTCTTCCCTGAGTCCTACTCTTTTTAATGTCTACGTTTCCACGCTAGCCCCGATAATTCGAACCTTTGGATTCAACCTTACAGCATATGCGGACGACACACAGATTGTGGTGTCTCTGATGCCGGGGGATATAGATAGCACTGCGGACAGGTTTAAAGGCTGTATGCGCGAAGTGGGCGTTTGGATGGCCCAAAACTGTCTTAAGTTAAACTCATCAAAGACAGAGGTGCTACTCTTTGGCTCCAAAGACAACTTCTGGTCACCTAGATGGTGGCCCGAAGAAATTAGAGACTTGCCCGCCCCTGTGTCCAAAGTGAAAAATCTCGGCTTTCTGATGGATGATTTATTGTCCTTTAAACATCAGACTAATGCCCTGGTTTCATCCATCCACTTTGTTCTTAAAACTATTAGGAAAGTGCTACCATTCTTGGATCACGAACATAGGAAAACAGTAGTCACCGGTCTAGTTCTTTCGCGGTTAGACTACTGTAATAGCCTTATGCTGAACGCCCAAACCGGCTTACTAAATAAATTACAGACATTGCAGAATGCTGCCGCTCGCCTGATAACTGATACACCCAAGTTCGCATCGGTGGCTCAGGACCTGGCAAATCTTCATTGGTTACCGGTGCGGAAACGAATCACCTTTAAGTCACTCTGTGTGGTCTTCAAAGCACTACATGATCTGGGCCCTATTTGCATGAAGCAATTATTCTTCTGGTACAAACCGGCAAGATCTCTTAGATCTGGTCAGCAGGCACTGGTATCAGTCCCCAGAATCAGGAGAGCAAGATGGGGTGGGAGGAGCTTTTCCTTAGGAGCTGCAGTAGCCTGGAATAAGCTTCCCCTTCACATTAGACAATTGCCCGATCTTTTATCCTTTAGGAGGGCATTGAAGACCTGGCTCTTCACTCATTAAATCTCTTACCCACACGCACCAGCTTTAATCCATTAGCGCCAGGACACCTCCGGGTAACAGAGCGCTCTAGAAATGTAAAAAAATAAATAAAATAAAATAGGAGATGTGGCTTCCCAATAAAATATTCTGATCAAATATTGTCCACTAGAATGGCAAACTGGATTGGCCCGTCCAGAAAGACATGTAGTGGGAATTGTATTATTGTTAATTTTAAACACCCCCAACATGTTGCAACAGTTTTGTTAAGGGCAGCCTCTCTGGTCTATGACGTAAACCGTGTTTGCGTGCGTCCACTTGGTTATTTTTACACGCATTTAATCAAAGCTCCTTCTAATCTCAGGAGATTTAGACCATTTACTCCTACTGAGCCTCGGGCCCCTGTAGTACCACAATTCTAAAATGTTGACAATCACTGTAGGGATGGGCCCAATGTTTTGACACGAAATAGATTTGATTTACTCTCGGGCCTAGAGGCGTGTGACTGACGTGAGGACTCTGTGGGCTGACCTGGGATGTATGGAACCCGCACAAGTAAAAATGAGTCATAATAATACCCAACCTAAGTGTGCAAGCATCACTGAGGGCGTGGGGGAAAAGGTAAAAATGTTACGCTGGAATGTTGCTGGTCTGCGGTCCAAAAGGGATGATAATGTCTGGCTAAATTTTGTGAAACAGTACGACATTGTTGCATTTAAAGAAACTTGGGACCAGGATTGTGATTTCTGGATTAATGGTTTTACATCTTACTATGTACCTGCCTTGAGTTCGTCAGCAGGGAGAGACAGAGGGGGACTTATGTTTTTGGTTTCAGTAAACATAACAGGAAGAGTTAAAAAGGTTGACTGCACTTCCCCTAATTCTTTAACATTAGAAGTAAGTTTGGCAAACAATATCAAACTAATTCTTATTAACTGTTATAACTCATTGCAAGGGGAGTCCCCAAACGAGCATCTGCATTCGCTGTCAAATTTTTTAATAACTTATAAGGAAAACCAAACCACTTTTGTTCATTATATCCTGATGGGAGATTTTAATGTACATTTATGTAATCTAAACTGCCAATACAGAGATAGCGATGGCCCTGATTTCACAACCCCTCAACATTTTGAACACAGCTCAAAGGGGGAAGCATTGGAGGCCCTTGTGTCCAATAATGACCTGTTTGAGGTGGGGTTTTCTGATGAGAGTAACCGTGTTCCTACGTACAGTGCCAGGGACTGTGAAACTATAATAGACTACATATTCCTATCCCCAGGACTGTTAAGTCATGTAATTTTCTATAATGCTATACCCTCTTCCTTTAGCGATCACAACCCGGTAGTGATCAAATTGGATAATGGTCTTTCCCTCCTGAACAAAACAGCTTTGTCGCAAGTTGCAGCTGATGTAAAAGCTAAAGATCAAGGGAGGAGATTAAAATGGAGTAAGGTCACCCCCGAAGACTTTCTTCACACCATTACAACAAAGGTTGGCACGGAACTAAATACATGTGCAGACCCCCTCAATTATGGGAGGGGACGTAATAGCTTCATACGAAGCCATTTGCCTGCAAGTGGCTAAAGAACTCACAATTAACACCCGAGTTAAAATTAATCCTGCTTTAGGCTGGTTCGATCATAAATGCACTAAAGCTCACAACCTACTTAAAAAGGCTCTTAACAAGACACCAAGGAATAAAAGTCTAGTAGCTCGGCTTAGGAAAGAGTACTCATTAATAGTTCAGGCACAGAAAAATGAAATTAAACAAGATGCATGGGCAGCATTAATGGAAAAAACAACTATGAAAGACAGCTCCAAGTTTTGGGCAATTGTCAATAACGCTTTGTTCACTGGTACCCAGAACTCTGTATTAGAAGTTAACATCTCAGAGGAGGACTGGTTAAGCCATTTTGAAAAAAAATCTATGGGAGCAATATTGAGCTGCAAACCTTTGAGGTACCAATTTCTGATCCTCCATTGATACCTATCAGTTTTAATATAGCGGAGGTTGAGAAAGCGATAGAGGGAACGGCAGGGCGTAAGGCGCCAGGTCGTGAAGGTGTGCCTTCTGATATGTATAAGGCTAATCCCAAATATTGGGCAAAAATATTGACAAACGTTTTTAACCCTTCGGCCGCCACAGGGTTCCCGAAATCATGGTCCCGTTCAATTATAATCCCCGTGTTTAAGAAGGGCCAAAGGGGAGACCCCAGATGTTATAAGCCAATATCTTTACTAGATTCCTCTATTAAAATCTTAGGGAAGGTCATTCTAGCTAAAATAACAGACTGAGCTACGGAGAAAGACATTCTATCTAATGCCCAGTATGGCTTTAGATCTGGGAGGGGGACGGAGGACCAATGTCTTAATTTAGATCTAATTCTATCTAAATACATGAAGGCTGCTAAGGGTTCAATTTTTCTGGGTTTCATGGACTTGTCCACGGCCTTCGATCTAGTCAATAGATCGAGGCTGTGGACCATATTGTTGGACCTAGGACTTGACCGGCCCCTTGTGTATTTTTTAGCCGAGCTACACAGAGACCTGAGAGCGTCAATAAGGATGACGCAGGAGGGGAAATGTACTGCAAGTTTTAAATCAGGTAGAGGGGTGCGCCAAGGATGCATCTTGGCCCCTATGTTATTTACTTTATACATAAACACCCTGGAAGACAACTTGTTCACGGCAACACTAGACATTCTGCGTATGGGAGGAACGCCCATCCCTGTACTCCTATACGCGGACGATGCCGTTTTACTCGCTCGGACCCCCCTTGGTTTACAAAGATTACTAGATTCCTTCGGGGATTTTATGAAATCACTGGACCTTGTGGTCAATAATGGTAAATCGCACATTATGTCACTAAGCACGAGAAAAAACAACATTAAATTCTTTTATTGCAGCAAAGAAGCAATCTCAAGAGTGATAGTGTTTACCTACCTGGGAGTTGTTTTTGACGACAAAGGACTTTGGGCACCGCAACTCTCAACTAAGGTAAATGCTGTGAGAAGCTCCTCAGCTGCAATATTAGGTTTCGCTAAAAGACTGGGGGGAAAGCCGTGCGAAGCAATCCTAGCTATATACAAAGCAAAAACCATATCAATTGCTAGGTATGGGGCTGCAATATGGGGGTACACTAAATCTGATTCTATCCAAAGAGAAGAAAATAAATTTCTACGTGCCCTCCTTGGCCTTCCACAATCGAGAGCGACCCTTTCGGTCCAACTTGAGTTGGGGACAGGCTATATTTCAGACAAAAAAATAAAACAGTGTCATGGCTGAATATCTGGCGGATAACATTTAGTGAGGCAGACAAAAAAATTCTAAATACTGAGCAACGAGCGTACAAAGAGAAGATCCAGCTAGCTAAGCGAGCCTTTTACACGAAGAAGGTTAAAGATGCCAGCAATGCCCCAAAAGAGCTCTTTCGAACGATATCCTCTCTGACAGTCCCAAATACCATAGAGGTTCCCCCCAGTCTCCTCCTCTGTGAAAAGCTAGCTACTTTTTTTCGGGAAAAGGTGGAAAATATTTTTTCCCCCTTAGACAACCAAATAAAAACTTTGCTGGAGCTCCCCACTAATATAGTGGAATCAGATAACGGCCAAGACAAATTGCTATTATTCCCCCAAATCACTGAAGAAGAGGTCATGAGCCGACTCCAGAAGATAAAATCTGGTTCACCCCATGACCCCTGCCCGGCCTCTATTATTAAACTTGCGCCAGGCACTGTGGCAGCCGGACTCACCCCCCTCCTTAATCTTATGCTGGACAGAGGGGAATTTCCAGCAAAATGGAAACATGCCTCCATTTTACCCCTCCTAAAAAAAAACAATCTGGACATAACCGATTTAAACAACTATCGGCCCATTGCAAGATTGCCCCTTCCAGCTAAAGTTATTGAAGGGGTGCTAAACACCCAGCTAAGCACCTATCTGCGAACAGGAGGACATCTTGACCCTTGCCAACATGGGTTCCGTGCTGAACACAGCACGGAATCCGCGTTAATTAAATCAGTGGAAGACATTAGAAGAGGGTTGGATGGAGGAGGCAGAGCCGCCCTGATCCTTTTGGACCTCTCGGCGGCCTTCGATACGGTCCATCACAAACTGTTGGTGGACCGGTTGAGGGCCTGCGGAGTACATGGTAAGGCGCTGAAGATCTTACAGGCCTTCCTCTCCAACAGGACTCAGGTGGTGGCACTGGGGGACTTTGAATCATGTCCCTTTTCACTCCCTTGTGGAGTGCCCCAGGGCTCTTCCCTGAGTCCTACTCTTTTTAATGTCTACGTTTCCACGCTAGCCCCGATAATTCGAACCTTTGGATTCAACCTTACAGCATATGCGGACGACACGCAGATTGTGGTGTCTCTGATGCCGGGGGATATAGATAGCACTGCGGACAGGTTTAAAGGCTGTATGCGCGAAGTGGGCGTTTGGATGGCCCAAAACTGTCTTAAGTTAAACTCATCAAAGACAGAGGTGCTACTCTTTGGCTCCAAAGACAACTTCTGGTCACCTAGATGGTGGCCCGAAGAAATTAGAGCCTTGCCCGCCCCTGTGTCCAAAGTGAAAAATCTCGGCTTTCTGATGGATGATTTATTGTCCTTTAAACATCAGACTAATGCCCTGGTTTCATCCATCCACTTTGTTCTTAAAACTATTAGGAAAGTGCTACCATTCTTGGATCACGAACATAGGAAAACAGTAGTCACCGGTCTAGTTCTTTCGCGGTTAGACTACTGTAATAGCCTTATGCTGAACGCCCAAACCGGCTTACTAAATAAATTACAGACATTGCAGAATGCTGCCGCTCGCCTGATAACTGATACACCCAAGTTCGCATCGGTGGCTCAGGACCTGGCAAATCTTCATTGGTTACCGGTGCGGAAACGAATCACCTTTAAGTCACTCTGTGTGGTCTTCAAAGCACTACATGATCTGGGCCCTATTTGCATGAAGCAATTATTCTTCTGGTACAAACCGGCAAGATCTCTTAGATCTGGTCAGCAGGCACTGGTATCAGTCACCAGAATCAGGAGAGCAAGATGGGGTGGGAGGAGCTTTTCCTTAGGAGCTGCAGTAGCCTGGAATAAGCTTCCCCTTCACATTAGACAATTGCCCGATCTTTTATCCTTTAGGAGGGCATTGAAGACCTGGCTCTTCACTCATTAAATCTCTTACCCACACGCACCAGCTTTAATCCATTAGCGCCAGGACACCTCCGGGTAACAGAGCGCTCTAGAAATGTAAAAAAATAAATAAAATAAAATAGGAGATGTGGCTTCCCAATAAAATATTCTGATCAAATATTGTCCACTAGAATGGCAAACTGGATTGGCCCGTCCAGAAAGACATGTAGTGGGAATTGTATTATTGTTAATTTTAAACACCCCCAACATGTTGCAACAGTTTTGTTAAGGGCAGCCTCTCTGGTCTATGACGTAAACAGTGTTTGCGTGCGTCCACTTGGTTATTTTTACACGCATTTAATCAAAGCTCCTCCTAATCTCAGGAGATTTAGACCATTTACTCCTACTGAGCCTCGGGCCCCTGTAGTACCACAATTCCAAAATGTTGACAATCACTGTAGGGATGGGCCCAATGTTTTGACACAAAATAGATTTGATTTACTCTCGGGCCTAGAGGCGTGTGACTGACGTGAGGACTCTGTGGGCTGACCTGGGATGTATGGAACCCGCACAAGTAAAAATGAGTCATAATAATACCCAACCTAAGTGTGCAAGCATCACTGAGGGCGTGGGGGAAAAGGTAAAAATGTTACGCTGGAATGTTGCTGGTCTGCGGTCCAAAAGGGATGATAATGTCTGGCTAAATTTTGTGAAACAGTACGACATTGTTGCATTTAAAGAAACTTGGGACCAGGATTGTGATTTCTGGATTAATGGTTTTACATCTTACTATGTACCTGCCTTGAGTTCGTCAGCAGGGAGAGACAGAGGGGGACTTATGTTTTTGGTTTCAGTAAACATAACAGGAAGAGTTAAAAAGGTTGACTGCACTTCCCCTAATTTTTTAACATTAGAAGTAAGTTTGGCAAACAATATCAAACTAGTTCTTATTAACTGTTATAACTCATTGCAAGGGGAGTCCCCAAACGAGCATCTGCATTCGCTGTCAAATTTTTTAATAACTTATAAGGAAAACCAAACCACTTTTGTTCATTATATCCTGATGGGAGATTTTAATGTACATTTATGTAATCTAAACTGCCAATACAGAGATAGCGATGGCCCTGATTTCACAACCCCTCAACATTTTGAACACAGCTCAAAGGGGGAAGCATTGGAGGCCCTTGTGTCCAATAATGACCTGTTTGAGGTGGGGTTTTCTGATGAGAGTAACCGTGTTCCTACGTACAGAGCCAGGGACTGTGAATCTATAATAGACTACATATTCCTATCCCCAGGACTGTTAAGTCATGTAATTTTCTATAATGCTATACCCTCTTCCTTTAGCGATCACAACCCGGTAGTGATCAAATTGGATAATGGTCTTTCCCTCCTGAACAAAACAGCTTTGTCGCAAGTTGCAGCTGATGTAAAAGCTAAAGATCAAGGGAGGAGATTAAAATGGAGTAAGGTCACCCCCGAAGACTTTCTTCACACCATTACAACAAAGGTTGGCACGGAACTAAATACATGTGCAGACCCCCTCAATTATGGGAGGGGACGTAATAGCTTCATACAAAGCCATTTGCCTGCAAGTGGCTAAAGAACTCACAATTAACACCCGAGTTAAAATTAATCCTGCTTTAGGCTGGTTCGATCATAAATGCACTAAAGCTCACAACCTACTTAAAAAGGCTCTTAACAAGACACCAAGGAATAAAAGTCTAGTAGCTCGGCTTAGGAAAGAGTACTCATTAATAGTTCAGGCACAGAAAAATGAAATTAAACAAGATGCATGGGCAGCATTAATGGAAAAAACAACTATGAAAGACAGCTCCAAGTTTTGGGCAATTGTCAATAACGCTTTGTTCACTGGTACCCAGAACTCTGTATTAGAAGTTAACATCTCAGAGGAGGACTGGTTAAGCCATTTTGAAAAAAAATCTATGGGAGCAATATTGAGCTGCAAACCTTTGAGGTACCAATTTCTGATCCTCCATTGATACCTATCAGTTTTAATATAGCGGAGGTTGAGAAAGCGATAGAGGGAACGGCAGGGCGTAAGGCGCCAGGTCGTGAAGGTGTGCCTTCTGATATGTATAAGGCTAATCCCAAATATTGGGCAAAAATATTGACAAACGTTTTTAACCCTTCGGCCGCCACAGGGTTCCCGAAATCATGGTCCCGTTCAATTATAATCCCCGTGTTTAAGAAGGGCCAAAGGGGAGACCCCAGATGTTATAAGCCAATATCTTTACTAGATTCCTCTATTAAAATCTTAGGGAAGGTCATTCTAGCTAAAATAACAGACTGGGCTACGGAGAAAGACATTCTATCTAATGCCCAGTATGGCTTTAGATCAGGGAGGGGGACGGAGGACCAATGTCTTAATTTAGATCTAATTCTATCTAAATACATGAAGGCTGCTAAGGGTTCAATTTTTCTGGGTTTCATGGACTTGTCCACGGCCTTCGATCTAGTCAATAGATCGAGGCTGTGGACCATATTGTTGGACCTAGGACTTGACCGGCCCCTTGTGTATTTTTTAGCCGAGCTACACAGAGACCTGAGAGCGTCAATAAGGATGACGCAGGAGGGGAAATGTACTGCAAGTTTTAAATCAGGTAGAGGGGTGCGCCAAGGATGCATCTTGGCCCCTATGTTATTTACTTTATACATAAACACCCTGGAAGACAACTTGTTCACGGCAACACTAGACATTCTGCGTATGGGAGGAACGCCCATCCCTGTACTCCTATACGCGGACGATGCCGTTTTACTCGCTCGGACCCCCCTTGGTTTACAAAGATTACTAGATTCCTTCGGGGATTTTATGAAATCACTGGACCTTGTGGTCAATAATGGTAAATCGCACATTATGTCACTAAGCACGAGAAAAAACAACATTAAATTATTTTATTGCAGCAAAGAAGCAATCTCAAGAGTGATAGTGTTTACCTACCTGGGAGTTGTTTTTGACGACAAAGGACTTTGGGCACCGCAACTCTCAACTAAGGTAAATGCTGTGAGAAGCTCCTCAGCTGCAATATTAGGTTTCGCTAAAAGACTGGGGGGAAAGCCGTGCGAAGCAATCCTAGCTATATACAAAGCAAAAACCATATCAATTGCTAGGTATGGGGCTGCAATATGGGGGTACACTAAATCTGATTCTATCCAAAGAGAAGAAAATAAATTTCTACGTGCCCTCCTCGGCCTTCCACAATCGAGAGCGACCCTTTCGGTCCAACTTGAGTTGGGGACAGGCTATATTTCAGACACAATAAAAATTTCCCCAATCCTGTTATGGATTAGAACCTGGTTGAATCCGAATCTTACTCTGAATCACAAGATTCTGAAGGATTGCATGAAATTAGATAAAATGAAGGAAATCCAGTGGCTGTCTTATATTTGTATGTATTTGTATTTTGTATGTGACATTTGTAAAGCGCAACTATCGCTCCGAAAGGAGCATCCTGTCGCTACAGAACTGTAAATTAAAATATTATAATACATTATAATTATTATTATAATAATTATAATGTATATTCACTGAAAAAAACATAGGTTATAGACCATATATAGTTAGGAATTAGCATTTACAAAACCTTGAAAATTCACTGAAAAAACCATGGGTTATAGACCATATATAGTTAGGAATTAGCATTTACAAAACCTTATTTTACTCAACCATTGAAATTTCATATATAGTTAGTTGCACTAACTATATATCGCGCACCCGCAATCCACTGCTGATCATGTCACATATTACATCATTCATGACATGATCAGTGACATCACTGATGACATCACTGATGACATCTCAAATGACATCACTGATGACATCACTGATGACATCTCAAATGACATCACTGATGACATCACTGATGACAACATCCAGTGACTGTATGTTTCTGAAAAGTCAAAATATGTCTTACATATTGAAGAATGAGTGGATGTATAAGTGTCTGGATGAAGGATTTAGTAGGTGCATGACTGACTGTATGAGTGAGTGATTAAATGTGTCTCACTGAGTGCATGGGTTAGTGACTAAACTGTCTTAATTTGTGCATCATTATATCTGTTGTTCTGTAAACTGCTGCATGTGTTGATCAGTAGCTTTATGATTAAGTATATTGGTTATTGATTGGTTGCCCAAGTATTTGTATGGGAGAGTGAGTGTGTGGGTGGGTGGCTGCGAGGTGTGTGACTATGTGCATAGATGTGTGAGCAGTTGATTCACTAGATGTATGGGTTCAAAAGTGCATGTGGAAACAGCTGTATGGGCGGTTGACTGTGTGCATGAGTGTATTAGTGAGTGAATGGATATCTCAGTGCTACATGTCAAAGTAAGTACAAATGTAAGACACAGTACATGTGAGAGTTGACATATATAAATAACTGTGCATAAGAGCCAGTGAATGTGTGAGTGGCTGCATGGATCATTGTGAACTTGTATCAGGGATTGTTTAACAGAGTAAATATGTGTTAGTATATGTTTGAATAAGTAAGGTGTGTATAACTGTATAGTTGAGGAAATGGAAGTGTGATTGATTCTTTGCATGACTGACTAGGTGTGTGAGTAACTCCATGGATGAGTGACAGTCTGTGAGTGTCTGTTTACTCTGAGTGTATCTAAGATTATATTAGAGTCTGAAGAGGTTCACCGTATTATCACATGAATGATGTCATCAGTGATGTGATCAGTAATGTCAAATGAGATGTCATCAGTGATGTCATCAGTGATGTCATCAGTGATGTCATCAGTGATGTCATTTGAGATGTCATCAGTGATGTCATCAGTGATGTCATCAGTGATGTCACTGATCATGTCATGAATGATGTAATATGTGACATGATCAGCAGTGGATTGCGGTTGCGCGATATATAGTTAGTGCAACTAACTATATATGAAATTTCAATGGTTTTGTGTGAGTAAAATAAGGTTTTGTAAATGCTAATTCCTAACTATGTATGGTCTATAACCCATGGTTTTTTCAGTGAATTTTCAAGGTTTTCTAAATGCTAATTCCTAACTATATATGGTCTATAACCTATAGTTTTTTCAGTGAATTTCAATGGTTTTTTAATAGCAAATATCAAAAGCTTTAAAATGTCAAGTACGTGGTAGGTAAAAACATTTTCGTGTTTATGCACGCTGATGTGCTTTGAACGCTGCCCCCCCCCTCTTTTCTTTTAGGAGTATTCTCTCTTTGCAGATAGTGAAGGGTAGGTAACGCAGGCCTTTGCCCCCTTTGTAATCCGTCGTGCCTGCTTCCCTCTCCATTTGATTGATTGTTATCCTAGCATTTATTGTTTTGGAATTGGTTCTCTTTGGTTCATTCTCTATTTACAAACAAACACAGAGTCGCAATACTCTGTTTAGTCATTGCAGATAGTGAAAAATCGTTAAAAAAACAAAAGGAATCAAGCAAAATCAGTAGGCCACTAATGGGATCTCTTTTTGACCTCGCTAAAATAGAAACATTATGAACAACCCCTCATGAGAAATACGAAACTAGTGAGAGGAACTGAGCTCGACACCATGATGGCTGCAAGACAGCTCGGCTCCGCCACCCACCCCACCCAAAATAACGACAAACCCTATGCAAATATTATAAATATATACAACACACCAGCAAAGTAAAAGGGTAAAACGTTTTATTAAATAACTATTTACATGGCAGCCTGCTGCAACATCGATCCAAACAAGCCTTTGTATTTGGGGCTCAAAATCAACAAGTAACAGGGTAAAACGTTTTATTAAATAACTATTACGATGGCTTCAGATTTTCAACATACTGTGTGGTGACGCGGACTGGGAGGGGGCGCTTGGCTCCTGCCCCCTCCCCAAGTCTTGTTGCCCTGGTGTGGCCTAAAATCACCCCCGACATAGGCGGCCGGCTCCCGGGGTCAAGCGGAACTTTTTGCCTTTTGGTGACTCTTCCATTCTGGACCTTGTCCCACAATCCGTTCGACCTGAAGACACGTCCTGCGGTGCCCTAGTCCGACCTGCGCCAGGAGACGGCGTGGGGTGCACTAGAAGGGAGAGGCGGCGCGAACGAGCCTCCCCCACCTCCCCAGGTGGAGGTTTCTCAGCTAAACCCCAGCGCTTCACAGAACCAGCTGACTTGCGCCCGCTCTTGCGGAACAGTGCCTCCCTCGGCCAGCTGAATTGCGCCTGCTCCACACCTTGTCCCACAATCCGTTTGACCTGAAGACACGTCCTGCGGTACCGTGATCTGACCATCACGTATACCTGCGCCAGGAGACGGCGTGGGGTGCACTAGAAGGGAGAGGCGGCGTGAACGAGCCTCCCCCACCTCCCCATGTGGAGGTTTCTCAGCTACACCCCAGCGCTTCACTCGACCAGCTGACTTGCGCCCGCTCTTGCGACACAGTGCCTCGCTCGGCCAGCTGAATTGCGCCTGCTCTTGCTATTACAGCGTCTCACACGCCATCCAACGGAATTGCACCCAATCTTGCGGTACAGCGACAGGTGGCTGCCACGGAGCTCACGAAATGGCGGTCGGCCCCACAGACTTGGGCCTGGCCTGCAAGGATGGCTCTGGGCAACGCTGGAACTCGGACGCTTGACTGCTAGGGCATGGGCCCCATTCCCAAAAGCGTCCCCTCAGCCTTGAAGATTCTACAAAAGTCACCGGGGCCCCCGACTCCCGCAGACTTCCGGTGGGGAGCGACTGCCATGATTGCTCGCGGAATGGCCACAACGTAGCCACGGGGTGTTCTCATGCTGACGCCAGCTTCAGTCTGAAACATCCAGAAACACTGTAGACTACCAATTCGATCAGTTCCGGTGGAGCCCCAACGTGACCCGGTAGAGAAGAACTTGCCCTCCCCTCTTTGACTGATGGTTCTTGTTGCCTGTCCCTTCTGTTGTCATTTAACAGAACTTTTTGGACTGCTGAAAGGGGTTGTGTTCCGACCGCTGGTTGGTGGAGACATTTTGACTATATTCTGGACCTACGTTGTCGCGTAATGCGTCATATGACACGCCGCGTTAGCACACCCGGAAGTGCTCCGGTGCGCGAGGCGCGAAGCGCAGCTTCCCGGAAGCGATCCGGGGCGCGGCGCGGAGCGCGTAACGTAAGCATAACAGGTCATGTGACTTGTTAATAAAACTTTTCATTGGTTCATTTCACTTTTGGGTTCCTAATTATGTAAGGCTAGGTCATGTGACCTAAAAATAACACTTTTCATTGGTTTAGAACTATTTTTTGTCCCAAATGATGAAAACCCCTCCTTGTTTCCTCACTCTGACTTTCATCTTTGTGAGAGGAAGACCTTTTTTCATCACTTAGCAATAGCAAGTGTTGTAGCTTCAACTGGAGCATCCCCACCACCACCACCTCCTCCTAGGAAGAGAGGACCACCTCCTCAGATCATCCTACAACAAGAGGAGGAAGAAGAGGAAGAGGAGCAAGGGACAGGGAGGTTTTTACCTGAACAGCCAAGGAGGTCCCATGGCAAAGAAAGTGACTGGGAGGGGGCTCTTGGCTCCTGCCCCCTCCCCAAGTCTCGCTCGGCCAGCTGAGTTGCGCCCACTCTTGCGGCCTACAACATGGAGAGGCCGGGGCGTTGACTAGGCGGAGCCTCCGGGCGCAACCACAGCGCCAACGATTGCTGCTGACGGAGGGGAGCCTTGCCGGTGAGAGCCACTGATCTGAAGAACCGCTGCCTGCGGTGCCTCCCTGAAGAGCTTGACGGAGGCCCCCAAGAGGCGGTGTGGTGGCGCGGACTGGGAGGGGGCACTTGGCTCCTGCCCCCTCCCCAAGTCTTGTTGCCCTAGTGTGGCCTGAGATCGCCCCCGACATAGGCGGCCGGCTCCCGGGGTCCGGCGGAACTTTTTGCCTTTTGGTGACTCTTCCATTCTGGACCTTGTCCCACAATCCGTTTGACCTGAAGACACGTCCTGCGGCCTGGTCCCTGAATGTGTGCAAGGGGACGGTATTGATTGAATCAAGATGGCGGCTTCACACAAAGCTGACTCAAGTGTTGCTGCTGATGCTATGCAGACAAAAACTGGTTTTCAGTTTGTACATTCTTCAGAATTTTTCCATCCAAGGCTGGTTGAGAGTTTGTAGAACGATGGCTTCAGATTTTCAACATACGGTGTGGTGACGCGGACTGGGAGGAGGCGCTTGGCGCCTGCCCCCTCCCCATGTCTTGTTGCCCTGGTGTGGCCTAAGATCGCCCCCGACATAGGCGGCCGGCTCCCGGGGTCCGGCGGAACTTTTTTCCTCTTCCTTTCTGCATCTTGTCCCACAATCCGTTTGACCTGAAGACACGACCAGGTCCCTGAATGTGTGCAAGGGGACAGTATTGATTGAATCAAGATGGCGGCTTCACACAAAGCTGACTCAAGTGTTGCTGCTGATGCTATGCAGACAAAAACTGGTTTTCAGTTTGTACATTCTTCAGAATTTTTCCATCCAAGGCTGGTTGAGAGTTTGTAGAACGATGGATTCAGATTTTCAACATACGGTGTGGTGACGCGGACTGGGAGGGGGCGCTTGGCTCCTGCCCCCTCCCCATGTCTTGTTGCCCTGGTGTGGCCTAAGATCGCCCCCGACATAGGCGGCCGGCTCCCGGGGTCCGGCGGATCTTTTTTCCTCTTCCTTTCTGCATCTTGTCCCACAATCCGCTTGACCTGAAGACACGACAAGGTCCCTGAATGTGTGCAGGGGGACGCTAATGATTGAATCAAGATGGCGGCTTCACACAAAGCTGACTCAAGTGTTGCTGCTGATGCTATGCAGACAAAAACTGGTTTTCAGTTTGTACATTCTTCAGGATTTTTCCATCCAAGGCTGGTTGAGAGTTTGTAGAACAAGATCGCCCCCGACATAGGCGGCCGGCTCCCGGGGTCCGGCGGAACTTTTTGCCTTTTGGTGACTCTTCCATTCTGGACCTTGTCCCACAATCCGTTTGACCTGAAGAGACGTCCTGCGGCCTGGTCCCTGAATGTGTGCAAGGGGACGGTATTGATTGAATCAAGATGGCGGCTTCACACAAAGCTGACTCAAGTGTTGCTGCTGATGCTATGCAGACAAAAACTGGTTTTCAGTTTGTACATTCTTCAGAATTTTTCCATCCAAGGCTGGTTGAGAGTTTGTAGAACGATGGCTTCAGATTTTCAACATACGGTGTGGTGACGCGGACTGGGAGGGGGCGCTTGGCTCCTGCCCCCTCCCCAAGTCTTGTTGCCCTGGTGTGGCCTAAGATCGCCCCCGACATAGTCGGCCGGCTCCCGGGGTCCGGCGGAACTTTTTTCCTCTTCCTTTCTGCATCTTGTCCCACAATCCGTTTGACCTGAAGACACGACCAGGTCCCTGAATGTGTGCAGGGGGACGCTAATGATTGAATCAAGATGGCGGCTTCACACAAAGCTGACTCAAGTGTTTCTGCTGATGCTATGCAGACAAAAACTGGTTTTCAGTTTGTACATTCTTCAGGATTTTTCTATCCAAGGCTGGTTGAGAGTTTGTAGAACAATGGCTTCAGATTTTCAACATACTACTCTTCAACATTCTTCATAAATGTAACAATGTGAGACTCACTAGGAGAACGTCCGTTTATCTTTCCTTTCCTTTCAAAATGCTACCAACAATATTTTCTGAATGGAAGACACCATCTTGTAGCATAAAGAGCTGCGTCAAGGGTGGTATTGCCCAGAATGTCTTCTTTTCTAGTGCTCGTAATGTCGAAGCCAGAACTGCCGAAAGGGATTCTGGTCCTGCCGCTACTTATTTGAGACATTGAACTATACTCTGGACCTGCCTGGCCTCGACCAAAATGGCGCCAGTATGGGAGCAACTTGCAACTCGTTATGACGTTCTAGTTACTTAGCCTTGACGTTATGGGGGATGTATGCGGTCTTTGTGCACATGGCGGGCAGGGAAGGGTACTGACTGGGAATACGGACAACCCTATTGATGTCGATTTTTCATTATTGATTATTGTATTAATAAAGCTTCGAAATATTGTTACCCATGATACTCGCCCATGGTGTGCGTATGGACGATTTTATTGTAACTGATCCTGTTATACTTTCAATTAAAAAATCAACCTTCACTGATCCTGCAACCGTTTGTCACGTTTAGTTTTTTCAATTAAATGGCTCGCTTGTTACATACTCCTATACCCCTGGCTTTTGACCCTTTCCTACGCGCGGTCTGTACTACCGCCCTCGGGCGATCTATGTAATGAACAGACTACCATTGCCGAAACACAAGGGAATGCATCTCAGATGTACAGAAAGGCATCCCTTCAGGCTCGGTCCCACACACCCTTACAGTGAGAATCCCCTCCCCAATCACAATACAGGATCGTTATCAGATAGTAGGAACGCGTGTGGTGTGACGGATCTCATGGAGTGGGGGCCTTGATCTACTGTAACTCCTTTGAAGAGGGGTGATTCTTTACAGTTGGGACCATAAACTACATCCGCAGGGCTAGGTGATAGCCTGGGACCGGCCTGGACAATCGGACACAGAGGAAGAGGAGTGTCAGAGGGTGTGGTAGTGAATAGGGTGAAAGGGCGGGCACGGGGTGTGATTCTCAGGGAAGAGCAGCGCAGATGGGGGGAGGTTTATGGCCCATGCATGAGAGAGAGAGCGTGGGTGACCAGTGCGTGGGGGAGATGCTTGCGAGGGTGGGGAGCCGTGCTGAGGATCGGCGGCGTGCAGAGAGTGGGTCTGGTCAAGGCATCTAAATGGCTGCTGTGCACGACAAAAGTGTGGCATTGGAAAAAAGGCAAGATGGCGCAGACAATGTTTATCAATACGGATTAATTTATAACAATTATTTTTAACAATATATTTACTCGCAGTGACAAAATGGCGGTCAACACTTCCTGATTTCCTTCGAATCGAACGTTAACAGACGTCACGCAGCAAAAAAAAAAATCCGCTCACGCGCAGCCGCTGGAAGACATGTATCAACATATATGAGCATCCTCAGCCACACTCAGAAAACATAGGGGGTCAGGATACATCTCCCGTACCCCCTTATACGCATTTCCCACATTGTTTTTCCTCCATCTTGTAATTTAATTAAAACGAAACACAAAATGGCGAATTCCCGTTTCGCTACCGGTTCGCGAACCGGGAAGCGCTTCTAACGCGAAAAATCATTTTTTTTATTTTGCCCCACTGGACCCTTTAATAACCCCAACATCATTCCTAGGGGGTCAAGAGGGGTCTACCTTGCCCCCTTTCATTAAATTCCCCCTTCGTTTTTCTCCTCCTCTTGTCTCTCGATCCTACCGAGAGACAAGATGGCGGCCGTTCCGGACTGTTTAGAATGTTGACAGACACCGGAGAGCCAATCAGCTTCGCTTTGCAAAGTTCCGTTACGCGAAAAGTACGCGAACCGGAGCGCTACCCGGGACGCTGTCACAGATATATCTGTTTTTTAAAACGTTAATTTCTCAAAATCCACTGGAGCACATAGATTGAGACCTAGCAAAGGCACATCGGGCTAACAGTCCCTACGATTTTGCCAAGTTTCATGCAAATCCATTCAGCCGTTCGAGCTAAAAGTGAGGCCAACCGCCCTATGGAAAAATGAATGGGAAAAACGTGTTTTGGGACCCCCCTTTTTTCTCGGCCCCCCCTTGACAAAACCCCCCCAAATTTTCAGGAAACAAAATGTGCCATTTTCCTGAAAATTTCAGCCGATTCCGTCCACAAACGCCAAAGTTATTAGACATAGAATTTTCAAAAGTCCCATAGAGAAAAAATCCTAACTATATATACCTACTGACGACCGCCAGTAGGTAATTAAAATGTCAAAAAGGAAACTGGGTGCCCAGAGATTTTCTTCAATCCTGAAGGTCTATGTAAAGCTGATCTTAAATGGGTTAAAACAAATTACATTAAGCTCAGCGAGCTAGAGCGGGAATCAGAAGAGTTATGTAAACCCACAGTTAGGGCCCACTACTAGCTCATTTCGTCTCTAGCCATGCAATCGTGCCTCTCCATCATTACGATCCCTTTTCAGAGATGGCTACTGACAAAATTTTGTTTGAACCAGATCCATTTGGTATTAAGTGACCCACAGGGATGGAGTAGGAATGAGGATGCGGCTCCTTGTAAATGCAATGATTTCCCCCCCCCAAGATACCATGCATTTTATGTTTTTTTGTCCTCTGTATTATGAAGCTAGAAAAAGGTTTATTTTTCCAGTACTGAAAGAGAAGGCATTCATACAGTCTAAACCTGCATTACTGTTTTTACAATTAATGGAATCCCCTGTAACCATGTTTGGTGTTGCAAGCTTTCTTGCCGCGTTTATTAGGAGTAGGAGGATCAGACAGGCAGCCCAACAGGAGACGAAAAAAGCAGTCATTATAAGTCTACCGATAGTGATTAACTGACTTTTACCATGAAATTATTTTTTAACTGTTTTTAATGGAATTTTATGTTTTGATACTGTTTTAAAAGAAAAAAAAATTGTATAGTATACTTTTATGGTTTTTAATAATCGAATAAAGTGGTTTTGACTCTGACTCTACTCTTGTAATGCTTTCAATGTGTTTTAGGACAGTTACTGATCAATAACTATAGTGCAGATGGCAAGGACTGAGCATTACCCTTTGTGATCTTGTATACGCTTAGTCTGTATTAATATTACTTTGACATTTAACATGAGAGGAGAAGTAAAATACTTAGCACAGTAACACTGTTGAAAGTGAGGTAGATTAAGCTGTGAAGCAGCAATGTGTCTACTTTTGGCTACTGGAGACTCCTGCAAAATCGAAATTTGAAGTTTAGTGGGAAGGTCGGAACCTTTCAAAATGTAGTTTAGTTTCTAAAAGAAGAGACATTCTAGACTCCAGCATATCACTTTGCACTTTTTGTTCGTGATGCATATTGATACTAGTGCTTTAATTGAGCCTACCAATCGGTAGAGTATTTCCGCTGGTCCCAAGAATTGGGCCTCACCAGAATGTCAGTCAGAAAACCTCCGACCACAGGTCAGAGAATTTCCGACTGGCATCCCTGGTTTGACTTCCGACCGCCTAATTACAATCTAGGGGGTTGAAAGTCAAACCAGCTCCTGCTGGCTTCCAACGGGCTCAAGGAGCCAGTCGACCAGGTGGAAACCACAGCATAATTCCTAAGGATGGTGTTTCTGCAGTTGGGATTATGATGTCGGTGTCAGACACGGTTTCCCTGTCGGGCTTCCTGACATGGAAAGCCTGTCGGAAAGCAACTTTTGGGGCCCTAGCAGTGCCCACTTCTTCATGGGGCCTCCAGTTTGGGGCCGAGGGGGAACCTATGGTGCCCTCCTGTAAATCCATGCACTGCGTGGCAGGCACCATGAGGTGCCTGTCACACAGCGCTAGGATTTACATAAAGTCCAATTTCTCTATGAGAGCTGGTGCTGTGAGCGGTTCGTCTGAGTTTGCAATTGCATCATGTGTGGACGCATCATAATGTAGTGGTCCGAACCGCTGACCTATGGTCGGTCGTAACCCACACTGAAATGGTGTCGGGTAGATACAAGTCCATCCGACATCGTAAAAGGACCTTAATTGTTAGCCATTGTGTTCAAATCACTTCACAAAATTTCAAATTCTTATGTTTTTAATATCGATTTTTTATGCATATATGCCATAGTAATCTGCCTATATTATTAAATTTTCTTTATTTATTTCAAGCTTTTTTATTGTTTTACAGTCAAGGCATACGCAAAAGAGATACAGAATAGGATGTAAGGTACTTGCATGACATAAGGTAAATGAAAAAGATTGCAAAGAATAAGCACATATTGTCATCTGAACCATTCGAAAATTCTTTTTTTTACATATAGAGGCCATAGTAATATGCTAATATTATTTAGTTTTCTCAACAATTGAGGTCCCCCTCAGTTGGTATTGTGGACTCACAGTGGTCGGTGCACACCAGTTAAGAACCAATGCTGTAGAGAAATTAGTAGAAAATAAAAGGCATGTGGGGCTGGTTCCACATCATGAAAAAACATATTGTCACTGGCTACTTGAGGGTAGAGAATGCAAAGTAAGACAAGAGGAAGTTCCAAACTGTGTGATCATCACCAAACATGTTGAAATTAGCAAAGCTGTTGAGAAGCACAATGGTGGAACTTGTACATAAAAATAAATTTTCCAGCTGTAAGTGTAATCTGCCATGGAGTGTGGTGAAAAAAAAGCCCAAAAGGGAAGTTCAAGTTGCACAGAATTCTATATAAACATACGTGGAGAGTAAAATCGCTGCAGACCTCTTGCTGGCTTCCTGCAGCATCCGCCATTGCATCCCTAGTCTGGGGTTGAAAGCTACTCTGGCACTGAGCTCTCCACAAGTGTTTGTGACAGCAACCCCTGCAGCAGTTGGGGAATTCATGGCACACATTTAGTTAGTAACATTGGCACTCACCCAGAGCTGATCTAATGATGGCACAGAAGCTGCCATAGAATCTGTAGCGTCCTCCCAAGCCCAGGAACATGCAATTGACCCCCCCACAATGAGCTGAGTAACATGCCTTTATTCTTCAAAATACGATCACTTGTTCTATGTCTTGCGTTCTACCTTTTATAACCACATCTTAACACTTCCCAGAAGAATAATTAGATTCTGTTTAGATTCCTCTCAGAACCACAAGGGTCCTATTGCACACAATATCAAAGACACCACAGAATTTACTCATGATTTACCCAGTTTTAAAGCAAAACAAATACCTTTCTGTAGCATAAGCATAAGCATGAACAACATTTTTTTCAATGATAACTCTCTTACTTGTGGTCTTTTACAGCATTCAATTATTTAGTGTTTTAACTGATAGATACTACTATTACGATATCACTAGTATTGTTGTTATCATCCTCAAGTATGAATGGCTCTCTGAGAGTGCTGGGTTTTGAGCCACGAAACAGCAGATCTCAAAAAGAAACCTGCAATTGACTGGCACACACTTACTTTTTAGGTATTGGATCTACAGATATTTCCAGCTGTCTACTTTCAAATATTATTGGGACAGATTTTGAAATACATAATGTGGTACTCCAGTAGTACTACTTCATTTTGGCCCCCTACCTGTGGTTGATTTTTAATGCCATTCTAAAAGGAATGAACCTACCTGAATCGTAGCTGGGGGCTGAGATAATTCCGGTATTTCAGAAGGGCTGTCCTTTTCAGCCCTCCAACTATAGACCTATAAGTCTAATAGATATAGCTCAAAAGGCCTTTGCAAGGATCATTCTTGATCGAGTCCAGACCTGGTTGCAGGAAAAAAAAAATGTCCCATCTACAGGCTGGGTTTAGATCCAAAACTTCAACTATGGACCAGATATTTAGGCTCCAACTCCTCCATTTGAAATCAGTAGTAGCGGAGGGGGGAAGCTTTTATCTGGTCTTTGTGGACCTGCGGAGTGCCTTTGACATGGTTCCCAGGGAGACCTTGTGGAGAGTGTTGTGGGAGCTGGGGATCCCCCCATATCTTTTAGAGATCATCATTCGGCTCCACACAGGGAACTATGCCAAAATTAGGTATGGGAAAGAGGGGGATCTCACCATCCCTATCTTGGTTAATAGGGGAGTTAGACAGGGATGCGTCTTGGCCCCCACCTTTTTTTGTATCTTCATCAACGGCCTGGTGCGCGCCCTGAGCCAATGCAAGAACATCGATGCCCCAAGGTTGGCTCGGGGTCGTGTGCCGGCATTGATGTTTGCTGATGACACGCGACTCCTGTCTAAGTCCTCTATGGGGCCACAAAGAATAATGGATGGATTTTCACTTTTTTGTAAGGACAGGGGGTTGGAGATAAATGTACAAAAAAACAAATATATGATTTTCAACCCCGGGAAATTGCTTCATTCTGGCCCCTGCTTGAATGGCTCACCCCTAGAGAGTGTTAGGGAATTTGAGTACCTGGGGGACACCCTAAATGAAAAAATTACCTGGGGGCCCCAGGTCACAAAGGCCAATCTCAGACTAATCCAAATCTTGGGGGGCTTGGCCAAAGTTTATAGGGATACCCATCATAAACCTATGAGCCCCGTCTTAGAGATTTACAAAACTCAGGTGAGAAGTGCGTCACTGTATGGTGCTGAGATATGGGGCCACTCAAATATCAATCCAATGCTGATCACCGAAAACAAATTTCTAAGACAAATTGTTGGTCTTCCGGTGAGCACCCCTCTAGTCCCTCTCCGCATGGACCTAGGAGTAAGACCAATCACCCAGGTTGTAGGATGTAGGCCACTCCTTTTTTGGCGAAGGACATGGGCTACCCTGGAACTCGCTGTGTATAGAACTGAGCTAGAGGAGATTTTTAGCACTTCTGAGAACTGGGAGTTTCCATGGCTCATGTATGTCAAAAACTGTTTGATCGCTCTAGGATTCTGTGATTTGTGGGAGAACCCAGAGCATTACCAGGAATGTCCTGATAAGAAGATACTGGGATGTTCAAATGGGTAATTTGTATCTCCGTCCTAGGGCCGGCTCCAGGCTGTCTATATTCCTAGATGTTAAATGTACATACATGTTGGAGACTGTACTTGACGTTATTTATCCAACCCTGGCTAGGAAACTCTATTTGCAGTTTCGATATGTTGTCTTCCAATCAATGCATACACAAATCAATGGGTTCCCGTGCGGGACCTGGGCTGCCCTGCTTGTCCAGCCAAGGAGGAGACTGACCTGCACGTGCTCTTTTTCTGCAGAGGATATGGCAAAATTTGTCAGAAAGAGCTTATAAAAATGTGCAAGAACATGGGCTCTGAGCACTGCAAGGAAGTCTATAGACTCTTAAAAACAAATACGGACTTGCATATTGTATTTGCAGTCTCCAGGTTTTTGTGCCGTAAGTGGTGGGCAAGGTCAGAAATTTTAAAATCGGGTAGATTTTTTTTTTAAACATATTTTATTTTAAGTTGGTGGAGAAAGAAAGGACATAAGTCACAACATAATGCATCACATCATACATTACAAAGCCTGGCAACAGCCATCCCCACACCTAATATAACCAAGCTGGAGCCAGCCCCAAACCGGGGCCATCAGGGCGCCCAAGCGGTATGGGTATAGTGTCCATCCTGTGAATGCCGAATTGTTAATACATAAGAAGAATAAGTCCATGACACTGAAAATGTAAGGTACAAAGGAAGTCAACCCCCGCTCCCCGGCTCCACAACATGCAATACCAATGTCATTGGCCCCTCCCCACCATCCAAAGCAGGATTAGGCATCCCCCCCAGACAGAGCTACCGCCATCGAGTCGACCCCATCAGCTAATAAACTCGGTAATGCGTAGGACCAACGGAGAGGTCTCTCAGATGCCAGCATGTGTGGGTGCAGGGCTCTGAAAACCAGAAACCACTGCTACATCCCTGAACAGGAACTAGCTGGTGCACCGCCCACGGGGACGCGTTCAAAAGCACCAGGGAGTCAGAGAACTAAGGCCAAAAGGTAAATGAAGCCAATGGAGACCTACAGCAGCTACAATAACACCTAACACCCCCCAACCACCCCAACTTGCGCAACCGTCCATTGAGTTCATACCATCACAAAATTTAGGATCAGAAGGCATGGGTACTGAGGAAATATAGAAAAAAAAAGCAACCAAACCACCCCCATCCCTGGCTCCCACTTCCCCCCAGCCCTCCTTACCCAAGAACATCCCCCCCATTCAACAGGACTCCTGGTCATCTCCCAGGGATATCTGCGGGCACAGCTGGGGCATCCAACCACAACCCCCTATAGTCGCCCCACCTCTTCCATATTTTATAATGTTTGCATGGGCAACCACGGGCCTGGAAGATGGCCTGCTCCAGCCCCATATTAAAATCAATGTCAGTTTCCCAGAGCGTTAGGGGTGGAGCCTGAGCATCCTTCCATTTCCTCACGATATTTCGCTTCGCCAAGGTGAGCCCCAGGAGCAAGAGTTGCCGCTTATAGACATTGCCCCCAATGCCGTTATGATATGCAGAAGAGCGAGCTGGGGCATCCGCGGGAGCTCCCAGCCCAGGACCTCCGCTAGGCAAGAGAACACCCCCCTCCAAAACGATCTAAAACTGGACACGTCCACACCGTGTGTAAAAACATGCCGTCCTCCCGTCCACATCACAGGCATTCAGGGGAGGCCACCATACCCGCTCGCCATAGCCGGGCCCTCGTAAAGTAGACCCTATGTAGATATTTAAACTGTATCAGGCGAAGACGCATGGCTATTGCCGCCCACCGCGGAGCAGCCAACACCTCCCTCCAGTCCTCCTCCTCGAGAGTGCCGACGTCAGCCTCCCAGGTCCGTCTCAGATCGTCGAGGGTTGGCGCACTGTGGGTGACCAATGATTGATATATCTTCGATATTTTCTTGGTTTCCAGTTCGCCCATGAATACCTTGGCCTCCAGGGGGTTGAACTCCGGGAACATAGTCACTCCCTCTAGATAGGTGGACAGTGCGTGTCGGAGCTGCAGGTAGCGGAAGAATTTGGTCTTTGGCATGTCAAATTCCCGCTGAAGGTCCGTGAAGGACTTGAGGGTCCCTTGCCGGAGTACATTACCCAGAGTCGAAACCCCGATGGCGTCCCATCCCACAAAGCCTTGGAGTGCCGCCAGCTCCGGCAGACGCCCATTATGCCACAGCAGGGTTTCCCCCATAAGGGTAGTCCACCACCTCATGCGCTTCAGCCATTGCCTCCAAATGGGGAAGATCAGTTGCGCGCCCGACGGCAGCGCCTGTAATAAAGACGCCGAGTACAGAAGTGTATGAAGGGAGTGTGGGTCCATCAGGCCTGCGCTCCAGCGCATAGGCCGGATCCCCCCTGTCCCCATACCACCAGTCGTTTAACACCAGAAGGAGGGAGGCCTGGTAGTAGGACTAAACATCAGAGGTTGCCAATCCTCCGCAGTAGGTGGAGAGGAAGCATTTACGGAGTGCCACCCGCACCACACCCCCGGCCCATAGAAAGTGCCCCAGCGCTGAGTTAACCTGTTGGAACCATTTGGGCGCTATCAGATACGGATGATTCTGAAGTTGATAGAGCAACTGGGGAAGGGCGACCATTTTTAATATAGCCGACCGGCCGTAGATGGTAAGTGGCATGCGCGACCATAGTTTCATGTCGGTCCGGGCTCGCTCCCACACCGGCGCCAGGTTTCTCTCCCACGCCAACTCCGGCCTGTCAGTAAGGAACACCTCCAGGTACCAGAGACCACCCTCTGCTCGCTGCAAGGTGGAGGCCCAGGGACCCACCAACCCGGGGTCACCCAGGACCCATAATCTGGACTTCCGTGGATTCATATACAGCCCGGAGTATTCCCCGAAGATGTGCATGATCTCCGGGATCCTCGGGCCCGACCTATCCACGTCAGTGAAGAAAAAGAGGACATCGTCGGCGTACAGCGCAATCCTGTCTGATATCCCAGGTGCCCACTCCAGCCACGTCAACTGCGCATCCATGCGCACCCAGGCCGCCAGCAGCTCCATTGCTAGGGCAAAGAGATAGGGCGACAGGGGGCAGCCCTGTCTGGTTCTACGCTGCACCGAGAAGCTTGATAATCAGGTAAATTTTTAAATTATTTATTTTTGTTACTTTTGTAAAAATTGAATTTCTCTGGTTTTTACTCTTTTTAATATTGCTAAATGGTTTATTCTTGCTGCTTCTTTTATGGCTCATGCCAAAATAAATAATTTTTGACTGACTGACTTCATTTACTAAAAACTGCAATTCACAAACTCCCTGCCATAGATCTCTACCTCCGCCTACTTTATTTTTTCTAAATGGAGTGCTCCACCCTGGTACTGGAGATCTCTGCACAAAAGCATATGCATTTTTGTTGAAATGTGTGGGAGGGACTAGAAGGACTGGGAAAGAATGGATAATAAGTGCCACAAAATGGGTGGGCCTGAGAAAATTAGGATTGACTGTTGTATAGCGTTTTAGGACCCTAGTGTAATTTTCCCGATTCATGCCCTTATAAAGGTATATAATACTGTATCCCTATATAGGCATAGAAATCATAACCATATTAGGCCAAAGCTCAAGTAGTCCTAATACGGCTTGGCTACTTCCACCAGTTTCGAAAATCTACAACGATTTCTTAGAAAAACCCGCCTTCAGCAGTCAGGGACTTCCCCCTGCATGAATATTAAGTTATCCAAGAAATCATGGAGTTTTCAGAGAATTAAGTCTCTGATGACGTTCTTTTGTCCAATCTTACATCAAACTCTGCACCTTCAAGGTATAAATATGCCCACACTTGTCCAAACAAACACACAGTGGTTTGGAGCAGTTCGACTATCTACTTGCCCGACGCGCCCTGCTGCAGCAAGTGCCGAAGGAAGACGATCCTCCAGCTGACACACTGAGAGACGCTGTCTTTTCTCTTGTCGAGAAATCCAGCCCCAGTGGTTCCAGACTACCCTTGCGGGTTGCTAGGAAATCGAGTCCTGAGAGAGAGATAAAAGACCTCCTACATTCTAAAACCAAGGTACGGAGCTAATTAGACCCTAAGAGAATTCTTGGAAAGATTCTTGGCAACTAATACTAAAACTAGGCTACACCTCACTTACTTCTACCCTTGTACTAGACCAAAGTTAGGTACACCGTATTTTAGAAGCACCAGTTGAGTACTTTTAGTCATTATTTATCACGGTATGTATTTTATGCATTTTAGGTATCTTATGGCTTAGAAACCATATCATGCTTTTACAGTACTATTTTATAATACTCTTCATTTTGTACGCTCTGTACTATACAGCAAGTATTACGATAGCAGCAGTACATTTCTTATGCTTGAGAAAGAAGACTGTTCAATACATACCCTTTTATTGAAAACGCTGGTCTCTCTATTTCTCTACAACTCTGGTGAAACGAAGCATGCACGATTGACTGAGTGAAATAACTATCTATTGTTTCCGCGACTCTAGAGATATATTTCTTATTCTTGGGGAACAAAGTTGTCATATTTTAAGCGGTTGTCAGAAATTAATCCCTTCTTGTTTATTCGAGAAAGTTTCTAGTGACCTCTGAGCTAGCTGGCACACACGCAATTAAATGTAGTATATTCGGTAGAGACCTAGTTGACTTCAGTCCTACGTCTAAACTACAGGATACACTATTCCAATGCACAGAGCCTATTGGGAATATAGGAACTACACTACAGGACATGTAATCAAATTTATACTCGCATATGAGTAAGACAATTTCCTTCATGAAATATATATTCCAATTCTCTCATCATCTTAATAGTGACAAAACAGGCACCCCAGCATTTTGCAGTTTATTTCCCAGGTTTTAGTTGAAATGGAGTTAGAATTGTAATCTGCCACCCCTCAAATATATGCACTTTTCATGAAGTATGCAGAACGTCATTTAGAATAGTCATTTGCCCTTCCTCTGCTTTCTAAAATGGTAAATTGAATCTAATCTACCAATATATATAAACTCCTCCAAATGTAATTGTATCTGGAGTTAGATTATTTAATCTGAGCCTCCATTACATTTGTTTCCTCCAATGTTAGTTTTACTGGAGTTGTGGAAGAATCTTGACACTCCCACTAAATCTACATACTTTCCTTAAAGTTAGTAGGACTGTATTTAGACTAAAACATCTTTACACTTTCAACAGTGGTTTTGAGATTAGAGTTAGAGTAGTAATTCTGATTCCCTTTAACAGATAAACAAACCTTCCCCTTTGTTTGTAGGACTCCATTTGAAATAGAAAATCTGCCTCACATCCAAATATATGCACTTTTCCAGGTGTTTGTAAGATTGGGGTTAGACATGTTTCTGCTTTAATATTTGCTTTATGTCTGGCGTTAGCCAAGACCTTTTCATCTTATGAAAATTATATGTATAATATACGTTCTTAAAGAGCTTTCAGGCACCTCCCTTTTTCAATTTGTCTGATGTTGTGTCATTGCATATTTTTTCTGCGCAGTGCCATTATTATGTATTGTTTTATTGTCTTTTTGTTTTGTGTTTAGATCCTGAAGTGGTAGCAGGGAGCATTGTACCAGCTCTTAATTTTGTTTGTGGAGTAGGGCAGGGCGCACTCCAGGTTTATCAGTTATTTTCTGCTACTAATGCTATTGTAACTTCCTTTTGGCGAGGCCTTTGTGTATTTGACTGCAGCTATTTCACTGCACAGCAGATCGTGTCCATTTCAAACCGTTCTGTATCTAGTTGTCATCTTTTTAGTATGCACACACTGAAGTGCAACTCTATGTATATTTGAATATCTATCTATCTATCTATCTATCTATCTATCTATCTATCTATCTATCTATCTATCTATCTATCTATCTATCTATCTATCTGTCTATCTGTCTATCTGTCTATCTGTCTATCTATCTATCTATCTATCTATCTATCTATCTATCTATCTATCTATCTATCTATCTATCTATCTGTCTATCTGTCTATCTGTCTATCTGTCTATCTGTCTATCTATCTATCTATCTATCTATCTATCTATCTATCTATCTATCTATCTATCTATCTATCTATGTATCTATCTATCTATCTGTCTATCTATCTATCTATCTATCTATCTATCTATCTATCTATCTATCTATCTGTCTATCTGTCTATCTATCTATCTTTTTATCTTTGTAATGCCGTCTACCTTGGCAACCCTATCCATCTATGTGCAACCCTCTCTGTATTTCGAACTTTGCAACTAAATCTACCGATACAATTGTTTTTTAAACTCTTTCTATTTATTTATAATAAATATTTATTAAATCATTACAAAAAAAGCAATAGCAAAGGCACGAGCCTGGTTGCCAATGCTAGACTAATTGGGTTTACCAATGCCTGTTTACCTCCTTAATAACTAACTTTTTGAAACACATATTGATAACTGAGAAATGCTGTCAATCCAATCACGCTGCACATTTGCTGGCTGACGATCTGACAGCCCTGAGGTCTGTGCAATCCTCCCCTAGCAAATGTGTAGCCTCCTTGCTCCTTGCTCTGAAGGACCACTACTTGGTAATGTTGTTGAAAAATTTGCTCCAGGAGCTTCAGGAACAAGTTTACACTTCATCCACACCCCAGCATCTCCCAGCGTATTACAGGATGGGGTTAGCAAGTCTAACTGGCTCCACCAGTTACAAGTTGGGAAGGATGTGGTTAAAGGAAAGCTGCAAGAGGCAAAACGGGCATTGGAGGCTGCATAGAGGGATGGCCACAGCTCTGCTTTAAGCAGAGGAGAAATGAGCAGTTAGCCTCTCGTACTGCAAGCCGCTCCCACCCCAAACCAGAGAAAAGTGCAAGTACGTAAAGAGGGCTTTGTATTTTGAGGCAGAGCGGCCTCATTTGATTAACTACTGACTTCTACAACTGCTGCGGCGAACTGTAATTATCCTGGTGACTCTTGTAAAATTCAGCTCATGGTAACCCTATGCTATTTACAGCACAAATGTTTAAGTGAAAATACAATGGTTTGCTTTCTGAGGCTGTGCATATTGGGCCTCATTTACGGTGATTTGGTATGGGGCAGCGCAGCACGACACCTAGCTGTCCTGCCCTATGCCAAAGTGAAAGGGCAGAAATGCACCATTTTTATCGAAGTGTATTCCTGCCCTTTCCCCTAGTGCTGGTGCCATTTTGGTAATCTAGTGCCAAAGCAGGCAACCTTGCACCATGGTGAAGGGAGTCTGTGTTATCAGCAGGATTATTATAGTGCAGAAAGAGGCACTTTTCTGCACAAAACAACCCTAAGAGACTGCTTCCTTTGTCCATGTGTGCTGCAGAATGCAGCACACATACAAAGAAGAAAAAAGCAAGGAGAAATATAGTTATTTCTCCTTTTTACATTTCACCTAAGGAGGCGTAAGGATTTGGTGCATCCCCAGCTTTACATGGTCTTGTGAATCTGGGGAAGCATCAAAATAGATGGGTGTTGTGTGGGAACACACAGGGAATGCCTCCCTAAAGCAGAGTAAGGCATTGTCGTGATAAGCTCTCATGATCTCATAAATATGTTTTAGTCATTTGAGCCGAAGGAGCGTCACAAAAAGTGCTGCTATGGTGGCGCAGGGTTCTCATAAAATGCCTCATAGTGTTTGGCCGTTTTTTAAAGCAGTGGAATAATTGAGACCCCTGGATTTCCCTTTTTCCAGAGTGAAATGAATTGCCATCAGGGCTCATGGTAGGATTTGTATCCTCAGCATTAGTGCCATTTTAGAATGGGCACAATAAACTAGCTTTAGTAAACATAAACTGGACAATTGTAAAAAATGTTAATTAGATAAAGGTGTGTTTATATATATTTATTAGAGCAATAGTAAGGCATTTATTCTGTCATGAATGGTGTAGTCATGCTGGTAGACACATCCATAACAGCACACCTTCATTTGAAGGGTTTGTACCCCTGAAATTCATAGTGCAGCAGGAGATTCGAATCCTACACATTACTACTTCAGCCAACCCATCCAGCTCCTAGACCTGCGTATCAATGACTTGTGGTCCCTAGGCCCTTCTAGCCATTTATAATTTAGCAACATTTGTTTTAAGGCTGATAAAGATGGGCCCTGTGCGTGCCCTGCAATAACATTGAAACTTGGCAAGCAGTATTTTCTCGGCACCTGCTTCAGGTCTCCTGCATCCGGCATGAACAGGAAGCAAGTAGCCTCCCTCCCCTCCCCTAAGCCAATCACAATGCTGCAATTGCAGCATTGTGATTGGTGGGGATGCCGCCCAGCCAGGGTCTACGGGGAGGCCATTTTCTTCATTAAGACTCTCGTCGATGGGTCGGTCACCTTACGGAATCGCCTTTTACCAAAATTCCTCCAATGTTCTCCAAACTCCCGGATCTCCTGCCAAAAGGTTCTTTTGGTATTTCAACATGTCAATAGCACAAATCCTAAGGTCTCCAAGCTGTGAGATAGTCCTGGGGATGTTGGGACTATGTTTCCCAGAATGGACCTGGCCAACTCAATAAAAGTCCCTTGGGCACCTTTGAGGTGGGTTCTTCATGGTGGAGCTGATGAGGTGGAGCTTTTTCAACCTGTTGCTTTCAGGAAGTTTACTCCTTCACTTCGTGAAGCACGGCAATGTTCTTATGACTGTAGTACCAAGTGTGCATCAGATGCAGTCATTCAGAATGTCATCCTTTGGGGGTGCAGGTCAGGGTTCAAGCAGGGCATTCCTTCTTCTACTTTTAGTGTCAGACAGGGATCTCAGTGGCTAGGCACCTCTGCCTTGTATATTCAGTGTTACTGGGTAGTAAGCAGGGGAGCACCCCTGCCCAAAGAGGTGCAGGGTGCCCCCATCAGGTATGACCACTTCCTGCACAAAGCAATATTCTTGGAAAATCCAAAATGGAAAAACTCTCTCCTGGAAGTTAAAATCTGGTCAAGTCATCCAAATGGTGTGGCTAAGATTCCCTTACACTCCCCTTCCAACCCCCCTACTAATCTAATTACTGGGGCTCCTGGCTGGCAGTGCTGTGAGGATATGGGTATGATTGTGTGTCCTGTCCCAACTGTAATTCTCTCATTGAAGACCAGTCGTCTTCCTGCCTTTTACTTTGCAGATCACCTTTCACCAGGGGTTTCCTTTGTCCCAGCTTAGAATACTTCACACCTCATAAGGAAAACTTGGCTTAGCCTGGCAGAGGCTGGCCCATCACGGGCTGCCGGAAAGCTGGATTTTGGTTCATCAGAAAAACAAGGACTATAACTTGTTTTCTGTGATGGTTATAAATCTGAACACCCACAGCTATGCATTTCCCTCATCTTATTCTTTTTAAAAGGTTAGACGAAGAACATAGAATACTAATATATAGATTCATTGATTAAAAATAATGAATAAAAGAAAAAGAAAAAACTTATTAAGAATAAACTTGAATTGCACCATTAAATACAGCATCTGTTTCAACTCAATAGGCTATTAAATCATCAATGTAATTTCCAGGTATTCAAATCAGTTAAGTAGCGATTTGTCAGTTTCTGTTTTTCTCCCTAAATACAATTGGGTGGCAAAATATATATACCCACATACTGAACTCCCTTATATGTTTTCTTCATTCCCCTGATCTTGGGAAACCTAGTGCCTAATTACGAGTCTGAAAGTCCATGGATCGCCAGATTTGTGGAGACGCGGCAATCGCGGTCTTCCAACTGTCCTATTACAATTAGGGTGGTCGGACCGCCATTACCCCACCACAGCCGCCAAGGAACCACTGATTCGCTGGTGGCGTTGCGCCAGTCAGGAAGCTGCAATATGCTTGTCGGGACTGCCCACGATACCCAGCTCATCCTCTCCCTCACCAAGGACCCGCACACTGCCAAAACCAACCTCCATGAGGGAATGAAGGCCGTCGCCGAGTAGATGAGGAGCAGCCATCTGAAACTGAACTCGGACAAGACAGAGGTCCTCATCCTAGGTCCTATCCCCTCTGCGTGGTACGACTCCTGGTGGCCGACCGCACTGGGAGCTGCTCCAACACCCATGTACCACGTATGCAACCTCAGATTCATCCTCGACTCCTCCCTCTCCATGTCGAAACAGATCAATGCCATCTCTTCCTCCTGCTACAACACCCACTGCATGCTCCGCAGGATCTACAAGTGGATCCCGACCGAAACAAGAAGAACAGTGGCCCAAGCCCTCGTCAGCAGCAGGCTTGACTACCGCAACGCACTCTACCCAGGCATCCCGGCCAAACACCTGCAACGACTACAACGCATCCAGAGCGCCTCAACCCGGCTGATCCTCAGCGTCCCCCGCCGCAGCCACATCACCTCCCACCTCAGAGCCCTGCACTGCCTCCCCGTCAACTAGAGGATCACCTTCACACTCCTCACCCACGCACACAAAGCACTCCACAACACCGGACCAGCATACCTAAACAACTTCGACAGCCCCGCCCGCCAGCTCCGCTCCACCAGCCTCGCCCTAGCCATCGTCCCGCGCATCCAACGAACAACCTCAGGTGGCAGATCCTTCTCCTTCCTCGCCGCCAAGACCTGGAACACCCATCTACGGCAGACCCAAGACCTGCTGACCTTCAGAAGGCTCCTCAAGACCTGGAACTTCGAGCAGTAGCAGCACCCCCCCCCCCCAGCGCCTTGAAACCCTCATGGGTAAGTAACGCACTTTACAAGTTCACTGATTGATTGATTGATATAATTTGCCCCTTCAATTCATCTGTCAATTTCTGTACAGCTGCGCTTTTGATCTTGTTCTTTGATATAGTAAACAGCAATTGACCCTAACTAGTTCTTCTTCCATTCCATCAGAATTCAATATCTTGGTGTAATTTTTTTTCATCATATTGTTCCAACACTCTACCAATATTAGTTATACTTCAATGTTGGTTTTTAAATGATAAAAATAAACTCCCTAATTTGAAAGTATTTAAAAAGAGCACCTTTTGCCAGTAGATCAAACCTCTGGCTCATCTATTAGATCCCCAATCTTCTTATCTCCTTCCTAGACCATATCAGGCCTCTCACTTTTATTCTCACAGGGTCATCCCAGATAGCAGTTGCGTTGTGGAACAGTTAATAATAATAATAATAATAATAATAATAATGATATTTATAAAGTGCATGGCAGTGCCTAACGGCGCGGCCCAGATTTTACTAGAGAGGCATCTGAAGGAAGAAAATCTGCTGATACTTCCACCTTATTATAGAAGCTAAGTTAAAGTCTATGCTAAAACATGTTGGAATAGCCATGTTTTAGCCTCCTTCAGAACAACAGCTCCAATGGTTCCATCCTCAGATGGAGAAGCAGAGAATTCTAGGCCTTAGCAGATAGGAAGACGAAAGCACGGCCACCCTATTTATCTTTCCTTGCCCGTGGGATGACTGCTTGGTTGGTTCCTGAGAATCTGAGATTACTGCTAGGTTTGTGGCAAGTCATCAAAGAGGTAAGGCATTGTCAACCTCTGACAATAAAGATTCTGTGGAAAAAGCCCATGGGTTTAAATAGATTTCTCTCTTTGAGTGGCAACCAGTGCAAACTAGTTAATGCAGGCCTGGCGGAAGCCCGCCTCAGGAGATTTAGACCTACACAGGCCACAGCATTTTGTACTCTCTGTAATTTCTACAGTCTCACTTATGCAACTCCTAGATATAATACATTACAGTAGTCCTACTGAGAGGTAAATGATGTGTGTACGAAGATTTTTCTGGCCAATAACGGAAGGACATCAATGATCTTTTTTTGTGCATTTTTTGGGTTTTAAAACACTTTCCCACCATGGTGGCTATATGATGTTCTAGAGATAATGCTGGGTCAAGCCAGACTCCGAGGCTCTTTACTTTTTCCTTTGGGACTGGTGTGGAGGTCATTACGTTAAGTCACCAGGCCAATGTCCAGATGGAAGGCTAATCTCCACAGTAAGAACCTCATTTTTGTTGCATTTAATTTGAGGCAACTGTTGGGCATCCAGTTAGCCATCTCTATCAAGCACCTTTCAAACGGTAAGGCCTCCCCATCTGTCTCCTGAGATAAAGCGATTATTGAGTGTCATCCGCAAAGGACACAATAGTTGCATTGTGACACTCAAAAATCATAGCCTGGGGCGCATATAGATGTTAAATAACGTACAGCTCAGAATTGAGCCTTCCAGTTCCCCCTGGGACAAGGAGTTGGGATCTGAGGAGTAAGGTTTTAAACCACTTGAAAAAAGCAATCTTGTAGAAAAGATGTCAACCATCACCAGGCAGAGCCCCTCACACCACAGACACCTATCTGATGTAAAAGTAGCCATTTGACACACGGTTGAAGGTGGTACTAAGATCCATCATAATCAGCACTGCCATCTGGCTCCCATCAGCATAGTGGAATGAGAACAGTGGTCCGTGACCAAAATGAGAACTAATAAGCGTTTAAATTGCCTGAACCATTGCAATTAAATTAATGAATAACTTCAAATGAGAAAAGGTGGTGCACTTACAAACTACTTATTTATGCATCCAAACAATTAAGCGGACCACACAAGACCACAATTGCCACAATATCTGATAGATTTCAAGATATTTATTATCAAGCAACTCAATTGCTAGTATAACGAACAAGGGTTGCGCCCAAAAGGAGTAGTAAAAAGGATAGAATAGTGGTGTTGGGAGGTGAGATAGTGAATCAAAGAGTAAGATATAAACAATTTAACACATTTTTAAATACTGATAACAAAGATCAGTTTCAGCAAGCCTGTCCATGATTGATTATCAGTGCCTTCAACGAGTCTTCCACCGGCATTTTTGTCTATTTCCGGGATTCAAGCAATAGGAATTTGGCAGGTCAAATAATTGGTTTAGCGAGCTCAGCTGTATCTGGAAGGGAATCATTCCATGATCTGACCATATTACCTGCACAGGAGGTTGTACCAAAATATTGGCGCTATTCACAAACATGGGATCTAGAGTATGCCTTAGCTGGTGCGTGGGGCCTTGAACTAACAGTGTGAATTGCAGAATTCTTAATCTCAACAGGTGCATTAGGTACAGAACAATTTTTATCATCAAAGTGTAGGTTCATATCCCCTAACACTAACATGTGCTTATAGAGAAGTGCATTAAAGGGTAACAGGCCCAACAATTCTGAGATAAAAACTCATTTCAGGTGTACATAAATTAAAAAAAAAGCACTGATGGGGCTTACCAGATAGAGTAATGGTGAAAAAGGTTGTTTTGCTATCAGGTACATCCAAGCTTGTGAAAGAACATTCGCGAGTCTGTTTAAATATTAATTCTTCCCCCTCTCTGCAAGGTGCGATCATGTCTTATTTTACCATAAATATTTAGAATGGCAGTAATAATATCAGGAGCCAAGGAGTCGGATCACCACATTTCTTTTAAATACAAAAGATCAGGGGATTGTGTATAAAGAATGTTGAATATCTCTATCTTATGCCTAGGTAGTGAGCAGCAGTTACCAATGCACCGCATGGGATGTCTGGCCCTTTCCGCCTACGGTCGCCTTCAGTGCAGGCTCACTTCTCAGGTCAAAGGTCCTGTTATTACACCCCAGCACACCCTGGGAGACATCAAGTGTATGATTGCATCCCTCTATTAAAGTGGGTGCAAGCTGGTATAGTTCTTTTCTGAGGAAGCTAATAGGAGGTGGAGTTGACACCAGAGGGGCAGGGGTCCAGGCCCGTGGTCCCTGCTGAGGCAAGGATGGGCATAGATGAGCTTGCCTTTGGCATGCCAGTGGCGCGTTTCCACTGCACGTTCAGTGCATTGGCCGTTAATATAGCCCCTGACGTGCAAAAGACTAAAGTGCAGCCTAGCAAGATGGCGGCTCTAGTGAAACAGGGCAGAAGTGGGTATGCCACTGTGCCTTACTTCCCTTTAGAAGATACCCCAGTATGGCCGCCTGATTAGCCCAGATAAGCCCACCCCATAGATACAATTACAAGCAGATAAAAGAAGAAAGACGGCCAGGGGCATATTTACAATAACTGGCGCATCCCTGCAAATCAGCAGGGATCCGCCAGGTATTGTGCTTCACAGCACCGCCATCATGGATGCGCCGCATTTATAATGCGGCGCACCATGGAGCAAAAACGGCACAGATGTGTGACGCATCTGTCCCGTAAAAGTGAAGCATTGCTGGAGTTGCGTCACAAGCGTGACGCAGCTCCAGTAAAGCTCTGGGGGCCCTATCTAGTTAATGCTGCGTCAATCCGTACGCCTGCTTCAGGCAGGCGCAGGGTTTTGACGCAGCATGGGCCTAAAAGTGACTGAGTGAAATCTTGTGGATTGCGCCGGAATGCCCCCCCCCCCCGGCACAGGAACGCCTACATGTAGTGCAGGGCATTACAACGCGACGCATCTCCCAGATGCGTCACGTTGTAAGTACCCCCGCACCATGGAGCAGGACTTGCGCCGCCGCTGCGTCACAAAGGTGACGCAACGGCGGCGTAAATGAGGCGCAAGGGGCTTGTAAATCTGCCCCCAAATGTTTTAAACACGAGCGTTCAGGTTAGTTAGAATTAAAAAGAAGAAAAAAACTGTCAACTTTACCCCGCCAGTACAAACAGAGGTAGCTGCCCCGATTAACAGAGAAGGTAGAGTGCCACAATTAAAAACTACAGTAACAACACAATCAAAAACAATAGCCAAGCTAAAAAAGCAGCATAAGCATGCTCAGTAGGTTTCTTAATTGTTGGCTCTAACCGCTTTCTTAACTCTTTCCTTATTTTGCGAAAAATCGGAATCTGATCTAGGAGAAGTTGTATTATATTCTAAATTTGAAAATGATAAATATTTTAGATGATCATAATGATAACAAAAAAATTATTTCCTAACTTTCTTTGCAACAACTGCATCAATCAAGCTGTTTTTCTCCCAATCTCACTGTTTGCTATCAAGGCTAAGATATAACAGCTGACCCTATTCTGGGACCAGATTACATTGTAATCAATGTACTTCATTAAATAAAGTAGTAGGACTAATAATAGAGGTTAAACAAAAGGGGATTGCCTGAAATAAAAAAAACAGTGGGGCAAAATAGTCATTCCGAGCAAGTTAATGCACCCAATAAAGGAAAACTACTTGCAGTTCTCCATTGCAATTAAAAAGCAGTCTTCCTTTGTAAAGAAACAACATTTAGCTCATGCAGTTTTGTGATATCATTAGTACTTCAAATACTTAGGCATCTAATCTAATAGTCTCTATTTTACATTCTTGGGATTGAGGAATAAATCTACATCATCAGGGTAAAACTTTAATCATGGACTAGCCGCGAAACCAGCTCAGGATAGACTTATTGCCACAGATGTTTGTTGCAACTGACTCAATGAATAAACTGATTCCTCTGCTCACTTCTATTAATACCATATTATCATGTTCGTTTTCAGTCGTAGAGCCTCTTCGGGCCTGCAATATTGCCCTGATAAACAAGGCTACTATGATGATATTCCTCAAAACAGTTTACAAATAGTCCCGGTTCACCAGCTCTGATACCTTATAGGCATTCAGAAAACAATTTTTTTAATCTCAAATGATCTATCAATTTTCAACCATAGATGGGATATTACCTGCCTGTCTGCACCTGGGCTATGCCCAGCACCAGGAACCCTGGCCCTCTAGACTCCTACTGTTACTTCGCCGCAGACCTCCGTGCCCTGGATGCAACAGTAAAAGCTGCCTCATATCGCTTTGCTTCACAGCTGAATTTTTCACCTGCCTCCGCTGCAGGTTCACCTCCATCCCAGGACCAACCGCCCTCATAGAAACTACGTGCCATGCCCCCACCGCTGGCCAGTACCCCCCTGGAACCACTTCAATATCCCAGATCACTCTACAAACATGCCATCAAAATCTGGGACACTATCTCCACCCGTGCCCCAGACATGACTTTCATCACAGAGCACTGGTTCACCATGGGTTTGACCCCTACATACTATAACTACATGATGAAAAACCGAGACCCCACCAATTGACACAGAGGTGGCATCAGCATCATACACAAGAAATCACTTGCACCTCCACCGAAAACTACACCCCGCCAATCATGGAACACCTAAATTTCCATCTCTAGACCAGCCAAAAATCCACCATCAAAGGTACCCTTGCATAGAGACTCAGCGGTTTTCAAACAGACCTTAGATACGCCATCACAGAACTCATCACCCCACTGTCATGTCTGGCATCTCTCCTATGCCAGTCTAGTTATCCTGTGGAATGTGATCATTGATATGATGTCATGGAATGCTAGGAACTGGACTCTAGGAGTCAGTTGATAACTGGGCTGAGCAAGTAACATACTGCTCCTGGTGGGGTTTTTCTTCTTCCTCATTAACTTATACCTGTAACCTAACTTGGAATAAATACCTTAACCTTCCACTTCGTCTGAATCCTGCTTCCTACACCAACACTACAATTTTGGCGACGTTTCTGGTGAATTTCTACTTACTACTCCAAGGACTTCTAAGATTAAAGCAACTTCAAGGTATTGAACTTCCTTTTCTTCAATCTAATAATTCTTAAGCATATTGGCACCCTGCGAGCCCCACCAGTGACCACTCTTACTGTCGCCCACATGCTTTAAGTGCCAGTCTTCGCTTAAGTTTTGTGTCAGTTCGCATTTTATTTCTGCTTCAAACCTTCATACTGTAACTTTCCTGCGAGTTGGAGAATTCTACTTTACTACCCTTTCCTGTATTCCTGCTCGTGTTTGAACCGGAGCTGTGTCAAAACTGAAGTCGCAAGTGTTACATGTTCCTGAGACAGAGCAGATTACTCATCGCTCGACTTTCATATCGGACTGTGGTGTTTATTTAACCTTGCTAGTCTCTCAGCTCCATCATGCCTGACATTGCCCAGTTCAACGCATCGGTCAGCTGCATCAAGTGTCAGCCGCTTTTCCTGCTTTTTAAGATACTCGACCTTTGACTTTTTAAAGTGCTGGCAGCTTGTGAACATGTTTTCTCTAGAGACAGCCTGGAGTCCGCCGCTCTTATATCGGACTTAGAGGTACAGCACAATTATTCATTTAAACTGCACCGCAGGTGAGCCCTTTTAACTCTGATTATTTTCTAACTATTGTGTGTGTCTTCGTACCTACGTTACCTCGGCATATTGCGATGACATTTCGTTTTTTATTCAATTTCTCACAAGCTTTCCTAATGGCCTGCCATTTGACTGTTAACTGCCTTTCCATATTTAAACTCTGCTCGAGCTTCAAAGCGAGCGCACGCACTCAGTGCATGCTTTCTTACCTGCTTCCTGTGTGTCACCGTCATCTCTTCTGTGACGTGAGCCAACCTTCTACAAGTTCTTTGAAGCACCCTGACACCGAGAGCCTTCCAACACGCACTCAGCGCATGACACCTCAAGGGCCTTCGTCATTCTTCTCTGTGACGTGTAATTGCTGTCAGTGACTTTTGCGAGCATGCTGTTGTCAGGAGCCTCCCGGCACTTCACACGTCGACGTGCTGCCATTTTGATTGACACCCATTCATCAGCTTCTCATTTCGTATGCAGTCATGCCTCTTCAGTTTCTCTTTTCAGCGATAGGCACGCTCTTGCATAAATTTGCCTGTCGCATTTCAGTATTTTTAACGGCGATAGGCACGCTATGAAATAAATTTGGTTTCTATTTTTAAGTATTTACAACAGCGATAGGCACGCTTTGTGTGTCTTTTCAAAATGCTTTCCTGCATTTTTCATCAATTTATAACAGCGATAGGCACGCTTTGTTTGTCTTTTCAAAATGCTTTCCTGCATTTTTCATCAGAGTGATAGGCGCAGAGAACTACCTTTCTTAACGATCTTCATGAGAAGGTACTGTTTACTTACTACACATATTTCCATGGAGATGTTTACAGAGCTGCTGTCTTATTCCATGACTACGGTGACTACTTTATTTATTTTAATTTATTGTTTTCATGAGAGTTGATTACAGCTCTGCTTGTCATTCCTTGCTCATGTTCTATTATTTTAACTTAATTAATTATACACTATTTTCCTTGACTGTTCAAATACGTGATGTAATTTCCATTTCTCTTTTATGTGAGTGGATGTTCATGAGTATCATTTGTAGGTTAGGTACTGCTTAACTTTGTGATGCAATTCCATATCTCTTTTATGTGAGTGGATGTTCTTGAGTAACTTTTGCAGTTTAGGAAATGTTTAAAATATACTGCTTAAACTTCAGGTTGTGATTTCCATATCTCTTTTAGGTGAGTGGATGTTCTTTAGTAATTTTTGCAGTTTGAGTAATGTTAAAAATTACTGCTTATTCTTCTTGATGTAGCAGTTGGTAGTTGACTACTGCTTATACTATGTGATGTAATTTCCATGTCTCTTTTATGTGAGTGGATGTTCCTGTGTAGCACTTTTCGTGTTTCATACCTTGTTACTGACATCAGTATGTACATGTAGCTTCTCCTTGTTATTCTTTTCTAAAGTCCTGTATAAATTTTCTTTAACAATTCTGAATATTTTTTTTTAATGTTCTGCCAGTTTCTATTTTACCTTGCGCAAGGGTTTCTTTCTAGAAATGTCTGTCTAGAATTGTACTGGCAATTGTTTCATGTTTCTCTCCTTCTAATTGTTCGTATTCCTGTTCGGTGTAATTTTCACCTTTCTTTATGTTTACTTTCCGGGAGATTCTTGTATTTTCTCCTGTTTTAGATACTTTTCTTATAATCCTTTTTGTGTTTTTCTCTATTGTCTTCCGTTCGCCGGTTCATGTCTTCATACCAGTCTGGCCAATTGGTGTGTTTTACTATAACCTTGAACATTTTGAGTACTTCTCTTTTGTCCTTGAAAGAGAAGATGTGTCTCCTTTCACTTCTTTGCTTTTCTATTCTTTCCATTATATTCTAAATACTTTTGACCTTTTCTATTCTTTCCATTATATTCGGTATACTTATAACCTTTTCTATTCGTTCCATTATATTCTGTATACTTATAACCTTTTCTATTCCTTCCATTATATTCTACATACTTTTATTCTCTTCTCTTCTTATTCTTGTTGTTCCGTCTTTATTATTCCATTTATGTCTTCTTCCATCTATACCCTTCCTTTTAGTTTCTTACCTTTTTCTTTCTTCATCGTTGCAGTTATGCTTTGCATTTTCGATTCCATTATAAAGGGGAAGATGTGTCATGTCTGGCATCTCTCCTATGCCAGTCTAGTTATCCTGTGGAATGTGATCATTGATATGATGTCATGGAATGCTAGGAACTGGACTCTAGGAGTCAGTTGATAACTGGGCTGAGCAAGTAACATACTGCTCCTGGTGGGGTTTTTCTTCTTCCTCATTAACTTATACCTGTAACCTAACTTGGAATAAATACCTTAACCTTCCACTTCGTCTGAATCCTGCTTCCTACACCAACACTACACCCACCCACCATTAATTCAGAACACTACTACTCAACTTCCACCTTGATGACCCCAGATACAAATTCCACTGACCTCCTGGAATAAATGGACAACATCGGGTTCTCACAGCTGGTCTCAGATCCCACACACAGAGTAGGACACAGGTTGGACCCTATCTTCATGTTCAGTAACAGAGTCAAATATAGCCACACCACGGAACTCACCTGGTTTTACCTTTTTTGTTGTACACGCCATTATCGCTGGTCCACCTAAACCCCAAAACTACTAAAGCACCCTTTCAAAGCTGGATCAAAGTCACACGGCACCAATGGACAGATGCCTTCAGCATCACCCAGCCAGACACCACCACCAACCTGGTTCAGGCAGTAGAGAACTTCAACGCTTGGATCACCAGCGCCGCCGACCGGGTCGCCCCCACAAAACCAACAAAAACGCACAGATCCTCCAAACATGCCAGTTTGTAAACCCCTGAACTCAGTGCAGTGAAACACAGATGCAAACAATTAGAAAGAAAATGGTGCACCAGCAGAAACAAATTAATCAAGCCACCTTCAAGTCTGCCCTCAGCAACTACCACCAACAACTGAAAGTGGCCATAAAGACGGCTCTGGCAAATCACATCGAGGCCAGCACCAATCAGACCAAGGAACTTTTTGCCATCGTCAGAAAGTTCACCTGCCCTTCAACCACCAAAAACTTAGTCCCCTCCTCACAGGAACTCTGCAGCCTCCCCATTCCCACAAACCACCACTGACCACCTGCTCAGCACACCACATGGGAGCAGCTCAGCACACTGAACACTACTTCCTTAATAAACTCTATCCACAAAGGGGCACTCTCTGACCCATGCCTAAAATGAGTCTTCAACCTCCAAAGCGACGAGATCGTCCACCAGCTCACCACCATCCTCAACACCTCCAGCCCCACAGCCATGTTTCCCAATGCCTGGAAGCACTCAGAGGTCGGACCCCTCCTCAAGAAACGCTCTGCAGTGATATCAGAATTACCCCCTATCTCACTACTCCTGTTTCCCACCAAAGTCCAGGAGAAGGCAATCAACCTCCAATTCACCGAACACCTGGAGGGAAACAACCTGCTGGACCCTACTCAGTCAGGATTCAGAGCCAAACACAGCTGAGAGCAGTAGCAGATGACATCTGCATCCTACTCGACAGCAGAGAATTGGCCGCCCTGATCCTTCTAGACCTCTCTACAGCCTTCGACACCATCTCCCACAACACACTCATCAAACGTCTACACTACATCAGTGTCAAAGAGGATTCTCTCAAATTGACGGCATCATTTCACAGGGCCCACCCAGAGAATCCGCTTCCCTCCCTTCACCTCGCAACCCAAGTGCACCATCTGCGGTGTCCCGCAAGGTTCATCTCTCAGTCCTTCCCTCTTCTACCTTCTACATGACGCCACCTGCAGACATCATCAGAACCCACAACATCAACATCATCTTGTCCTCGAGCTTTCAGCTGACACCACCACCATTAAGTCCAACTTTCACAACAATTACATGAAGAATATCTCGATAAAGGACAACTGCCTGAAGCTCAACACAGACAAAACCAAAGTGTTGATCTTCATCAGCCACACATCCGTCTGGAATGAGTCCTGGTGGCCAGTGGAACTCAGACCCACCTCCACACCAAAAGATCATGTCCTCAACCTCTGCATCATTTTAGACAGCAAACTCTCTATGAAATGACTGGTCAATGCAGTCTCCTCACCATGCTACTGCACTCTCTGCATGCTCCGCAGAATCTTCAAATGTCACCCCATTCAGCACCAGAGAAACAGTGACGCAGGACTTCATAAACAGTCATCTGGACATGGCACTTTATTTAGGTACTACAAGCAAACTCATGAGAAGACTTAAGACGATACAGAACATAGCAGCCCGACTGATCCTCAACCTGCCCAAAATGCCCTACATCACCCAGCTCCTGAGAGATGTGCACTGGTTCCTCATCCAGGATGGATGCCTCTTCAAAATGCTGACCCGCACTGACAAAGCACCTCACGACCAAAGACCTGCATACATGAATCAGCACTTGAAATTCCACCAACCTTCCAGAAACCTCCGTTCTGCTTAACTCGCCCTCGCACAGACACAGTATAGCTTCCGCTGCCGCAATGGACAACACTCCTTCTCCCACCTTGCTGCCCAGTCCTGGACTACCTGAACAGCACCCTCACTGACAGACTTCAGGAAGAAGTGCAAGATCTGGCTCTACGACTGCAACCCACAGCCCAGCACATGGATACCCTCATGGGCGAAAAGGAGCGCTATATAAGTATGGTATGATTGATAACTGTAGTCAATTAATTGACCTACACATTCATCAGTATTTTATAGGCCACATTTAAAAGGGTGATGGATAATTTTTTACACACTGGATTCTAAATTGATTGTCGATCCAGCTGTTTGATTTAAGATGATCAATCATCAGGGGGTTTAAAGCATGCTACTCACCAGTGAGGGTCTCAAGGTGCTGGGATAGGGGTGCAGCTCTGGTCAGCCGAACATCCAGGTCTTGAGGTTCTTCCTGAAGGTGTGCAGAGTAGTGGAGCATCTGATGTTCACTGGGAGCTTGTCCCAGGCTTTGGCCGCGATGTAGGAGAAGGCTCTTCCACCCGCTCTGGTTCTGCGGATGTGCAGGGATTCTGCCAGGGTGAGGTTGGCGGAGTGGAGGTTCCTTTTGAGTACATGGAAGGAGACTCTTTCATTGAGGTATTTGGGTCCGATGTTGTGGAGGGATTTGTAGGCCTAGGTGAGTAGCTTGAAGGTTAAACTCTTATCGACTGGGAGTCAGTGGAGGTCTTGCAGGTGTTGGGTGATGTGCTCATGTCGTGGGATGCAGACAATGAGTCTGGCTGCGGTGTTCTGGATTGTATGGAGTCTGTGTAGCAGGGGTTTGTTGATTCCAGTGTAGAGGGTGTTTCCATAGTCCAGTCTGCTTGTTATGAGTGCATGGGTGACATTCTTCAGGGGGTCCTCTTGAAGGTCTTGCAGAGGGTGTTGAAACCGGTGGAAGCGACTGCATTGATCTGTCGGGTCATGGTGAGGGAGAAGTCGAGGATGATGGTGTGGTTCTGGGCGTGGTCTGTGTCGGTGGGAGGTACCCAGGGTGGTGGGCCACCGGGAGTTGTCCCACGCAGAGGGGGAGGATCTGAGGACAAGGACTTCCGTCTTTGCAGAGTTGAGTTTCAGCCAGCTGCTGCTCATCCAAGCTGGGACATCTTTCATTCCTTCTTGGAAGCTGAGTCTAGTAGTTTCGGGGACCTTCGTGAGGGACAGGATGAGCTGGGTGTCATTGGCATAGGATACAATGCTGTGTCCATGCTGTCTGATGATGGCAGCAAGGGAGGCCATGCAGATGTTGAAGAGCGTGGGACTGAGTGATGATCCTTGTGGTACTCCACAGTTGATGTCTATGAGTTTGGAGAGGAGAAGCTGGAGTCTGATCCTTGGGTTCTGCCGGCAAGAAAGGAGCAGAGTCAGTCGAGGGCTGTTCTCTGTATTCCTGCGTCATATAGTCTGGCTCCAAGGGTGCAGTGGGAGATGGTGTCCAAAGCTACGGAGAGGTCGAGTAGGATGAGAGCTGCTGTGTGGCCTTAGTCGAGGAAATAGGATGAGGGCTGAGGTGTGCCTTGGTCATGGATCCTGTATCTTGAACCTGATTTAACATATGTGTGGCATAATTAGTAGCTCTATTTTTCAACACCCTCAACTTCCTGCTAATTAATGACTTGGGGCCTGATTATGTGTTTGGTAGTGTTCAAGAAGCTTGACTAAGAAATCTGGCATTTATCCTGATATTTACCAGCTATAACTACGCTCTGCCACTGTCTACCTATTCACTAGACCATTTGATCACACTTGGGAAAAAAATTGCAGCTTTTGCAATTACAAGAAGCCTCCTACAGGACACTATCTGCTGCGGGTGAACTTGATGGCGCAATAGCTTGAGGCCCAGCCGGCTGCCATCTCCACTTGAGCTCCGGGGATCTCACGTGGTGCTAGGCCAGGACCGAGGCAGGTCCGCAGCAGAGCTTCCCTTCCACACGTCAGCCTCCTTCATGCTGGAGCGCTCTCTGTCGCGCTGCTGGCATTTCCTCTTAAGACGCCTGTGACTTCAACCAGCGGAGAGACGGTAGGGCACCTGACGGCTATAGGGTATTAATCCTCGTCATGCGCCATGCCATTTTCTCACCCCACACAACTACAGCAGGCGTGTGAGTGACAACGCACAAGATAATCCCTCTCCCAAAATATTGCCGCCTGATATACCGTTTTTGGGACATGCTGCATGACACACCGACCCAGGTGACACCTCAGTGAGTGACTGACCAGCATATCTCCCCGCACTAGCCATTCGTGGTTGGCCTGCAACGTCTCTACCCTGCTTAGGCGACATTGCAATGACTGCCTTCCATCTCAACACAGCCCAACGTCGCCATGCATTTTCATTCCTTTACAGCAGGGAGACCGGCAGCAATACAATCCTCATTATGCTAATGTCAATGTCTGTTTATCCTTCAACATTCATCAGCGGCCCTCCTAATACCCAACAAGGTGAACTTTTGGGTCTGTGTATTGCCTTCTCCCAGGCACACGCTCTTCATCCTTTGTGTGCACTGACATTTGGGAACTTCTTGGGCTGTGGAAAACCAAGCAGAGGTCTACTTTGAAAAACGCTGACTATGTGGGAAACTGCACTCTGCTACCAGCTTCCAGAAGTTGGCTTCCCTACTCCCACCGCTGATCTTCTCTACGACACTCCATCTCCAAGCAATACCCCTCTCCAATGACCTGACATGAAATTGCCTGTGCTTACAACGCCTACATTACATCCAGCCTAGTGGTTCAGCGACATCTGTCCACCTATACTGTGGTGCCGGCTGGACGCGTAGAGGATTGAAATGGGGAAGCCTGATGGCCATCAGCCTAGATTGACTTTTGACACCAAAAAGGCTGCAACACAATAGACGTCTGCGGATCCTGATCCCACCAATATGGACCACACACAATCATCCTCACTAACTTCCAAAAATGACATTAAGACATTGCTCCAGGTTGTCCAGCATAGTCTCTCTGACCTGTCTGGGAAGATGGACACACTGAACAATTTTCTGGATTTTCAGGTGCAAAAAGTGGATAAGAATGATGGGCAGTTGAAGGAGGCTGAACGCCGCATATCCGAGAATGAAGATGCCACTTTTCTGGTACAAGTTCAGGAGATGCAAATGGACAAGCTGCTTAAAGTTATTGCGGCCAAAAATTAAGATATTGAAGCCAGAAGTCGTTGCAATAATATTTGCATAATTGGCATACCTGAGAGTACAAATACGGAACGCTTGGAAGACTATAGGGAGCATCTTCTAAAGGTTTACTTCGGTGCGGATTCTTTTTTGCGACATCTAGTGGTTGACCGCGCACATCGCTCCTTGGGCCCGCTGCCTCCACCACGCAAAACCCAGAGACCCATCATTGCCCGACTTCTTAATTATTGAGAAATCAATGTTGCACTGCAGAAGGCCTGCAAACTGAAACCACTGCAATTTGAAGGGAATACATTTATCATTTACCCAGATTTCACTCTGGCGGTACAGGAGGCATGCCGGGAATTCCTTACTGTTAAGAAGACACTTTGCAAGGCTCAAATAGAATATGCCCCCCTGTATCCTGTGAGACTTTGGATTACACCAAGGCAAACATATCTTCTGCACAAATCCGCAACAAGTAGAAGATTTTCTAACAACGTCTGCGAAACGCTCGCCACGTCGAAATCGCACCTCTAGATCTCCTTCGCCATGCATTGGCTGAATGGGAGCAGTGGGTCTCATGCTGTGATCACCCATCTCAAGAACCTTCGCCTTTGGTGGATTTCGCCATGCTGTAACGCGATGATGTTACCCTGCACATTACTTACCTCCTACTCATGGGAACTGTCAACCCCTCCAGATGGAACTGCTCCCCTGCAGGCTGGTCACGGACAGATAAGTGCCCTGGGGGCTTTGACCGTTGACTTTGGTTATTACTAAATACTTAAATTGCCTTGTTCTATTGTTGGTAGATCAAACTGACACATCGTCAAGCACCCTTCCACCAAAATCACTCTAACCCCCCCAAATGGTCTGACACCCGGGGACTGCAATGCTGTTAGAGTTGTGACAGGGAAAGGGATTACTGCCCACTGGCGCCCCCCATGGGAGATCACCCATGCTATCTTTACCTTTCTGTTTTTTACTGTTGTATTTATCCCTCGCTCTGCTGGCCTAATCTGGTTAGAGTCACCTGGCCACGATGCTGGGAGGTATTGGGTGGGCAACAACATGCTGGCACAATAGGGGTGCTGTTGTGGGTGGAGGTGGCATTGCTGTTAGTGGTTTGTTCTGATGCTAATTCATTGAGGGGGTTTTGAGGGAAGGGAATAGGATGAGAATGTTTGTATTGCTCTGTTACATATTGGACAACTGCAGCTCGACATGACAGTCATTATGTGAGTGGACACGGTGCATTTCAACAACAACATACTCGCCATAATGCCTCATCAACCTGCAATGGCAACACAAACTGACCAACCTTGCTTAAAATTAATCACATGGAATGTCAGGGGTCTTTGTGACCCTCGTAAATGGAGACAAATACTGGCGTATTTAGATAGGCATCAAATACAAATAGCCATGCTCCAAGAAACACACATGGACCCTCGACATCCATCCTGCTATGGCAGTAAATCGGCTTCTGCACAAGTGTTCTCCTCCTACTCGACATACTCACGGGGCATGCTTATATTAGTTAAAAGAAATACACCGTTCATACTGGGAGGCACGTACAGCGACCCCTCTGGCCGCAGTTGCATGCTCTGGGGTACATTGGGCATACAATTGTTCACCCTATCTGGTACATGAATAAGTTCGGCTTTCCATCAAATTTTATACGAGCTATTAAATCCTTGTACCAGAACCCCAGGGCCAAAGTTCTAGTGAATGGTACCCTCTCCGGATGGTTTAATATACATAGAGGCACTAGGCAGGGCTGCCCTCTGTCTCCCCTACTATTCAACGTCTATATTGAACCTTTTGTGAGTTCACTCAGAACGGATGAACTTATTTCACCTTTCAAAATGGCGGATCTGGGTTTAAAAACTGCATTATATGCAGACGATCTTCTCCTTTACACCTCTAATCACATCACAGCTATTCCACGGCTATTGGAATTAGCTGAAGAATTTGGCAAAATATCAGGCTATAGGATCAATAAAGAAAAAACTGAGGTAATGGGGTGGAATAACACCGTTGCCATACAGGGAGCTAAAGATCAGATGAGGTATTTAGGCATCTATATAACCCAGAAATTGACTGATGTACCAAAGGTTAGCTGGCAGAAAATATCGAAAGAAGTGTGTAAGCTACTTTTAAAATGGCTGCCTGCCATTGAACATTTACGGGAGAGTCAATCTCATAAAAATGACGATACTCCCGAAAATAACCTTTTTGTTCAACACAATACCACTATCCTTCAATGCTAAAGATATTGCTATCCTTCAAGGGAAGATAGTATCTTTTATACGGGCAACAAAAACACCCAGGATAGCCTGGAGGAAGCTAAGGAGAGGGTTGAAGATTTGACTTTTAGCTTTATTCGACCTACTCTCCCATTGAACTTCAGACTTCTGGCGAACAAGCTAGATTCATATATGCAGGGTCTGCTATTTAAGGCCATGTTACAGGACATCCCACAAGGGCAGGAATTTTTCCTCTATAAGTTCGGAGATCCCAAGTTCTATAAAAAAGTCCGGTCAAAGGTCCTGCTGACCGCTCTTAAAAACTGGGGACATGTCAAGAGAATATTGTGGGTTCAATACTACACACCACAGGCCCCGATCTGGGATTACCCAGGGACCCCCGATTGTCTGCTAGATCAACTCTCCCAGGCACTTAGGTAAGCTGGTATCAGACTGTGGGGGGATCTAAGCCACAGACCACACCTTATGAGTTGGGAGTCCCTCTTCAATCTCACAAATGGGTCTTTAAAGAGATTTAAATTTTATCAGCTCTCCGGTTGGTGGGCGAGACAATCCTGGGGCAATGCAGAGGACACTAGATTCTCAGATTCTATTACCAAAGAGGGCCTATGGAAACGGGAGGTGTCCATCTGGTATAAAGCTTTCACAGAAGTAGGGCCCTCTCTTGTTTCGGAGCTGGAGAATCTTTGGAGCCAAGCCCTGACAGAAGACAAGGTGGTTATTAGGAAAATATGGTGCGACTCCAATACCCTGTCTCAGACAGTGATCAAGCCAGCAAACCTTAGGAGGAATCACCTGTATACCACCTATAGAGTCTACTGGACGCCAGGGAAACTATCCAAGATAAGCACTGCATCATACTACTGCCCCAGATGTAAAGAACTGGCTGCTGACGACTATCACATGTTTCTGGGCTGCCCAAGGATTGTTCAGTATTGGGCCAGGGTGTGCGGCTTCCTAGAGGAGGTTTTATTAAGACCAATCAAACTTTACACTACCCTGGTCTTTTTCGGCCTTACAACAGATTATTGTATAAATTCCCCAGATACAAAACTGATATTCTATGTTATTGTTATCGCCAGGAGGGAAATCTGTAGGGCATGGAAATCAGAGTCCCCACCAACTTTTACGGAATGCCTGAGAAACATTATTCTGACAAGTCAATCTGATATGGCCTGTGATGAATCTAGCTGTGACAAGGTCTGGGCAGCCTTGGAGTCCTGGAGGATAAAATAATCTTAGTCCTATGATTATGCCAGAGGTTCGTTGTCAGGTCCTCCCTAGTAACTTGCTTTCTATCTAGTCAAGAAAACGGGAGTGGGACCAGGAGACAGACCTTCCTCTGAGCGAACTCTATTTGCCAGGCACAGACATATCCAGGGCGGAACCATTTTTCTTTTTCTGTCAGTGCAGAAGGCATGGAGGGTCCCCATCTAGAGTTCAAAAAATCTGATGGCATGTATGAGGAAAAAAAAACCAAAATAATTGTTCACCCTAGCTTGTAGTTATGTTCCTAACATGGACGACCCTGATTATTTTACCGCTCTCTGGAGACGGATACTTACAATAGGCTCCACACATCATATGGGGTGGGGATTTTAATACTGCTATATCCCATCCATGGACCGATACAACCCGCTTCCTCACGATTATACCAATGCTGGGGAGACCCTATCTGGAGTTTTTACAAAGCATGGTCTCATGGATGCATGGCGTTACATACACCCTACTGATAGGGAAGGCACCTTGTATACAGCAGGACACACAACTTAGTTGTAGTTAGACAATTGGGTTTGCTCATATGGGGTAACCCCTTGGATTCAAACTGCTAAACATTTGGCTTGCACATACTCAGATCATGCACCTGTGTACCTAGAAATAACTCCCCCTAACTCAATTGCCAGCCAGCAATGCTGAGGGCTAGTACCGGAAGCGCTTTTGACAATGTCTTTCAAGCTGAAATAGGGGAAGAAATTACAGATTTGTTTGCTAGGAATTAGGGCTCTGTCGAGCAAGTAGGTACGTTTTCAAAAGCTTTTAAAGTCACTATCAGAGGTGCATGCATGTCCAAAAGCTTTGGGGTACTCCGTGATATTAGGCGAAACTTGAGACACCTAGAGACTGAGATCAAACAACTTGAAACAAACATGTGGAACGCCAACTTTAGTGCCCAAAAAGCCACTCTCCGCGAAAAATTCACGGACTACACTGCTACTGCAGAATGAGAAGCTAAAATTAGAGGCAAATATTTTATCGCCCGTCAATACAGAGAAGGTGAGAAGTCTGGTCGAGCACTGGCGAATACTATTAGGCAACCTCATTTTTCTAGCTACATCCTGTGCATGATAGACGGTGACATGATAAGCCATAGGGATAGTCTTGAAATATTGTACACATTTGCAACATACTATACCGACCTGTACAGCTCGCAACACACCTCCCCTCTTACTTCACTCCCTACCTAGAAGACATAGCTCTTGGGAGGCTAGGTGACTCTCAGCATGAATTCTTAGCAGTGCCATTTGAAGATGATGAGCTGCGGGCAGCCATCATGCAAACGAAATTGGGAAAAGTGTCCGGATCGATTGCCTTCCCATCGATTTCTATAAAAATTACATCTATCAGCTGCTCCCAGTATTGAAAGAAGTCTTTTTAGAGGCCCGTGAAACACAGATCCTACCTGCCTCAATGAGGGAGGCTCTAATTACATCATTATTAAAACTGGGGAAATCTGCAGACCACTGCGAATCTTATAGACCACTTTCTCTCATAAACACAGATACAAAAATCCTTGCTAAATTACTGGTGAACGGTCTCAATCTATTGATGGAAAAATTGGTCCTCCTAGACCAGGCTGGGTTTATCCTAGGAAGAGCTACCTCCCACAATCTTAGGACACTCTTCTCCATCCTGCAGACTGTAGACCACAGCAAGTGCTGGTGGCGGTGTTCCTAGACGCCTCTAAAGCCTTTGATTCGAAGGAATAGAATTATCTTTTCGCCATCTTGCAGTGTATTGGACTTCCCATAGGCTTCATATCATGGGTCTGGCTTTTATATACCTCACCAACAGCGAAGGTTTTGATCAATGGACACACTTCACTCTCGATCTCTCTCTCTCTGGGCACACGCCAGGGGTGTCCACTATCTCCCCTTCTTTTTGCCCTAGTTATGGAACCCTTGGTAGCTACGTTAAGGCAACACTATCACAACGTGGGTCATCGCTACTTCCACCGTCCAATACTCATTTCTCTTTATGCAACGTTCTTACCCTATACATTAAGGAGCCACACCAAAATCTCAACCCATTATTGCGCGAGTTCGTTAAATTCGGAGGCCAATCAGGTATTCATATAATTGGTCCAAATCCAAGATAATCCAGTTGACCAGCTCCATCATTCACTTTGAAACACGGAATTGAAAACACAATATTTCTGCAACTGGATATTTGTAACTCAATATTTGGTCTGAATACTTAACATACGCATACACTGAAAAGCACCTATATGACACAATGCTGCCATTTGTGTAAGGGTAAGAAATTGTGAATTCAATTGATCACTTTGAAAGGTATGTAATAATAAAATGACCTTATTAAACATGAGTCATTGGAATCTTTTCAAGTGTTATTCTAAGAGTGTAGGCCCTCCTCACTCAACACGGGCAAGACCTACAATTATCACATTTAAAAAATCACACCCTGGGCCCCTCTCCAGCCCCCCTTGCAGAATCCTCACTAACACACTATTTGCATTCATGAAATAACTACAGAGGTACATCTCTGACCTCTGTGTTACCCTCATTGATGCTCATTTATCACTGAAGACCTCTGCTGCCCAACGTCAGGGGTGGAAAGGTACCTTACACGTTTATTTTCAAGAGGGCGAATGGGACGATGTAATGGACACCTACAACAAAGGGCTTACCGAATTCCAAATGAAATACAGCTACTTCTAGATTCTTCACAGATGGAATTGTGTAGTAAAGATGTCCACACGTGGTTAGTTTCCAGAACGTTTATTAAGTATAATTCACCAAGGTGCTCCCAGCTTGACAGGACCGAAACTCTTCAACATTCTAATGCTGCCTCAAGTGACAGCTACGGTCATACCAAGAGGTAAGGAAATGGGAGGGTGAAAAAGGGGAGGGTGGGCGATACCAAGTGCAAAGTTACAACAAATTGGTTTCCAACTAAGTTGCTGCATGCAAAGCTTATAAATAATTATGAATGTGGTGACATAGGTCGTGACATAGTCCCTATCGAGTGGGAATGTTCACCCATGCGCATCTACTGGTGACACTTATGAGATTATCTGAAGGCAAATCTTCCAATACAAATACAATTACTAGGTTCAGCTTCTGCATGATGCCCTTCTCATATCGGGACTTTCACAGCTGGAGAACAGATGGTTTATTTATTTATTTATTTATTTAAAGAGTTTTGTATAGCTCTTACAGGACCCATGGGTATCAGAGCGCTTTACATATTAAGAGGTAGTAAGGAGATATAACTTATACAGATTAAATGTATCAGTATATATGACAATACGAGACAATTATTTACACTATCTACATTATTCTTTCCGTGGCCTGAGGTACTCTGATTTTGGTCAATTAAGTTCAATTAGTCCTGTATCAGGGCTTGTAATTTCCATCTTCTCCGCCCTTGTAGTGTTATCTTTTAAAAAATTGTTTTATAAGTTTAATGACAGACTGACATAGTCTGAATGAGTCTGGGGAAAGTTTCTTTCAAGCGAAGTGCAGTAGGTTCAATTTCTATGGAGGTATTATGTTGTGATTGGGAAGCCCCTCTACAATTGGGCACATTTTGGTTCATCAAAGGGAGTGGTGGGTAAGTGGGAGGAATTTAGTTAATTAGGAGGGCTTGCAACATATTTTACGACAAGTCATGTGTTTGTGTAGGGCACAGTTATTGAAACACCAGCACCTGTTTCATTGAGTGTGATTTTGAATGTTTACCTAATTGTATGAATTAAGTTTAATATACACGCTGGATGCTTGTTGCATCAATATCCCTGACATTATGTATACTGCCATTGATAATCCTTGGATTTTGATCTATAATGTCACAAATCTTAATAAATTAATGGGGGAAAGAAAGAACCAGGACTGTTTAAAAGAAAACAAAACGTCTTCTGTTCCGGACTGATGCTGCAGATTTGTTTGACTCCGCACACTGGGACACTGCCAACCAGACTCCAGTGCATGTGCTCTGACCCTTAAAATATGGCAAAATTGGCTACAATCACTATTGCCATGTTTAACTAACCTAGAATTCCCTAGTATGTGGTACAAAAGTGTACCCAGGGAAGCATTTAACATGACACCACCAAAGTAACATTTTAAAGCATGTCTCCAGGTTTGCCCCTCAATATCCATTGTAGTAGTCAAGTCACATTTTACAGGACGGTTTTGAAAATGACACTTTTAGAAAGTTATCATATTTCTGTCTGGGACGAATATCCCTTTTTCCCAGGGTTATCTGTCATCGGGAAAGGCTACTTCCCATTGTTTGAAGTGGCACCCAGAGCTGAGAGAAAGTAAGAGGGTTGACCTTTCCCTGACAGGAAGTTAATTAACTCCAAAGAATGCCTACCTGGTCACAGGCAGATGTAGCTCATACCTTGCCCAGCCCCACAGGGCTGGATTAGGAACAGCAACCAGCCCTGGCAGATTGCTTACTATTCGACCGGCCCTGTGGAGGTGGGGCACTTTTGTTGCAGGGGACGGACATTGCAGCACTGCTGCAAAACTGGCCCCCAGTGACAAAAATAGCCCCCTCAGGCAATCAATCAATCAATCATGAGTTAATAAAGTGCGCTACTCACCGGAAGCGTCTCAAGGGGCTGGGAGTAGGTGTGGGTGCAGGGGGGTTCAGGGAGAAAACTGACTCTCACCCCTCCGGGAAATACCCAGTGACTGCTACAGCCCGCCAGGCTCCAATCCCAGTGGGAGAGGACTTGCCCTCAGAAGTGGTTTTGAGTGACCATAAGAGAGGGTTTGTCTATTATCATAATCACAGCTCTGAGTGGCCACAGGGGGCTTTCCAAAATGGATGAAAATTTCTGCCATTTTGGGTTTACGTAGAGACGGGCATAGTTGGATTGTTTACAGTAAAAAACAAAGGAATTGTTGCCAAAAGTAGGTAGGGTCACTACCCTGGGAACAATTACCCCATTAGTTAGGAAGTGGCCAGATGTACCCCCACCCACAGACTGGTACTGGGTATAAATGTGGCCTGAGAAGTCGACCCTTAGAGTCAGTTGGTTGACCTGCAGTTGGGCTACAGGGACAAAAAAGCTGCAAAAAGCCAACTTTCCTGAAGAGCCCAACTGAGCAGTTTTAACTAGACTTATTCTTGACCTTGCTGCTGGCTTCTATTAAAGCGAGTCCAGCGTTCTAAGTCATTTTCCTTAGTCCATGAGGCCCTTAGATAAGTGTCGGAGTGTACTCGTCCTGCATAACCCTAAAACCTTGGACTTGAAAATGTCCTCAGTGATTTCAAGCTGCCAACCTGATCCACAAAGCGAGCTCCCACTATGCCCTTGTCCACAGCAGCAAATTCAGCAGGCCTAATTCTGAGCGACATCCAACAACATTGAACCCTCTCTGGCTAAAACCTTCAACCTTGCCCTGCTGAAGGAATCCAACTTCCAGAATAAAAGACTAAGGACCTGATTTAGAGTTTGGCAGAGAGAATAGTCCATTGCAAAGGCAACAGAGTATCATCATCGCCAAACTGAAGGTCCACCCGCATCATTTAGGATCAGGCAACCCTTCAGGGCCTTATTTATGAGGCCTTGCGTCTTATTCACGCTGCAGATATGTTACTTTTTGTGACACATCGACGGTGCACCAGGTATAATGTAAATAAACAGTTAGAATCCACTCCTTGAGATTAAGGGTGTCTCCTTCACAGTGGGGAACACCTTTATGTTTTTAGGTCCCCTCACACACCAACAGACAGGCCCCTTGGTGTCATGCTTCATCATCGGGGTCATCGTACCCCTCTACGAGGTACGGCGTGCTGCGACCTACGGAGACGTGGGAGCACTTTGTTAGACTATGTGTGGTGTTGGTGAGGGGGTATTTTGAATAAATGTGAGTGTATTGTGGGGTTTGGGAAATAGTGATAGTTAAAAAAAACCTGGCTCGTGGGGTGACTAAAAATGATTTAATAATCCCCCGGGCTGGTGCTGTTAAAAATGAGGGTGGGAGGTCACTACGCTGACAATGTGCGTTACCTCCTTTTTGTGTGCGTTGACATGTTTTGGTGCCAGAAGCACCTTCTTCAGGACGGGGTGCACAAATCCCCACCTTTCTCACGTTTCTCTAACTAATACCAGAATTTTCTAATAAAAGTGAGGAAAAATTACAGTGCAGGTAAAAGTAATGTACCTAGCAAAAAAAGACATTGTCTATTGATCAACTGTTTTGGAGTTGTAGATAAACCTCATGAGCCAAAACGTCAGGATCTGGTGTGCTAACTAGCACGATTTCTACGAGGAAATACCTCCCGATCGATCCCTACGTGGCTCCGGTGATAATCACCCCACGAGCCAGGTTCTTTTTAACTATCACTATTTTCCATCGGAGTCACGGGTGTCGCGACCTGCCCCATACTCTCCGGTCCCTGGGCCTCCAGCGACACAGGAGGAGATCGAGCGCTTCCTCATGGCCATGAGGTCCCTCACTCCTCCGGCCCAGCGGACCCATCTGGGGCACTAGAGGGTCGGGTGCTTCGGCCCGACGCCGGTGGGTGCTTCGGCCCGACGCCGCCGGCGCCGCAGGGCCCGGCGCCGCAGGTCCCCACTGGATCCGTTTCTGGATCCGGATCGTCGCCGGTCGACCTGACGACCTCACCGGCGCCGGTCCCGCAGGTGTCACCTCCGGTGCCGTCCTCGGGCAGCGCCGTCCCCGATACCTCACTCGACCCGGTTCCGGCGCCAGAGCTGCGCCGCTGGGCGCCGCTCTCGACGCCGCTTGGGGAGTTTTACTTCAATGAACCGGCCCCATTTTTTGACAACCCTGATTATCAGGAGATGGGTGATGAGGAGTATTGGGAGGGGTATGAGGACCCTCTGACACGTGAGTGTCAGTCCCAGGAGGACTGGACAGGTGGACTTTGGGATGCCAGTGGTCTGGACACTTCACCAGACACTGGTTTTGTCTCACCTCCTACCGTGTCTTCGGAGGAGGGTGCAACCTTCAGTGTGGTGTTGAAACAGGCGGCCTTATGTGAAAGGACACATTGCAGGAGTGTGTTTGTTTTTAGATAACCCTCATTAATGCGTCACTTTTGCGCCTACAGATACATCAGAAATACAGTTGTATCTGTAACTTCTTACAACATGATGTGTCATTCAGTAAATATGACGCATCCATCATGTCACAAGGAGGGCGCAGTGAAAACTGTTGCATCGCTGTTTTCAAGTAATGGAGGTTCCTGTCAATGCACAAAACGTCTACTGAGATGGCGGGCATCTGTAATTTGGCAGGTGTTAGCTTCCTCATATTGCCCTGTTAGAGTAAATCCCATTTGCCAAACACTACATCAGGCTTAAAGTCGTAAGGTAAAATTCTTCACCGGATCCAGAGCTGAGGATCATCCGATGGAAGTCTGGGCAGGAACAACAGACATTTCTCACTTGCAGCTTTCCCACCTTCATTGATGGCCTCACCAAGACCTCGTCCTTGTCCCTGTCATCAACGACTTCGTCTTGGGATCCAGCCTCAAACCTAGTCCAGTTAAGAACTCTACATTCTCAAAAAATCTCATAGTCCAAATAAATGTTTTTGACTGAGTTCTGCCTGAGCCATGTATCCCACTCATGATCCATCTTGGCTGGCCTTAAAATTTTCCTTTGACACGATCTAGCATGACCAGTTGCCCCACCATTGGTGCTTTGTGCTTTTGGGTGTCTTTCTGTAATTCAAAATTAAAGAATTCATATCTCAGGTTTCTCTTATTGGATTATTTGTCATTTTAATAGTTCAGTTCAATAAACGTTATTCGGTTTTTGTTTAAAAAAACCATAAAAGTTACACAAGCGATATACATAAAAACAACAATAGGTTATTAACACAATTTAAAAAGAGAAAAAGTCCAGTACCGCAAAATAAATCATCTAAAAACATGTCTAAATAAGCAAACTCTACATATCCATACAGTGCCTTGATTTCATAGATGCTTTTAAAAACCCTACTATCCAAAAGATACAATCATCCTTCAACAATTGAAGATACACAAGAGCTGATTTCATACAATTTACAGAAGAACACAAAGTGCAGCAAGTCCTGCGGAGACTTTCCGTCGCAGCCGCAGGAAGGTAGCACTTGACCTCTATTAGCCCCCTTAGGTCTTGCGAGCAGGAGATGGAAGACATTCATCCGGAACCTAGTTAAAAGAATTTTCTCATGTATTTTCCAAGACCCCATGAGATATGCTTCCGTCAATGGCGTTGATTTAAGCAATAAGTATGACCGTACACTAGGTTTTCGGGCCTCCTCTACTTCCCTATCTGCTAGCCTTTGAATCAGAAAGGCTGTCTTGGTTAATTCCACATCCTTTCTTGTAATTACATCAGGATCAGAAAATAAAATACCCCGCCCAATCCATTCAAACCCTCTTTTAATATAATTAAACCAGGGGATGCGAGCCACTAGGGACATGCATTCTCTTAAAATCAATTGAGTGAGGATTAGATCATCCTTCAGCCAGCACTTTAGCCAGAAAATCAGGAGATTCAAAGCAAGAGTATCAATTAGGTAGGAAACCCCCAATTCCTTCTGTACCGCTAAGTTCGAAGTCCCCCGCAGAACACATAATAATTGCTACAGGAACCCATTTTCCACAACCTGGAGGGAATCGGTAGCAGCGTATCCCCAGATTTCACTACCATAAGTCGCTCTGGCTAGACTTTTTGCTTGACACACTTGTAGCATAGCTCCTGTCAGTTTTTTCCCTACTTTAGAGGCCAAGTTAAAGATTGCTGCATTGACCCTGCCCAGATCCCCTCTTTTTTCTGAATTAGGGAGTCACAATTTAATAGATCCTCAAATAAGACACCTAACTAGATAAATACATTTGCACGGGGGATCTTGGCACTGCCAACACTGAACTGAAAACTCTTTTTTCTTTGTTTTCCCACTTTCAAGACTTAAGACTTCGAATTATTAATAGCCAAGTCCCGTTCTGTCATAAATACTGAGAATGCACAAAAGAGTTTGTAAACCCGTTTCAGTCCTAGATATTAGGACGGCGTCATCCGCATTAAGCAGTACTGGAATACCTCGCCATCCAACATAGGGCAAATCAATTTCTGTTGCCCTCAGTACACTGTCTAATTCATTAATATAAAAATTAAATAAAAAAAGGCACCAAAATGCAGCCTTGCCCGACTCCCTTCTTGATCTCAAAGTCCCTTGTGACCTTCAAGTCCGGTGAGAACCTGATTGGCTTTAGTCGATAAATGCAGGTCCTCAAGAAAATTGACAATACTATCTTCCACCCCCATTGCCCTCATGGGCTGCCATAGTTTGACCCTGTTTACACAGTCAAAAGCAGAAATCTGAAAGAAACAGGTTAGTATTAGATTCCTTACCTTAGAATATCCCCAGGCGTCAGACTGGATCCGGAAACTTTTGCATAGCAGTACCCTTGTGCGTCGGTAGGCGTCGTCTGCGGCTCCGCGTCCGTCGTAGGCATCGTGGGCGCCCTGATGACGTTGTCGGAGTACTTAGACGCCGCCTCCGCGTGCTGACGTCAGTTCTTCTTTTTTCTGCGCCAGCAGCACAGATCCGGAAAAAGTGGTACCTTATTCTTTTTTTGACTAAACTTTTTTGAGATCTTTTTGATCATTCTTCGAGTCTTCGACTCCGATCGGTGACGGTAGAGATGCCAGGTTTTAAACCTTGCGAGGACTGCGACCGGCTGTTGTCGGTCACCGATCCTCACCAACAGTGCCTCCACTGTCTCTGCGTCGATCATGACGACAAGACCTGCTCCGACTGTCGGGCCTTAACATCGAAAGCTAGGCGGGAGCCGTCCCGCAAGCGGCTCGAGCTCCGGCAGTTGGCCCCGTGCCGTGAGAGGTCCCGGTTCGGACGGAGGTCGAGGGACCAGTCGCGGGGGCGGAGCCTTCATAGCTCCGGGAGTCGACATCACTCCTCAGGTTCGAAGTCATCAGGTAAGCACAAGAAGTCGAAGAGATGTCATCGCTCTTTCGACTCCCCCGACGCTCGCACAATGTGGCCGAGGGTTCGGGTGAAACCGCCCACGCGGCTCCATCAGAGTCACGGGTGTCGCGACCTGCCCCATACTCTCCGGTCCCTGGGCCTCCAGCGACACAGGAGGAGATCGAGCGCTTCCTCATGGCCATGAGGTCCCTCACTCCTCCGGCCCAGCGGACCCATCTGGGGCACTAGAGGGTCGGGTGCTTCGGCCCCGACGCCGGTGGGTGCTTCGGCCCGACGCCGCCGGCGCCGCAGGGCCCGGCGCCGCAGGTCCCCACTGGATCCGTTTCTGGATCCGGATCGTCGCCGGTCGACCTGACGACCTCACCGGCGCCGGTCCCGCAGGTGTCACCTCCGGCGCCGTCCTCGGGCAGCGCCGTCCCCGATACCTCACTCGACCCGGTTCCGGCGCCAGAGCTGCGCCGCTGGGCGCCGCTCTCGACGCCGCTAGGGGAGTTTTACTTCAATGAACCGGCCCCATTTTTTGACAACCCTGATTATCAGGAGATGGGTGATGAGGAGTATTGGGAGGGGTATGAGGACCCTCTGACACGTGAGTGTCAGTCCCAGGAGGACTGGACAGGTGGACTTGGGGATGCCAGTGGTCTGGACACTTCACCAGACACTGGTTTTGTCTCACCTCCTACTGTGTCTTCGGAGGAGGGTGCAACCTTCAGTGTGGTGTTGAAACAGGCGGCCTATGCCTTGGGCCTTGAGCTCCCGTCGTGGCCGTGAGGACTAACCTCCACACTGAGGTCCTTAAACCGCAGTCAAGCTCGGCTGAGCCTCTGCTGCCGTTTAATGAAGCATTGACTGACGTTCTTTTGGGCACTTGGTCCAGGCCCGCTACAGGCCAGCCTGTAGATAGGAACGTGGCCAGACGCTACCGTCTGGCCCCGGGCGACCCATGTTTCCTGTCCACCCACCCCACCTCCAAGAGCTTGGTCATCCAGGCCTCGAACTCCCAGACCGCATTCCCATCAGCGCCGCCTGATCGGGAATCCAAGACGTATGAGAATTACGGAAAGAAAACATTCTCCTTCCTTATTCTGGTACTGCGGTCTTCCAACACTGCATGCCTCTTGGGCCGCTACACCCACTCCCTGTGGGACACGGTTGCGGACGTGCTGCCACAATGCCCGTCGGAGGGCCGAGATGCGGCACGTTTCTCCATCCAGTGTGGGCTGGATACCACCGGCTCTCTGGGCAGAGCGATGGCAATGGCAGTGGCGATTCGTCGCCACGCCTGGTTGAGGTCCGCCAACTTTTCAGCGGATGTCCAGAATACCCTCATGGACATGCCGTTTGATGGCCGTCGCCTTTTTGGCAACAAGGCAGACCATGCGCTTAAGCGCTTTAAGGACTCCAGGGCTACGGCCAAGTCCTTTGGCCTCTCGGCCCGCGCCAGCAAACGGGTGCCTTTCGCTCCTTTCGTGGCCAAGGAGGGGGCACCCCCACACGTGCTGCCAGCCACGCACCGCAGACTAACATGCAATGCAGTGGCGGCCAAGGAAACCGCCGTGGAGGCGGTCGGGTACAACGGCGAGGCCAGTCCACACCTTTCCCCGCAGCATCCGCCTCAAAACCTTCCTAGTCCGTGCTTTTCGGCCCATGTGACGCCAGTGGGGGGGCAGGGTTCGCCATCACCACTCCTACTGGCGCACTGTCACATCGGACAGGTGGGTGCTGCAAATCGTCCGAAGAGGCTACTCCCTCCCCTTCGAGATGACCCCTCCAGCCATGCCACCGCAATACCACCGTGTATCGGGGGATCATTTGCGGCTTCTGCAGGAGGAAGTTACGGCCCTCTTGGCCAAGGGGGCCATCGAGCGCGTTCCAGTGCCAGAAGTAGGGTGTGGCTGCTACTCCCACTACTTTATGGTACCCAAGAAGGTCAAAGGGGGCCTACGCCCTATCTTGGACCTACGGAACGTCAACAGCTTCCTCCGGAAGGAGAAGTTCAAAATGCTGACACGGGCTCAGGTCTTAGCTGCCCTGGACCCAGGAGACTGGATGGTAGCGTTGGACTTGTAGGACGCTTATTTCCACAGCCATGTCCTGCTGGCCCACTGGTGCTACCTTCGGTTAACGGTAGGCCACAAGTACTTTCAGTTTACCGTGCTCCCCTTCGGCCTTACCAGCGCCCCACGGTTGTTCACGAAAGTGATGGCGGTGGCCGCAGCTCATCTGCGCAGGTTAGGGGCACGCCCAGTCCGACCCTCCAGCCAATCACGGGTGCGGAAGGCGTGGCAGAGCCAGGAACATCCAGGGAGCCGAGCGGTTAGCGCTCTAGCTCTCCCAGACTCGAGGGCTATAAAGCAACTCGTCGGCCCAACGCGCAGTGTTGACGCGCAGTGTGGCGCCTACTCCTGCGCCTAAGACGAGCCAAAGACCAGCCCGTCTGCGCCCGTCCGTGACAGGACGGGACCAGGGGCAGGGGGCTATGGCGGTCACTTCCATTTGCTCGGAGCCACTTCATCGCCCTGCTCTCTCGTATACCAGCAAGACCCTAATGGCTTTAAGCAGGTATGCCACAACGCTGTGCTCCCATAGGGTAGCGAGTAGCCTGGAGGGACCGTTTTCCTGCAGGGAATGCCTAACACAATTTACCTGCCGCGCTGTAATCACTCCGTGTCAACCAAGATCTACCTCCTCTGTCCCCACCAAATACCAGACAAAGTCGATCGTCAGTCCTCCTAATGACTCACCTCTAAACTGCAAGAACCTCTTGTGTAATGTTCGCTCATTAGTTACCCATTCTACCCAGGTCTGGGATCTCATAACATCAGAGAACCCACATCTTTGTTTCTTAACTGAGACTTGGCTAAAGCCCCACTCTGTTCCGGCCATAACTATGGGGGTGCCGTTAGGATACAAAATAGTAAGGATGGACCGGCCTATTAAAACTGGAGGTGGATTAGCCATTGTTTTTAAACAGGAAATGGAGGTGGTGGTTACTGAGACCGTATGTAACCCACAAATGGAGCTCCTGATCTTTACTATCAACCCTAATTCTAGGGAAACCAGGAAGGGAGCACTAGTCTATCGACCCCCAGGTCCACCTGGGAATTTCTCCATTCAACTTGTTGAAACATTGGCCCCCCACATGCAGGTGAATTCAGATTTCATCTTGGTAGGGGACTTTAATGTCCACAGCGAAATAACTACCTGTGTGGAGGCACAGACACTTTTGGCTGATTTGGCTACTCTTGGCTTTCATCAAATGAATCAGGGACCCACGCATTTAGCTGGCCATACTTCGGATCTTGTGTTATATAATTCCACCACCATAAAATGTTTGCCTCCCAGTCAAGTGGACTGGACTGACCACTCCATTATAGAACTCTATACTCGCTCTAATTATGAGGTTAAGGGCATCCAGAGGACTATGGCTGATGTCAGAAGACCCTGGAATAAATTAACACCAGAGAGCTTTAGGGAGAAATACACAGAACCCAATTGGGTCGAATGTGGCGACAATGTCACCACTGCACTAGCCAAATTTAATGATGCTGTAACCACAACTATTAATTATGTTGTTCCTTTTAGAACATATAAACCACGGCCTGCCCCAAAACAAGAAGTTTGGTTTACAGACGATCTCAGACAACTAAAGCTAATTGCGAGGAAATTAGAAAAACGATGGAGAGTCACACGTAAGGCAGAGGATAAAGAAAATCACAGGACTTCCCTAAAAAGTTACCATAAAGCTATTCGGGCTGCCCGGAAACATCACATAACAGCCCAATTATCAGCAGCTGGTAAAAATGCTAAAGTCCTCTATCAAATCTTACAGACCTTTATCAAGCCTGCAGCCTGTGAAACAGAGGGGATTGAGTCCCAGGAACTCTGCAACAACATCTCACAGTTCTTTGTTAGAAAAATAGAAGGCATTTACGCTAAGATCTTAGCCTCAAAATCCACCTCCAATAACATGAGAACTGTTGACAGTATGGATCAGCCATACCTTAGCACAGCAGAAAACAATGCTAGCAAGCTTGTTGAATTCCCCCCAATATCAATGGAGGACATAAGTACTCTAAATACCCAAACTAAGAGTGGATGCCCTTCGGATATTATTCCAGCACGGGTCATGTCTCTTCTGAGGGATGATCTGGGTGCCGGAATTCGGCGGGTACTCAATCTATCCTTGAGTACAGGGGAAGTCCCCCTAGACTGGAATCATGCTCTGGTGAGGCCTCTACGGAAGAACAACTCCATTCCTTGGACCGACCTGACAAACTTGAGACCCATCTCTCTCCTCCCTTTTTTAGGGAAGCTCACTGAGAAGTTTGTTAACCGGCACTTATCCAAATACATCGAAAGTGCGGGGGGACTAGATCCATCCCAATCAGGTTTTAGGCCCAGGCACAGCACTGAGACCGCCTTGCTGTCCGTCGCTGACAATCTTCATATGCTTCAGGATAAGGGTTACTCCGTTATCCTGGTGCTTTTAGATCTGTCAGCGGCGTTTGACACTGTGTCACATGATATCATGACCGCCAGACTAGTTGACATCGGCCTGGGAGGCAAGGCGCTGGCCTGGTTAAGGAGTTTTTTCACCAAACGCACTCAAAGAGTCATACTGGGTCCTTACCAGTCAGAGGAGGTGGAGATCTCAAAGGGGGTGCCACAGGGCTCCTGCTTGAGCCCAACGTTATTTAACATCTACGTGGCACCCCTAGCTAACATCATGAGATCCCACGGGTTTATCCCCGTATCGTATGCAGACGAAACGCAACTCCTCTTTCCGTTTAAAACCATGACTCCTGAAGTGCGTAACTCCTTTGCCCAGGGGATGAAAGAAGTGGCACATTGGATGGCAGCAAACTTCCTTCAGTGTAACGTCTCTAAGACGGAGGTGATGCTCTTTGGGGAAGCCAAACGTCTGTGGACTCCTGACTGGTGGCCTCAAGATCTAGGCCCAGTCCCTGAGCCCAAAGTGGTAGTAAAAGATCTAGGAGTTAAATTGGATCAGGAGCTCACCCTTAAACATCATGCTACTCAAGTGGTAAGCTCCTGTTTCCATGTTATTGGGCTTCTCCGAAGGGTGTTCCCCCTGTTACCTGATACCACCAGGAAAACATTAGTTCAGTCGCTCGTGCTGAGTAGACTGGATTACTGTAATGGTTTACTGCTAGCCGCCAATGAGGTGATCATTGCCAGACTACAAGTTGTGCAGAACACGGCTGCACGCCTCGTTCTCAATGCCCCGGCCCGGACTCCCTCAAAACCTCTACTAAATAAACTCCACTGGCTCACTGTGAAATAGAGGGTGATGTTTAAAACATGCTGCATCATCCACAAGTGCCTCACTGGTAAAGGTCCCGATTATTTAACCAAGAAATTCATTCCATACATCCCCTCAAGGTCTCTGAGATCTGGAGACCGTGAATTGCTATGTGTCAATCAATCAATCAATCAATCAATCAATGACATTTATAGAGCGCACTACATACCCGTAGGGTCTCAAGGCGCTGGGGGTAGGGGGGGGTGCCGCTACTGCTCGAACAGCCAGGTCTTCAGCTTCTTCCTGAAGGAGAGGTGGTCTTGGGTCAGGCGCAGGTCGGTCGGGAGGGAGTTCCAGGTCTTGGCGGCCAGGTAGGAGAAGGACCTTCCTCCGGTGGTCGCTCTTCGGATGCGGGGGACGGCGGCGAGGGCGTGGTTGGCTGATTCTGGAAGACACGACAAGGGGGAAGGGCTCTATCATTAGCAGGCCCGAAGCTTTGGAATGAACTTCCTTATGAAATCAGATTCTGTAAGGAACATTTTCCCTTTAGGAAAAAACTAAAAACTTTCCTGTTTAATTATTAGTTCTGGTTGAGCATTTAACAACATAAGATAGGGCCTTTTGCTTTCTGATGCTGCCAAAGGCGCGGAGATACTCCTCAGGGAGTCGATTCCCAGCGCGGTACAAGTTTGCAAATAAATAAATAAATTAATACATTTCAGTATTCCCCTACCTCGACGACTGGTTGTTGAAGGCGGGCTCGCCCCAGACAGTCGTCAGCCACCTCCAGACGACGGCGGATCTCCTGCACCTGCTGGGGCTCTCCATCAACGTGCCGAAGTCACACCTGTGTCCCTCTCAAAGCTGTTCTCGACTCGGCGCAGTTTCGGTTTATCCCCCCGGGCAGTGGGTTCGGGATATTCAGGCTCTGATTCCGATCTTTCAGCCTTTATCCAAAGTCTCGGTCAGGTTGACGCTGCGGCTTCTGGGGCTGATGGCTTCCTGCATCCTTCTGGTGCATCACGCCCGTTGGCGGATGCGGGCTCTGCAGTGGGACCTGAACTTTCAGTGGGCCCAGCATCAGGACAACCTGTCCGACCATGTCCTGATTTCGGAGGGCACTGCAAGACAGCTGCAGTGGTGGCTCACGGACCGCGATTGGCTCAGCGGCAGATCCCTCTCCCTTCCCCAACCAGAGCACGTAGTTGTGACCGACGCATCCCTCCCGGGCTGGGGAGGCCAAATGGGGGGAGAGGCGGAGATCAGAGGCCTCTGGTCTCCGGCGGAGTCCTGGCTCCATATCAACCTTTTGGAGCTGCGGGCGATTCGTCTTGCACTGAAGGCATTCCTCCCCTCTGTCCGGGGGAGTGAAGTGCAGGTGTTCACAGACAAGCTCTGCGCCTTTGGCAGTGGCTGGAACATCAGGGCATGACCCTGGTGGTTCAACACCTGGCAGGTTCTCTGAACGCCAGGGCGGACGAACTCAGCCGCCGGTGCATGATGGATCACGAATGGCGTCTGAACTTGGACGTGGCGCAAGGTCTCTTTCTGCAGTGGGGAGAGCCTTGGTTAGATCTATTCGCCACAGAAGAGAACGCACAATGTCATCAGTTCTGCACGTTGGAATTTCCAAGGTGGCACTCGCTCGGAGACGCTTTTTGTCGCGAGTGGAGTTGGGGTCTATTGTATGCCTTTCTGCCTATACCACTTCTGCCCAGAGTGCTGAAGAAGATCAAACGCGACCGGGCCCAAGTCATCCTTGTGGCTCCGGACTGGGCACGAAGGTACTGTTATCCTGAGCTACTCAGTATGTCAGTCGATCCCCCGGTTCGTCTGCCTCTTCAGGAGGACCTTCTGTCGCAGCAGCACGGGACGGTCCTCCACCCGAACCTGTCCAGTCTCCACCTCCATGCTTGGAGATTGAGCGGTGACAGTTGAAGCCATTTGACTTGCCTCCTGAAGTCTGTAATATCATTCTGGCAACCAGGCGTCCCTCCACAAAGTCGGCATACGCCTGCAGGTGGAACAGATTTGTGGCATGGTGCACAGCAAAGGCTGTGGATCCTCTCTCTGTCCCTCTTTCTGAGGTTCTTCTCTTCCTTCTTTCTCTTGCCCAGCAGGGCTATGCTCTGGGGACTATCAAGGGCTACCATTCTGCCCGTTCAGCCTTTCTAAGGCTGCCTGATCAACAATCTTTGTTCAAGTCCCCTATTGTAACTCGTTTTCTGAAAGGCATCACACACACGTTTCCAACTGTTCCATTTGTGATGCCTCGGTGGGACTTGAACCTGGTTCTTACTTAGCTGATGTGCGCTCCCATTGAGCCACTTCACAACTGTCCTATCCACCTTCTTACTCTGAAGACTGCTTTCCTGGTTGCCATCACCTCTGCAGGGAGAGTGAGTGAGCTCCAGGCTCTTTCCTCTAAACCTCTTTTCCTTTCTGTCCATCCGGACAAGGTTGTGTTGTGGACTAGACCCTCTTTCTTGCCCAAGGTTGTCACGGCCTTCCACATCGGGCAGTGTATCACCTTGCCCACCTTCTTTCCGCCTCTGCATCCCTCAAAGGAGAAAGAGCGGCTCGACTGTCTGGACCCAAACCGTGCGCTCTCATTCTACCTGGATCGCACACGCCAGTTCCGGGTGGATGACCAACTCTTTGTTGGTTACGTGGGTGCTAAGAAGGGACGGGCGGTACACAAGCGGACCATCTCTCGGTGGGTCGTCTTGTGTATCAAGGCTTGTTACTCCTTGGCAAGGAAGGAGCCTCCTGTTGGGCTGATGGCCCATTCCACTCGGGCCACAGCGGCTACTACTGCCCTGGGTCGGGGGGTCCCCTTGCAGGACATATGTCAGGCAGCTACGTGGGCCTTGCTGCACACATTTGCAAGACGCTACTGCCTGGACAGCCAAGTCCGGAAGGATGGCTTCTTTGGCCGTTCCGTCCTCCAGGACTTTCTGCTGTGATTATTGGTTACCAGACCCGCCACCGGGGTTGGTATTGCTGGGGTATCTATTCTAAGGTAAGGAATCTAATACTAACCTGTTTCGTTCAGATGAACAAGTTACTTACCTTCGGTAACGATATATCTGTAAGAAACGGTAGTTAGTATTAGATTCCTTACCGCCCCACCCATCATCCCCGTTCTGCGAACCGATATCTAGGGTTAAGGTCATCCCCTTTCAGGGCCCTAGTTTCAATGGCACCAGTTTTGGTTTTTAATATGGCTCTGCGTTTCTGGCATGGAAAAGCTGTGTCTAAGAACTGACGTCAGCACGGGGAGGCGGCGTCTAAGTACTCCGATGACGTCATCACGGCGCCCACGATGCCAACGACGGACGTGGAGCTGCAGACGACGCCTATCGACGCGCAAGGGTACTGCTACGGAAACATTTCCGGATACAGTCTGACGCCTGGGGATATTCTAAGGTAAGGAATCTAATACTAACTACTGTTTCTTACAGATATATCGTTACCGAAGTAAAGTAACTTGTTCGACAAGTACATGAATGCAAGGTGGATGGTTCCAGGGCGAGCAACAGTGTATTTGCTCAGTATTAAAAATAGATTAAGACACTGGGCAACGGTGGAACGTCCCGGCCGAAACCCCTACTGGACCTCCGACAAAATCTTATGCTCATCTGCTCAAGTTGTCAATTTCTGTAGAAGAACACGTCCCATCACTTTGACCACTGAGTCAATAAGCAAAATTGGTCTATAGCAGTGGGTGCTGTTTCTATTGCCTTTTTTAAAAACAGGGACTATGGTTGAAGAAGCCCAAGACTGAGGACAACCATTCTTTGCCCCAGCATTAAATACTGCCTCTAGTATCGGAGCCCAAAACGAGGGGTCCGACTTAAAATGGTCCAGTGTATCCCATTTGGTCCTGGAGCTTTGTTTCTAGATAGCCCAATAATTCCTTCTAGTATCTCACCCCTTTCAAAATTTATCACAGAGACCTTCCTGTCCTCGGTTCCTCTACAAAGAGACTCAAGCTGGCAGTCAAACATAGATTTAAAGTGGAGTACCCACTACGCCTCTGTAAACAAGCCCCCCCCTTCCTGATCAAACAGTGGCCCATTCACAACACTCTAGAACCTCAAACTATTCCTAAGAGTACTAGAGTCTATCAGCTCCTTTCAGGCTTTCTTCCTTCAAGGCTCCTTTGCGTTTAGCTGAGGCTAACTTATATTCCTTACGACAAACACTGATGTCAGATTGGATTCTTGGTTTAGCTGTCAAGGCTTCCTTAGCAACTTAGCTGCTTTAGAGCAGTAGGGGTCAAACCATCTGGGGCCATGTGAAAAGTTTCCTCTGGCTGGAGCACATAACAAATCGCCTACTGTTTGCGCTATTGATTATATGCGCCAAGAATCTCATTAGGAACGGCCCTCAGAGATAATAACAATTCATGGGCACAGGATGTTTTCACCTTGTTATAAAATCTATCTGGGGACACCTGGGACCATTTTAATCTAGGCTTTCCGTCCGTCGGTCTCAGAGTACCCCTGTTTGAAGCTTCCCCAGTTTTTTGCGTATAGTGGGCCCATCATATGGACTGCTAAAGGGTTATGGTCGCTAAATTCACTTACAGCAATATTAAAACCATTAAAAAAAGATTGTGAAAAAGAAGAGATTAAAATAAAATCAATAAATGATCCCCTGCCGTGTCCTTTAAAAGTTGGCACAGAGAACTTAGAATGCGGATCAGTTAAGGACATCAAAGCCACCAAGTCAAATTCATTTAGCATGTTGTTTAACAGTTCCCCTTGTGGGTTATGTTCAAAATGAAAACCCCTCAGACGGACACAGCCCAGTTCCGAAATACAGATTAATGATGGATTACCACAGTGGTGTATATTAAAATCACCAGAAACTAGAAGGTTATACAAACTAGGGCCCATAAATTGTGTTATAGTTGCTCCCAAGATGTTAATATTGCAGGCCTCATAGGGATAAGCCACTGAATTATAAAGATTGACAATTCCCCATCTGGTATCCCCCCCTTATGGCTGACAATGCTAGAATTCCGGAGTGTGTGGTTGGCATCACCTGCAATTTGCCTTCAACAGTCACAGAGATATATGTAACTAGACCTCCCTTTGGTCTTCCACTCTATGATGGGGTGGCCTGGACAAAGAAGGCCTTATAGCCTTCCAAAAATAAATTGCAGTCCACTGACTATGTTTCTTGGAGACTAATTATAGTATATTGCTTCACATAACATACCCACTGTGGGTCTTGGAACTTGTTTGCCAACCCTGCAATATTCCAAGATAGGAAATTGTTAGGCCTCACAGCTAGGTGCCTCACAGCTGCCACCATTGGATACTAGGGAAGTGTAACTGGTTCGGGTCCAGGGGGTATAGGGACCCTCAGTCAATCACAATTCTCCAATCCTGATAAAATACAGCCAGCAGTGAAAGGGTTATCAACATTTACGATAACGCAATCACCTGTGTCCAGTTTACGTGAATTCCCTATTCAACTAAATCTGCATGCCATAAGAATGTTTTTGGATACACAGGAACCCTGGGTGGTATTGTGTGTGAACCAATGATTTAATTTATTTATCAGCTGCCCATAGTCTTCCTTCACCTCGTTGTGGAGAGGGGGTACCCTTCCCAAAACCACAACATATGGGGTAGATTCGGGTGGGAGGTAATGATTGGGAGACTCGTTAGCGGGAGGTCCTTACCCTCTAGCCTCTTTTCCCTGAGAAGCACAGGGGACCCTGCTCTTATAGAGGGCTGAGGTGTAATTACCGGTGTATCTGCATTACTAGGCCTGATAGTATTGGGACTATTCTTGTCTAGGACCTCACTATTTACTACAGGCCTCACAGTAGGCCCAACTCCTGCTCCTTCCCCTCCAACTCTTTTTCCCTTCTTGGCTGCATCGTCTATGTTTGTAGATGTACTAACTGCCGGCCTAAACAGTGGAATACAGCTGATTAGCCCTTCTAATTTAGCCAGCTTAGCTTTGACTGAACTTATTTTTTGAAACATAGCATCTAGAAAGGTGGATAATATATTTTCAAGCCTACCCAATAAATTCCCCTCCTGGGTCCTATCAAGTAGCTGCCCAAACATAGGCTGATTCATAGAAGTGGAGTTTCCCTCTTTACAGGCAATTGTGGAAGGGGCAGATAATGCTTTCCCACCGGATAATCCCTGTACAGATTTGTTCGATTTCATACACCTCCGCCCCTTCCTTTTTATAGAAGGCGATTCATAATTTGATTTTAATTTTGCTTTCTGCCCTCTAGTTGTAGCTTTAGTATTCACAAGAGTAGGTTCTTGCTCCATAGGTGAGCAAGAAATAGAATTTATCACTGTGACTGGGGCAGCAGATGGGGAGAATTCAACCGTGATGGGGATACATCCTGATTGATGACCGACAGGGGATCGGGAATGCCGGGGTTATAGAAAGTCTACCTTGCAGGAAGTGAGGCTCAAGGGATAAGCCTATGTTCAGTCAATTTTATTTCATGGATAAGGGCTGATTCTGCCCTCAATATAAAGGCATCTAAAGTTCCAGCTACACTGTTCCCCCAAGTTTGGTTTCCACTTACTCATGATTAACAATCTCTGGACACACTGGGTTAATTACACAGGTCCCTGATAAATTGCAAGTCCGCTTTTAGAGGCAAGTTACTTAGTGCAAAAATACAATGTGCAAAATACAGGCCAAAGTTAAAACACATATTGCTAAAAGTCTGCAAACCCTAATTGTTATGCTCAAAAGGTGGTAAGTGCATAAACAATAGTTAGCAGCAGCATCCATTAAAACAGTTAATCAATATAATGACACTGAGATGCAAAGTGCGGACGGGATCCTAACTCCTGGGACAAAGTCTTGGACCCACATATCATACTGAAAAAAGTTTGTTCACGCCTTGTCCGACACTGCAAAGTACATTAGGGGATAGCAAATATCAGTTCACTACCTTAGCTACCATCCAGCAAGAGAGACAGTAACACCAATAGACCAACAGTACTTGCAAGCAGACTCATGAGCCTGCACTAAGACCCTCAATGGCAGATGAAAGGGGGGTAAGCCCTGCCCTGCCTCTTCCTGAGATGACAGGCAAGGACGGGCCCGCTACTGGCCAGGGCTTTGCCTGAGCGCCGCCCGTACACGTCCCGCGCTGGTGGGGCGCTTAGGGCTTATGTGGCGCCGCCAGGTGCAGGTACCACGTCACAACTGCGGTACTGGCTCCAGACGGCTGCCGTTCCCCTCATGGTGTGGAAGAGAGAAACAAAGCTATTCCCCTCATGGCGTAGTCTGAATTGCTGGGCCGTTCACCATCACGGCGTCTGGTAGCAACAGCTGAGGAAAAAGTAAGCCGTTCCCCTCACGGCGTTCGCGGGTCCCACGCTGCGGGGGGGGAGCTTGGCGCTTATGTGGCACCGCCAGCCGCGGGTACCGCGTCACAATTGCAGGACTGGCTCCAGGTAGCTGCTGGGGATTGTGGTTCGATTGTCGGCCGTTAACCTCACGGCGTGGAAGAGAGCAACAAAGCCGTTTCCCTCACGGCGTGGTCTGAAGGCACTGAGCTGTTCCCCTCACGACGTCTGGTAACGTTAGCAGAGGACAAAGTAAGCCGATCCCCTAACGACATTCGCCGGTCCCGCACTGCAGGGGGCGCTTGGGGCTTATGTGGCCCCGCCAGGAGCAGGTTCCGCGTCACAACTGGGGGCCGGGCTGCTGGGGATTGTGATTCGATGGTCGGCCGTTCCCCTCATGGCATGGAAGAGAGAAACAAAGCTGTTCCCCGCGCGGTGTAGTCTGAGGGCACTAGCCTGCTCCCCTCACGGCGTCTGGTATTGTCAGCTGAGGAAAAAGTAAGCCGTTCCCCTCATGGTGTTTGCGGGTCCCACGTTGTGGGGGGCACTAGGGGCTTATGTGGCGCCGCCATGCACAGGCACCGATTCACAACTGCGGAACTGGCTCCAGAGGCCTGCTGGGGATTGTGGTTCGATGGTCGGCCATTCCCCTCACGGCATGGAAGAGAGAAACAAAGTCGTTCCCCTCACAGCATAGTCTGAAGGCGCTGGGCCATTCCCCACACAGCGTCTGGTAGCATCAGCTGAGGAAAAAGTAAGCCGTTCCCCTCACGGCGTTCGCGGGTCATTTTAATATTCTCAATTTTTATAAGTTGGAATGAGTTGTTTATTGTTATGTGTTTTGCCTTTTTAACTGTTATGGTGCTTCTAAATACTTTGCGCTTTTTTTTAAGTAAGCCTGTGTGTTCTATGGCATAGCTATCAGGGGATTAGCTTGGGCCTAAATTACTAAAATCTTTACTGGCGCACAGACCACCAGACTTATGGGGGCACAGCTGTGGCAGTATTCCAACAGCCCTATTAAATTAGGGTAGTTGGACCACCATAACTGCTCTGCAGCTGCCAGAGAACCGCAGTTCCCTGGTTGTGTTGCAGCGGTCAGGAGGTCGCAATATTTTGGCTGGTCTGATGTGGTCCCACCAAGCATATCATGAGTTTCTTCTCTGCCACGGTTTTCATATTGGTTCCTCCTCCATGAAAACATTGCAGAGACAGACAAAACAGGGCCCCTCGTGCCTCTGCACAATGGAGTGCATGCAAAGGGGAACAACATTTGCCCCCTGTGTGCATGCACCCGAGTTGTTGCATGGAATGGACATTATAGTCCATTTGATTTGATTTGATTTTTGTATTTATAGAGCGCAGCGAATGCCCGGGGCGTCTTGGCGCTAAGGAATAGGACAAGAGTGAAAAGGCGTTTGAAAATAAACGTTTAGAGGTCAGATTGAAATAGGCAAGTTTTTAATGCTTTCCTGAATGTTTTCAAATCATCGCTATTTTAAACTGCTAGTGGTAGGAGATTCCAGGATTTGGCGGCTCTCAGCAGGAAACTCCTGCCTCCCCATCGTACTTGCTTGAATCTCAGGACTTGCAACAGTTTTTGTTGAGTAGATCTGAGGTTCCTGGATGGTACGTAGTATTTTAGACGTGCTGTCAAGTACGAGGGGCCTGTCCCCTGTAGTGCTTTGAAGGTGATACACAAAGCTTTAAAAACAATTCTTTTATTGGCTGGCAACCAGTGCAATCCCTCCAGCTGCTGAGAGACAGACTCATATTTAAGTATATCCAGGATCAATCTGGCTGCTGCATTCTGCAGTCGTTGTAACTTTTTCAAGAATTGAGTTTGGATCCCCAAATAAAGGGCATTGCCATGGTCCAACCTGGAAATGGCCAGCGCAATGACCATTGTTTTTAGTGCCTCAAAAGGTATAAAGGTACAAATCTTCTTGATCATTCTAAGAATAAACCAGAAGCTTGAAGAAAGGCAGTTAATTTGGCTGTCAAATGTCAATCTACCGTCAATGGTCATCCTGAGGTTTTTGACCTTTGAGATGGGTGTAGGGCACTCACCAAGCTCTGAGGGCCACCAGTTTGGGGACCAAGCAATGGGATTAGTGCCCAGCATTAATACTTCTGTCTTACTGCCATTAGGTTTAAGGCAGTTGGATTGCATCCACAAATTAATGTGGCGCATGCAGTTATTGAAGCGGGTGGCAGTTTCCTCCATGTTGTTGGTGACTGAGATAACTACCTGTGTGTCATCCGCGTAAGACACTACCGAAAACCCATACTGTCTTATCGCTCCTGCCAAAGGTGTCACATACATGTTGAATAGCGTAGGGCTTAAAGAAGAGCCCTGCGGTACTCAACATTGCAGCTTGAAGGTTTGAGAGCTAGCTTCGTTAAATTAGACTCTAAAGGATCTCTCAGAGAGGTAAGATGTTAAAAGAGTCGTGGCAGAGTCTTGAACGCCCAATTCAGACAGTCTGGAAATTAGGATGTGGTGGTTGACGGTGTCGAAGGCCGCCAATAGATCTAATAATATCAAGGCGGCCTTCCCGCCTTCATCCAACGTTTTCCTGAGCTCCTCGCAAGCGGCGATCAAGGCAGTTTTGGTTGCATGACATTCTCTAAAGCCAACTTGTGATTGGTCGAGAAGGTTGTTGGTGGATATATAAGCCGAAAGCTGGTGTTCAGTAAGATTTTGGAGACAAATGGAATTCTGGAAATGGGACGATAGTTATTGGGTTCGGCAGGGTCCAGGTGGGGTTTTTTCAACAGGGGTAGTACAGAAGCTATCTTCCAGGCAGCAGGAAACTGCTTCTGCAGTATGATTCCAGAGAACAGCTCAAATAGCTGCTCGTCGAGAATGTCAGAGAAAAGATGAAAGTATTTAGGGGGACACAGGTCAGAAGGTGCCCCTGATTTAGTAACTGATATCATTTCAGTGATCTGTTCTCTAGTAGGGGGGGTAAAAAAGAAACCAGATGTATTTGGGACGGAATCGTCCTTATTAGATGGTAGATCATTGGAGAAGTGTGAATCCTTGGGAGGGTTGGTAAAGGTTCTATATACCAGCTCCACCTTGTCCACGAACGACTGACCAAGGGTATTACAAAAGTCTGGATTATTGTCAGATTTGGTATTAGACGATAATTTTGTTAATATTCCGACAGTCGCAAAGAGCTCTTTGCTCGAGTTTTTGGCAGCCAAGATTTTTGTAGTAAAATAGTTACTTTTTTCCTCCCTGATTAGATTTTTATAGGTAGCTATGGCCTGTGAATGGAGCTTTTTCCGATCTTTATTATAGATTTGTCTCCATCGTTTTTCTATTCTCCTACAGAGCTGTTTATGTTTCCTTAATTTGTCAGAAAAACAAGGTTCGGAAGGTTTATTCCTCATTGAGAAAATGGTCTTTGGAGGCGCTACTATGTTAGTGGCGTTAGTAATCCAGGAGTTCATATTCTGAACTGCCAGATCAGTTTTAACCTGTAAGTTAGGTTTGTTTGTTAGTAAGGTTGCCTGAAGGCAATCTGTGTCAATTCCTGCCCAAGCACGGTAGGTATGTTTTGTTGTTGGAATGGTTTCTGTCTTAGGCTGCGGTGAGGCTGTAATAGAGAACAATATAGCTCTATGGTCTGACCACACCACTGGTAGGATCTCCCTTATTTTGATGCTAGGATTGGAAGTAAAAAGGCCATCCAATGTGTGACCGGCAATGTAGGTACTCTCCTTAACTATTTGCTCCATCCCTAAGCTTGACATAGTATCGAAGAGCTCAGCATTCTTAGCATCTAATAAGTTCTCTAAGCGGTGGTTAAAATCACCTAGTATAGTGTAGTTTGCATGATTAATACTGGTTTCTAGATACTGGGTAAGTTTGTCCACCAGGGGTGTCCGAGCTCTCGGTGGGTAATAGATTAATAGGCCGTTCCAAGAGTCGTTTGGACTGAGTTGTATCTGGAAAGATAACAACTCACAGTCCTGTGTGGTGCCTATTGAGGATGTTATTATCACTATGTCCTTTTTAGCCATAATTGCTAGTCCACCTCCTCTTTTTCGTTGTTTCTGTCTGCTCTAATAATCTGGAAATCAGTGGGGAGTGCTTGTATTAAGTCGGGATCAGATGAATCATTAGCCCATAACAAAAACTAGATCTAGGCCATGACTAACTATCATCTCAGCCATCTCTACATTAAGTTTAATTAGAGAACGTGCGTTAATTAGCATAGCCTTTATTTTGCCTCCCATTACTACTTATTTTAAATTTGTTGAAGATAGTATTGGTTTGAAAATGAACTGCAGTTTGCAGCGTTCACATTCTTTAGGTTCAAATTAGGATCAAGTTTAGGGCAGCATAGAGGGGCAGAGCTTAGATTCAGATTATATAGGTCCACTCTAGAGTAAGTTATATGTCCTAGGCGTTGTGGGGCAGGAGTTCTGGCCCTCCACCCGGGCCAGGTGCGGACGGGCATACACGGGCTTGCCTTTGGCGCACCTTCGGTGCGTCCGCTGCGCATGCGCATTAGTGCCTGCCTGAATAGTTTTCTCTGAAGACGGCTAGAGCGCTGACCTTGCGAGTGGGAAGAAGTACCGGAAGTTGCAATGCTCCTTTCTGACCCTCCGATCAATCGGCACTTGCCGTGTCGGAACGGGGTCTGGGGCTTGCCAAGAACAAAGTGAAGGTAAAACAGTTTTCGTGCAAGTTTTAAAAACAACAATATGCCTCAGTAGCTGTTTTCTCCCTCAAGCGTAAACGCAGCTAGCAGCACTGGTGTCGCATCCGCTGCGCTTGCGCATTAGTTCTTGCCTAAGTAGTATTCTCAGGCAGACGGCTAGAGCGCTGACCTTGCGAGTGGGAAGAAGTACCGGAAGTTGCAATGCTCCTTTCTGACCCTCCGATCAATCGGCACTGCCGTGTCGGAACGGGTCTGGGGTTTGCCAAGAACAAAGTGAAGGTAAAAACAGTTTTCCTGCAAGTTTTAAAAACAACAATATGCCTCAGTAGCAGTTTTCCCCCTCAAGCGTAAATGCAGCTAGCAGCACTGGTGTCGCGTCCGCTGCACATGCAGGAACTGTTTTTGGTGTTCCCATTGTGTGGCCCATTTTCAGGGCAACGCCGTGGAATCGTAAAAAAATCCCACCAGACATGAGGAATACTCATGATCTGGCAGGTTGCCAGACCACGGGTTTGGTGGTTCAGCTGCAGGGTGCACTTGGAGTGGCACCGCTAAACTCTTAATCGGACCCTATATGAATTGACCTAATAGCGCAGTTAGTAAAATCAGATACTCGTAAAAAGAAATGGTGCATCATTTGCAAGCAGTTTTATGATCAGTATCCAATTATATCCAAAGTTATACACTACTTAATCTGATGACCCCAATGGCAACATTATTAGTAATATGGATTTTTAACTAATCTTCAGAAATCTCAGAGACATGACTGCTCTACAGAATTGGTCAATCCTCATAAAAGAAGATTCTTGAATATTCCAGGTTGTATTTCTTTCTTGCTACTGGCCTCTGTGAAAGAAACCACTACTGAGGAGAGAGTACAGTGAGAAATGTAACTGGACACAAACTTTCATAGTTTTCATGTAAGAGAAAATCTACTAAAATAACAATCCTTGGTCTTATTTGTCAGCCTAACTCCAAATACAACCAGGTACAAGCAAGTGGCATGCATATATCATAATACTCCTTCATGTATGTTTTGGTATTACGACAAAATTACAACCTTTGTAAGCTTTCTCATTTACGATTGCCCTCACGTGGTAGTTTGACCTGAAGGGTATACACCATTTGTAAATCTCACAAAAGACACTGTTGGCTTTTAGCATCAGCGAGGCTCAAGTAATCAAATATGGGGCAAATGTATGCAGCGCAGAAAGTCTCCTTGCTGTACTGCACTGCATCATTGTGAAAGGGCAGGAACGCACTGTTCTTAAGGCATATGGAGCATTCCTAACTTTTCGCCCTGCATTGACATACTACGTGCTACCTAGCACCAATGCAGTCAACCTTGCACCGTGGTGCAAGGTTGCTTGCTTTACATGCATGATTGTTTTTGCACAGAAAGGTACACCTTCCTCCACAACAACAATCCAGAGAGGCATATTACTCTTTCAAGGTGTGCCACAAAATATAATACAAAACAAAAATAAAGATATTTCCTCTTGTTACACCTCTCCTGGGAGGTGTGTCTTTTGGGCACATTCCCAGATTGACAAGGTCTTATAAATCTGGTAATGTGTAAAAAACCATGAGAGTTTCATTGGAACACCCACGCGACACCTATGGAATGCCTTCCTACGGAAGACCAATGCAATGCAGCGATTTGCTCTGTTTTACTCCAGATATTTGGAGCCATCAAAGCCAAGCAAAGTGGCTTTGCGTGGCTTCAACATTCTGATTTAGAGACTAGCGTCACCCAGACACCACTATGCATTGTGCAAACATGATCGGAACCCTCTTATAATTATGCCACTATGTGTATAAACTAAAAATTGTTTTTAAGGTTCCACCAACTGTAATCACAGAAGGTTTTTTTCATGAGAAAATTCCTATGGATTTGAAAGCCTGAGGCAAACGCTCATTAAGTTATGGAATACAAAGGCCCAGCCATCAAGCAGAGAAGAACTTCTGAACCTGCTACTTGCTTGTGATGTAAAAAGAAGATGGATTTCTCTCCAACCTGGGGCTGCAACATGGGCACGCACTCTAGAAATGGTATCTGTTTACTTTGGCACAGATGCTGACAGCAGTATCTTGTGCATAATGAGTGGCTAGTTTGACTGGACTTCAGATTGCCCCGGCATCAGGACAAAATGCAATTTGGTGGTAATATAAGACCATTATCACTGAGCGTGCTTTACTTTTCCGTGGTTCTTTAGAACTTTAGGACTTTTCAATGTAAATTCACATTTAAATAACAAACACTCCCTACATCCACGGAAAACAATTCACTCTATAGAGGTTATTCACAACACCTAAATGGCCAGAAACTTTCATTCCAGATACAATTACCACTATTTTATTTGAGATGACGCAGAATTTCCATGCTATGGTCCACATTGTGAGGCTTGGTAGGCTTGTGCAGGGAAAGTCACCGATGGCTCCCAGGTGTAGAGATTGCGTCACTTTCAGAATTGTTATTGCAAAAAAAAATATGTTGCCCGACATTACACTGTTCCTAAAGAGCTCCTCTAGTAATCCATAGTCACCTTAATCAGTCCCATGCTCTCGTGATACATGCAGTTCACAAAGCAGCTGCACTTCCAATGGACATCACATTTTATGATCCATGTATGAATGTGCTGATCAAATGTATTGTTATTATGTGGTTGCTGTATTGCTACACATATTCTTGTGTGTCAAATTATTACACTAATAAAGAGCACGTTTATATTATTTCCCTCCTTAGATCAACCCACTGGAATTATTTGGTGTATCACGAAAATTTGATGCCTTTACACCTTTCCAGGAAGTACAGTTCCCTCTTGGACTACAAGTGCCCTAGTAAAATTACCAAACTAGCCATACCTCAATCATCTATGACAGCCCAAATATGGGATTGGTTAGGCTGCTTCTGATGTTGTTTCTTTGGAAAGGTAAGTGTAGCATACCAATCCTAACACGCTTATATGTAATTTATGAAAAAACATATTTAGCATGTCTTCTGAATTCCTAGGCAATGTATTTTTATTGGCGTCCTGGGGAAGGAAAGGTGCAGGTGACTAGTCAATACATCTCTTTGCACTCATTTGAATGCATTTTTCCATAGCTGTGTGTTCCTTTACCGTATAATAAAAATTATTTTAACTATCTAGGTACCTTGCTGGCTTAAAAGTTTAACACAGAGGAACCGGATTCAAGATACAAGTATTGCGTTCTTAGTGGACAACTTTTGCAACAATTTATCATCTGACCTAGACATCCGAACTCTTTTAAAAAATAATCCCATCAAAGCAACGTTATAACAACAACCAATAAGTGGTTCGGCAGAAAAATAGCTGAAATGGAGTGGGCTGGTCAAAAACCGAACACAACAAAACCCTCTACAATACAACAGGGAGGCTGCCGTGCTTATAACTTAGTGAGGAATCGAGTTGGACAAAGGAAATCTTGAACAATTTACCAATCACAATGTTTTGAAAAGTAAACTGATCACAACTAAATTATACTGCAAATACCTACTTGACTTTATTGAATCTAATATTGCCAACATTTATGGCTTAAACTCTAGCTCTCAACTACTTAATCAATCTTTCTTGGCAATTCTGTCAAGTTCAGCATTCACATTTGCATGCAACTTCTGGAGAGAGGTAAGAAGCTAAGGCCCACATGCATCAAGCTAAAAACCGGTCGCAAACGGGCAGATTCTCAGAATCTGCCCCTTTGCGACCGGTATTTTTGCATTTGGGTTGCATCATCCCAAATGCAAAAATCGCAATTTAAGGAATCTCTAAATTGAGATTCCTTAAATTGCAGTTGCATTTAAGGAATCCCAAACTGAGATTCCTTAAATGCAATGCATCAAAGTAAAAAAATTGCAATTTCGCTAATAGGAGTAGCAATTTACCATGAAGTTCAACTTCATGGTAATTTGCAATTTTTCTAAGTGTTATGTTGCATATGTGCACAGATCAATTTCAGGGGTGCAACAGGGTGTCCTTTGGACACCCCTGCACCCTTGAAATTGCATTCTCAATTTGTGATTCGCTAATTGCGATTCGCAAATTGAGAATGTCTTCCCCTTCATGCATCTAGGCCCATAGGAATGAATGGGGAGGTATTCCTTAAATGCGACTCGCAATTTGCGAGGCGCAATTACTGAATATTAAAAAATCGCAATTTTTTTAGAGATTTCTTCATACATAGCCTTTTGCTATTCCTTATTTTTATTAAGTTTCTGCTCTAAAAAAAACTCACCATTAGCTCCATGCATATTGTCATGCTTAGGAGAACTCCCCCATCTTCTGTGGTGGGTTCTATGAACAGGATACATATGAGAGGGCATAGGTAAGATGGGGACCAAGTGAAAGAACTTGTATGAAGCTGCATCAATGGCCCAACTTCTGCCCAGTCCTTGATCTTCCCCTGAAGCACACAGATGGTTTACTGCACTGGGGGATCCCCCTGGCACCTGGGGTTCCCTCTGAAGTTTACAATGGTCTTTCTGGATCACCGGTGCCTGACATGCTGAGTGGGCCTGGCATCCGCCATGTTCTTAGTTTGGTGGCTATGAAGGAGGGAACACTTGGTCTTCCTGCAAGATCTTTCCCCGGGGAAAAATGAGCATCCAGTTACACCAAGGAAGGATCACCCCTGTCTGGCAGGAAATGAAGTCTGCAATTCCCAGTGCCATACATGTCCATGTCAGAAATGACACCTCTGGGTGCTCGCTACTGCCTGGAGGTGAAAGCGACCTTCCTGATATTCCAGAATACCCTTACAAAGTGGCAGGCACAGTTCTGACAAGCCTGGATCGTCCCCTGGAGATTAAAGTGTAGATGATCATTCAAAGTGAAATCATCCCCTGCACATTGATGAGCAAGCCAACAACAATAAAGAGAGGATTCTGGAGATGAGCTCAGAGAGCCCCCTTACACTGCACACAAGACAAGCAGCATGATCCCATTTGTAAGGGCGACATTGGGACTGGAGCCCAGCCATACAGAGTTCTCTTTCATAGCCTAGCCCCCTTCGAGTTGGGTGCTTCTGGGATGCAGTTAACCCTCTCACACGGACTCCAGAGAGGGGTGGTTGACCAGGGACAATTCTTTCCCCCATTTCACGATTGCTGAGTGCTGCTTCAGCACACAGTGCATCACATCAACTCCTGTGAGCTTTGGGTGCCAGAGTCCAAGAAAGTGGCTTGAATTCCCCTTAACAGGGAGCAGGCATCCCTGCACTTTAGCCTAATGGCCCCTCCTGCACATGGTACAATTCTAATTGTCCCAGGCCAATGGCTGCAGAGCCCTTCTCAACTCGGATGCAATTCACCGACCTCTAAAAACCATGTGCTCACCAAATTGAAATCTAAAGTAGATGATTTTTCCCCATGGGAATTGAGCACAGTCTTCTCCTCCATTCACATCCATATATGATGCCACAATAAAACGGGAGAGACACAATCCTGAAACATATGCTGACCAAGACCACAGACATGATACATGACTCAAGAAAAGACACTAAAGAAGGTCTGTGGTTAGTCCTGACACATCACCCTACAGACCATTGCAAGAATCCTCTGAGGTGCCTCACAAGCTCCTTAATGGAAGAGAAATTCAGCAGACTCAGCAATCAACTTCACAACATGGAGACAGGAGGTCTCTAGAGAATTAAAGCTGCAAATCTTGAATTGGGGGATCTAGAACAAATACTTTGTACACTGGAGGATGTTGGGGATGCCAGGGAAGGGCAGCTGGATTTTTGCAGGAAGAACGAGGAACGAGAGCAAAGCATCAATCTACAGTGGATTCTTGAAAACCTAGAAAATTGAGCGGTCTAATAACAGAAAACGAGGCATGCTACAAAGACTTCTGGAACAGGTAGGGGAAGTTTAAGTACTCTTTTATTGCAGCCTCCACTCAGGAACCTCAAACCCGTCCCACTGCAAGCTCAGTGACTACCAACTCTGCCAGTCAGGCTGCCTTGTCAACATTCTAAGGCAGCCTCTGGCTCAACTGTAGGAACATTCTGAGAGGTGGAAAAAGGGAGGGGGTGAGAGAGAGGGCAGGAGAAACCATTGGAATGAGGTGGCAAGTTATAAGGGAGGTAAAGTAACTTGAGGGAATTATAACACATCTTCCCCCCATAAAACAATGTAAAAGAGATTAAAACGTTATTACATAATGAAGTCTTTATGCCATTTGGGTGAAATAGTAGGTCTTCTGGTACTGCTCATGGGAGGTTAGAGTGGAACGTCAGGGCCCCCTGGTGATATCACCTTGAGTGGTGTCCTTTGAGTTAGGGCATTTAGCCAACCGGTCCATGCTCCAGTTTTGCCCATTCTCAAGCACTACAGTGTTGTTCTTGATGTCCACTATTATTCTGGGTTCATAGAACTTAGATTCATGATCCCCTGCGAGTGTGGTTTTTTCACAGCAACCCAATCGCCTACTGACCATTTTCGGTTCTTAGTTCCATGCTTTTGATCATATCGGTCTTTGTAGTTGGCTTGATGGGAAGATATTTTGGGTTTGGCTTTTTCAAAAGAGTGTGCTGTTACCTCTCCACCACCTATCCAGTTAGGGAAGAACTTTGTACTGGGTTTTCTTCTCCTGAGCGACGAGAATGGTGAAATTCCAGTGACTAGGTTGGGGGTGGTATGATAAGCCCAGAGCATATCCTGAAAAGAGCGTTCGACAGGTAGGTTGTTGATGCAAGCTAGCTGAATGTTCTCTTTTACCATCCTGTTTTACTCTCTCGACCAAAACGGTACCTCAAGGACAGTACAGAGCTGTTTGTAGGTGGGTTATGGCTAAGCTGGTCAGGAAGTTGGACATGGCTGACAAGGTGAATTGGACACCATTGTCCGTGACCAGGGTGGCCGGAATGCCTTCGGTGATGAAGGTATCTGGTAGGAAGTTGATCAAGGATTCTGTAGTGGTTTGGTGCACCATTTTAATGACTACCCAGTCGGAGTGAAAATCCGTCAGGACAAACGCAAATCTTTTAGTGACACCTGTCTTATGAATCGGGCCGATGATGTCCAGAGCTAATTTCTTGCAAGGTTTGTCCGGAATGGAAAGTAGGCAAAGAGGTGTCATTTGGGACCGTTTAGTTTAGTCACTATTGGCGCATATGGTACAGTTCTTGACTTTAGTCTCAACCATATAGTCCATGTTGGGGAACCAATAGTGCACTCTGAGTCTACTTTTTGTAAGGCTCCTCCCTAGGTGGCCTTCATGAACCAAGTCTAATATTTTGTCCTTTAGACTTGGAGGGATGGTCTTGTTGTTTCTCAATATGTAATCATTGTTCAAGTTAATCTCATGTCTTATTTCCCTGTATTTGTCTAGGTCTTGTCTGACACTTTTACGCGAAGCAGGCCATCCATGAAGGGTATAGTCTTTAAGACAGGACAGTGTGGCATCTTTGGTCATGCTTTCAATCCATTCACCTTGCTTTATTGTGGAGGAGTGGACCTGTAAGTTGGAAAATTCAGTTGTTTCAAAGTTCTTAGATATTTCTAATGGTGCCCTCGAAAGGATGTCAGCCACAGTATTGAGTTTGCCTGCGACATATTCCGGTTTGAAAGCAAAGCTTTCTAGGCCTAGTACCCACCTAGCTACTCTGGGTGTACTATTAGCTGAGCCTGTGCAACTGAACATGTAGTTGAGGGGCTTGTGATCGGTGCGAACCATGAACTTTATCCCCCACAGGTAGAACTTGAAATGTTTAATCGCCCAGAAGCAGGCCAGGGCTTCTCTCTCTATGACAGAATAGTTCCTTTAATAGCTGTTGAGAGTGCTGGAAGCGAAAGCAACAATGCATTCTCTTCCACCGATGACTTGAGAGAGGGTTGCTCCTAGGCCTTTATTGCTGGCTGGTCTTCCTAAAGGGTCAAAATTACATAAGTGGGGGCATTTAAAATACTTCTTTTGATGTTGTCAAAGGCTGCTTGGTGCACTTCTAGCCATTTGAAGGGAGTATGGTTTTTTTGTGAGTTCCCTAAGGTCGTTTCAAATATTAGAAAAGTTCTTGACATATTTGGCCATATATTCTGCAAGACCCAGTAATGATAGGAGTTCTTGTTTAGTAGTGGGTGCATTGGCTTTTTCAATACCATCAAGGAGGCTTAACTTTGGTTTAAATCCATCCGTTGATATGGTGTGCCCTCGGTAGACAAAGGTTTTTCTTCTTTAGGGGTAAGGCCTTCCTCTTTGAATCTCTTGAGGACCGTGCTGAGAGAGGAATCATGCTCCTTAGGTGTTGCTCCATAGATCAAGACATATTATTGGAAGCACAAGGTTTTGGGGACCCCTTCAAGTATGTGCTGCATTATCTTTTGAAATACCGCTGCTGCCGAAGCGAGCCCAAACGGCATTCTGAGGAACATGTATGACCCCAGAGGAGTGGTAATAAATGCAGTTAACTCTCTGGAGTCGGGGTGTAACTCTACTTGATAGTAGGCATTAGAAAGGTCTAGTACACTGAAGCAAGTAGCTTCCCCCATGGTGCGTAAAACCTCATGGATGCGAGGAAGTGGGTGTCTTTCGATGATTATGTTGTCATTGAGGTCTCTGAGGTCGATGCACAATCTAATGTCATTCCCATGGGCCTTCTTAGCGATAACCACAGGTGCGACCCAAGCAGTACAATCCACAGGTTGTATTAGACCTGGAAACTTTTAAGGAGCCCACGCTTGGAAGTGAAAACATCAGGGAATTCTTTGGTGAAGGTTTCACCCTGAGTGGAGAAATCAATGATAAGGACTTGCTTTGGGTTGTTAGGATCCAGTTTTATGCCTAACTCTTTTTGGTGTTGCCAGCCAAGGAGGTAGCCCCCCCCCCCCCCCCCCCCCCCCCAGCAGGGTGCAGTATATGTGAAAGGTAGGACATGTATTGGTGTGTGTAACATGTCCTGATATTGAAATACTGCCAATTTCGTTGTTCATTATTGAAAGGATATCTTGCCCCATAGGACAGAAAGGGGAATGCTTTGTAACGGATGTATGACATTACAACGCATGCTTTTACCCAACGCAGTATTTACAACGAAAACCTTTACAACGCATAGCGCTTTGGGGGTGCTGGATAGTGAAAAGTTTAATTTACTATTCCAACACCAGTCCCCGTGGACACTAGGGAAGGTGTTGGATAGTAAATTAAACTTATTTCCTATCCTAGAGCGCCCTCCAGCGCAATGTGTTGTAATGGTTTGCGTTGTAAATACCGCGTTGTAATGGTAGTGCGTGGTAAAAGTTGCGTTGTAAAGGTTGTTCACCCTTTGTATAATTTTACAAGCATATCTTCCCATAGTGATTGAGTAGAGCTTGCCTCCTGTTTTGAAGTCTCAGGGACACAAATACTTCACCACCAGCTCCCCAGAACTTCCTTGCTGGGAGTTCTGACCTGCCGGGAAGTGCCTGTGACTGTGTTGGGCCTCTGGAGGTTGTTTGTGCTGTTGGGAGCTGGAAGAAACCTAAGAGAAGTAAGAAAACCTGTTTTGAATGCCATCAGTGATGCCGCTGTGACGCTGCAACCTGAACTGAGGCGCGGGCCACCACTTGTGAAGTGAATGATGCACAGCCTGGCCTGCATTGCAGCTTCGATGCCCTTCGGCACCCGCTGATGGCTGCAGTTATAGGCCATGCCCAGCGCCAGCACTCGCACTGACTCAGTCAACGCCAATGCCTGCATCCTGTTATCACGGCACCAATAACTGCAGAGGGTAACTCCACAAACTTGCCAATTTCGCATCATCACCGGAACTGATGCCTCACTGCCGACGCAACCGCCTTAACCTGTCCCAGATGCACACATCACCTCCTTGCTGACATAACGCCCTACCTCCCCCGTGGATGCCAGGGAGATGTCCTCGACATCAGCACTGACACCTCACTTCCTCAATGCTGTGAACCGTTACAGGCTCTGTTTTGAATGAACTGTTTGTTTTGGGGTCAGTGTGACTCACACTCCACGTGGTCGGTGCCGTACTTTGGATTTATTGCTGTCACGACGTCGCAATTGCCCCAGTTGGTGCTACTTGTTTTCTACAAGCTTTATTTTTGCAATAACCTTTTTTAAGTCATATTTTCTATTGCGTATGTTGAATTTTTGTCAATTTGCTCTTGTTTAGTTTAGATAAAGATACTTTATTTTTATAAACTGTTGTGGTGTCCTTTTGTGGTGTTTTCACTGTTTTACTATGAGTGTTGGTACAAATACTTTACACATTGCCTTTGGGATAAGTCTGTCTGCTCGTGCCATGCTACCAAGGGGGTGAGCAGGGGTTATCTAAAGTGTGTATACCCCCTACCCTGACTAGAAGCAAAGGTCCCTATTTGGACAAAAGTACCTACCTCTGCCAACTAAATACCCCCATTTCTAACAGCCTGCATAGGGGCACTCCACCTATTTTGAAAGACCATGGTGCCTCTGAAGGAACATTTATCCCTTAGATACAAATAATGTGGCTGCATTTTTCAAATTGCTCTCGTGGGAGGGCCCAAAACTTCAAAGAGCAGTTACAACTCAGTTGTCCACTGTCTGCAGTTTTATCGGGTATCAGGCCTCACCACTGATACACATCAACAGGTGCTCCGGTTCACGGCTGCCATTTATGATCCACTTCTACCTTTCAACCATGAATAACACTTGAATACTGTTTCTTACAGCACAAGGACCTGCATTCACCACTAAATAAACCACTGTTTCCTCATGTAATGTGTAGGAAGCTGGCTCTGTAAATACTATACCAAAATAAGGTATAGTGTACACAGAGTCGACGGAGTCCCCAGGGGTATAGCAGAGGCTAAATTTGGTAAGTACTAACAGCTCTCTTTGTGGTGGAGTGGGGAAGCAGTTATGCTTATCCAGAGGGTGTGTTAAGCATCCATTGTATTTACTCAATCAAGACTGATCGCACACACTTGGAGACTGAATCCAGACCAATTAGGTAGGTATTAAAAAGGCATGCTTATGTTTTGTTTTCTTTTTAGAGCCAAGCAGGACTTTGCCTAGGGGAATTATATATATTCTCAAATGCACAACTTTACAAGGAACGGCAGTTGTGGTTAAATTTGCAATTGTTACGGGTTGGTATTAGTTCAAAAAGCATTTTAAATTACAGAGTAATTACTTTTAAAATACTTTTGGATTACCTTTAGATTACATCGACTACTCAGGTGGTATGCTTAGATGCCACGTCAGGGATCTCACAGTACATGGTAAGTAAGACTTTTTAGGATTTGCAGTGTATTCACTTTTTCTTCATACAAAACATCAGATTAACACAAGATTTTAGATTAAAAAAAAAAAAATAACATTGGGTCCTATGGGAGAAAAAAAGTTATTGGTTTCACTGGTAAGTAAACAGCTTACGAGTGGGAGTTGTAGGAGTTAGGACCAATGTTCCCTAAGGTCTAGGTAGGCAATCAAATCTCACCACCAGCGGCACTAGAGCGGCCGGATGCAGAGTGCACGGGTCCAATGTTAGCCCATGGGGCTGTGGGCGCCTTCGATCAGGGACTGCTTACGAGCAGGCCACTCGGCTGTGGGAGCAAAGCTCCTGGGTTAGAGATCAGCACCACAGGAGCAAACAATCAGCAGAGGAGTTGCACTACTAGCAGCACAGGAGCGGTTGGGTGCAGTATGCCAAGGCGACATTGGGGGCCATGTTGTTGTCAATGAGGATCTCTGGTTCGGTCAAGATGCAGTAGGCTTGGGCAGGGAGGCCTCTTGGAGGTTTCAAGTTTCAAGTTTATTTATTCATTTGATTAATTAAAATCTTACAAAAGTAGATAAAATATCAACAATTTTAAAATGATAAAACAATATGTCAATTCCATTAATATCCCAAAACTTGATTATGTATCATACGCATTAGGTTATAAGATAATTAATCATTTGTAACAACCAGCTTGAGAGGTAAGTTGGTTTCTTGGGATAAGCCAGGACACCGTCAACAGGGCCACCCAGAGCCATGGGGCATCGGGTGCAGGGGTGTCTTTTGGTGCTTCTTCCTAGTTCCTGTGCCAGATGGGGGACCCTTCTGGTTGAGGCTGCAGGCGTCGGCTTGAAGCTTGAGGAAGGTGGATGATCACCAGATCCCAGGTCAGGATCACGGGGGAGTGTCCATATGTTGTTGGGCCACTGGACCTTGGGCATGTGCGTGAGATGCAGAGTAGTTCCAGAATCGCATCGCAGAGCCACCTGCATCCACATTCTGTGGGTGAGTCTTTGCTTGAGCAAATCCGGTGATTATGGGAGATAAAGTCTGTAAGGTCCTCTGGCCTCTAAGGGGCTGCTGACACACTGTTTCTTTGCTGTAGGCAAGTTGGTAGGTCTGGAGCCAAAGCAGTGGGTGTCCTCTTCTTCCCGGGTCAGCACGGCTCTGTGGTCTTTCTTCTTTATTCCTTGAATCTGAGGATGCAGGGTGCAGCGTCACACCAAAAAAACTAAATTTGGGGGCATTACAGGGGTGTGCCGGTCAGGACCAATGGGTCTCTTCCTTAGAGTGTGTACACCCCTTATTAAGGAATTGAACTGGATCTTTACTCTTATTACCAGAGAAAAAGGTCTTAACAAACTCATTCCCTGGGAGAATGCTATTTTAGAATAGCTTTGGTCCACTTGACTATTCCCCACTATATTCATGTCTGAGTCCTCTCCACCCTATCCCCGCAATCCTGCTCACTTCATATTGTGGATACGATTAGTGGCAGGCTGGACTGTCTGTCCCATGAGGTTTTGTATGCCTGTCTCCACTTTTTACCCTGGCCAACCCTTTACTATTATGACCACTTGTTTCACTACGACTGGCTTTTAGGGTGGCCTTTATGGGCCCGATGTAGGTAGCCCTTTACGGATCCGAATCGGCCGAAAATACCGATTTTCGGCCGTTTCCGATCGGTAAAGGGCTATTGAGATGTAGGGGCACATTTTCGGTAATTTTACCGAATCGGTATCATTACCGAATCGGTAAATTTACCGATTCGGTAATATGTACCGAATCGGTAAAATAATTACCGATTCGGTAAAATTTACCGATTCGGTAAAATTACCGAAAATGCAATGTAGGTAGGCAATGTACCTTCTGCACATGGCTTACAGAATCGGTATTTTACCATGGAATACAAATCCATGGTAAAATACTGATTCCGGTGTGCATACACATGTGTGCATGCACACCTATGTCATGTGACAGGCAGACCTGCCCTTAGGGCAGGTATGCTTGCCACATGGCACCTGTGCCTGTTTTGGGGGTGCCAGAGGGTGTCAAAGTGACACCCCCTGCACCCTTGTGAATTCTTTAATTACCGATTCGGTAAATACCGAATCGGTAATGCCTAATCATTCCTATGGGCTTCAAAGCCCATAGGAATGAATGGGCATTACCGATTCGGTATTTACCGAATCGGTAATTAAAGAATTGTTAAGGATTCGGTAACGAATCCAGATGTTGGGACCTACATACCATTTACCGATTTTGAAATACCGAATCGGTAGGATTCGGTATTTCAAAATCGGTAAATGGGATTTACCTACATCGGGCCCTTTATCCTTTTGTTTTTAATCCACTTTTGTTTTTAATCCTCTTATCCCCTGTTATACGCTGCGCCTAGGTGTCTCTTTTTACATTCCAAGATGGCGCCATTTTTGGGCCTTTTCACTGGCTCTTTTTTCAGCTCCGAGATTTAGGGAGCAGCTCTGAGTTGTCTCTTGGCTCTTTATCATCATTACATACGTTGTCAGCTTAGCGCGAGACCCATTTAAACTCTGCGTCTTCACCTGGTGGGCTATCCACCACCAGAGAACATTTTAATTGATTCTATGGATCTCTGTACCATTCGGAGGCAATAGTGGGGTACTGGGCAACTCTGCATCTATTTGTTGATCAGCTAAGCCGTCCACTCCCCAGTGAACCTTCCTCATCCTCACCTCCCGGGTTTGGGTGATGTCGACCCACTCCCTCTGCCTGATTATTCACCGGGTTTGCGTTCTCTGCCCGGCATTTTGATCTCTTCTAGTGCTCCATTACTCTCTTTAGATACCTTATGCTTAGTTGGCCATCATACCGTATCTGACATGCATTGATCCCCAGTGTTTGGATTAACTAACACCTGGAGGCGCTTTATTTCCACCTACAGCAAGTTTGGGCTCTCCCTTCGTAGCTATTTGTTTTTCTGTGTCTCATTAGACATTTATTGAGTGTGTTTCTTTTCTCTCTGTATCCCAGGCCCCACTTGAACACTTATCTGCACATCCGGATTACCCTTTTTCTCTTCCAGTCCGTGGAGAGTCCCTGGCCGTGACCCAGGATTACTCTTGGGTCTAGGAGCTTCTCCTCTGAACATAAACATCCAGTATAATGGACCCTGGGCCATTGTTGGTCCCTCAGGTCAGGTAAGGCCCAGTGCCATACTTTTCTTCTTCCAGGAACCTTGATATGCGGATCCCTGCAATCTTGATCTCAGCTAATCTCTTTCATGGTTTCTCTTAGGCTCTGGCTGTGACCCCGGATATGCCAACCGATTAGTGGACGTGTTTTTCCTCCAATTCGAACCCAGGTAGATCTTATGGATGGCCGGTCCCGCCCGCTCCCCCTTACCACTTACCCCTTACCCCCATTGCCCTACCTTCCCCTTTTTGTAGATTTAATATTTGATACATCTTATTTTATTGTTTTGGTCAAATCACTGATTTTTCAGATGGTTTAGGTGTGTTATGATTTTTCTCTTTCACCCTGGGCACTGGTGTCTTCACAGGTGTATTTTCTTCTTTATATAGTTCAGCCCATTTGGAGGCTCGCATTTCACGGTTTCTGTTCTCCAGATTGTGCATGTTCTCCACATTGTTTCAGAATTTATTATCCTTCTCTGTTCATGAATCTGTGCTTCCTTCCGTTGTGTTATGCCACCCGTGGCATACAACAGTTAATGTTGTATCAATACTGTGTTCTTATTTGGGCCTCCTAGGCTCTCCCATCTTTGTTTTTTCTTCAATATTGCACCCTGAAGAAGCGAGACCCATATCGAGGTCACCCACGGAACCGCGTGTCGGCACTGGATATTCTATGTTCACCTGTGATTTTTTTCCCCCAATACATACAACAATGTCAATGAGAAATTAATTTTGAGTAAGAATAGTATTAACTATTGGTCTTGAGTTATGAAATAACCGTGTTTTGACAATCTCTCCTTATACATGACCTTTGTGGATTCTGCAGTGTTTTCAACTGTGAAGATCAAAGGGGTTTTTTGAGGTGCGCTGTACATATTTGTATATAGAACGTTTGAACCCTCATTTTCGAGGACATATGTGCATGTGTGGGTATGCACTGGTCTGTATGAACGATAGTGTGTGTGTTGTATTGGTTGCGCTTGGGTCATCTATGGTTTATTTTATATCAATTCTTAAACATTTGTATTTTTTGTAATATATTGAATACATTTTAAAAAAATTGTGTCCAATAAACTTGTGTTCTGTATTGTGGAAGGCCAGATTCATGCACGTGTGTATATACATCAGTGACGATTAGCACTTTAATTTCATCTAGCAGGCAGAGAGTTTTTGTCTTGATTTTTTTTCTACACCCCCTATTATACCACCCTCTAGGGGGAGGGGGCATGAGCCTCTTCCTAATTGATTGGATCTCCTCATCTTCAAGATGGAGGGGACTGAAATGTGTGCTTCATTTCACCTCCCCCACCTGAAGTTGAGTTAGCAAAAGTGGGCACATTTCTCCTCCTAGGTCAGATTTCCCATGGATTCTCTCCCCAAAGTGAGGATCAGAACCAGTGGTAGCCAGTTGCTGGGGGCAGCAAAAGGCAGGGGCAACGAACAAAGGTGGCAGGCCTTTGAAGTGTCCTCTTAAGTGGACCCAGCCCATCCTAGAGGAGAAGGCATGTCACTTCTGCCCAGGATCGGCTTTGTTTCTGGCCCCAAGAATGGAGGCCCAGAAACATGGCGGGCAGCCAATCAGGAACCACACCAGGGCTGGCTGCTTTTCAGGGGGCTATTCTAAGATGCCCTCTGTGTGTATTTTACATTACATTTCACACTGGCATCAGTGTGGGTTTATTGTGCTGAGATGTTTGGTACCAAACTTCCCAGGTTTTAGTAAAGCCATTATGGAGCTTTGGAGTTCGTAATGACCAACTACCAGACCATAGATTCTTTATGTATTAACAACATTTGCAATGTCTAAGAATGGATTTAGACACTGTATGGGTTCAGGGCTCATGCCACTGTATGCTCACATTAGGGCTAGAGCACCCTGCAAAAGGAGTGACTAACCTAGGCCTTAGGCAGTGGGCTGCTGACATGGCACACAGAGATGTGTGCCATGTTGACTCTTCACTTTTCTCAGCAGCAAAACACACAGCCTGCAATGGCAGTGTTTGGGTGTTATGGTACGGGGCCTTAGTGGCCTTCCATGGTCACAAGGACCTTGGTACCCATGGTACCTTTTACAGGGGGCTTACCTGTGGCCATAGATGTGCCAATTGTGGGTACAAAGGTACAGCTTTGGTAAAGAACACAGGCGGTGGGAACCTGATTGACAGTGACATTGGGAACACCCAGTCAAAAGTGTATCATGTGCCGGGCAAAAAGTGGGATAACCATGTGAAAAGGCGCACTTTCCAACAGATGGCCAAAAAACCCTTGTGCGCTCTCTGCTCCATAACTACAACAAACTGCCTGTAATTCATGGCATCACTAATGGGGGAAACTATAGGTGTGCTCGACCCTGATCCTGTCATGAGCCTCTGAAACCCCTCCACCCTCCTGCCTAACCACGTGTCCACCGATCACCTGCTACTCACTCCCAGATCTGTCCCCTCGTCTGTGAGCCCCCTCCTCCTCCTTGATAAATCTATCGACAGGTTCTGGGGATCCATAGCCCTGTCTACCACAACCTTGTGAATTAGAGTCCCCATGTGGCCGAAAGGGGCCACCTCACTCTCAGGCCACACCCTGTCAGCTGGGCTTGATGCACCCTGTGGCACCAAAATTTCCTGTGTCCTGCAGGGTCTGGAAGCCTCAAAAATGGCAAGAGCTTCTTCTTTGGATGCACAACTCGACGCTACGTACACCCTTGTGTCAAATGGGTTGCAGCAGTGTTCACAGCTGCTGCAGCAACTGCACAACAGCCAAACCCCCTCACAAAGGCCCAAGGCCACACAACTGTTTTAGTGGTTCCAGAGATATCTCGCAAGCTGAGCACCTCAGGCTACCTGTTGTCATCGCGGCCCATGACAGCTGGCCCACCATGCTGCCCGAATCCACTATACCACTCACCCCATTGCAATGGTATTTGTGGGCCGGTGAGGAAGAAGCCATGACGGTCTCTGCCACAACACACTCTGACAACCTCTTCTGCTGCTCCTCCCTGGGACCACCTGCCTGCTGCAGGGCCCCCACAGCCAGAAAATCCAGCCAGCCTGCATTCCACAGAACCTCAAGGGCCTTAGGCACCTTCTCTTTCAAAGCCATCATGCAACACAACAAAGTATTTTTGTTCTGCCCTGCGTTTACAGTACTCCTTGATTCATTGATGGCTGGGATGTGCTCCCCACCTATCTTGAAAGACCATGGTGCTTCTAAAGGAAAACATGTCCTTTAGGTGCAGACAGTGTGGCTGAATTTTACAAAATGTTCTTGTGGGAGGACCCACAAACGCCATAGAGCAAATACAGCTCACTTCGCTATCTGTGTTTGAATTGGGTACCAGGCCCACTGATGATAGACATTACCAGCTGCTACTGTGCATTGCACCATGGTGCAAGGGTGCCTGCATTGGAGCTAGGCAGCCGAAACGGCACCAGCACAGGGAGAAAGCGCAGGAACGTACTGTATTGCTTAAATATGGTGCACTTTTGCCCTTTCACTTTGGAGTATGGCAGTGCAGCTCCCCTCGCCAAAACCCCATACATGAGGGCCTTAGTTTGTGCTACATTTAGACACACACAAAACAAATTGAGAATTGTTTCCCTGTTTTTTGCGAACATCTTATCAACGTTCACTGTGTCAAGACAGCTGAAAAATACACGAATGTCCATATGGCTTTATGTTTTGTAGCTTTTAACTTTAAACCCGTATTCATCTTTGCTGAAATTCTCTTTCCTCGTGTCTCCGCAGGGGTCCTCTGTGCCGATGAAGATATACATAAATACTATCGATTGTACCTGCCCGAGACCGTCACAGTTCAGGAAGGCCTGTGTGTCCTCATTCCCTGCCAGTTCACCATCCAGGAGAGAAGGGAGGCAGCAGAGAGACCCCCGCGGATACTGGTTCATTCAAGGTGACGACTGGGAGGGCCCGGCCGTGGCTTCAAACGATGAAACCAGAGAGATCCGTGAGGAAACCAGAGGCCGCTTCAGACTGGCGGGAGATGTAAATCAAAGGGACTGCTCCCTCAGGATCGATGACGTCAGCACACGGGATACTGGCACATACTACTTCCGATATGAGCACAGTAGAAGCTCGAGAATTAAACATAATTATGATATTTATCCGCTGCGCCTGACGGTTGTAGGTGAGTCACGTCTGAACTTCTCTCTGGTTGTAAATTGATTTCATAGTCCCGCGTCGCATACTGCGATGTATGTCACCTATAGAAGACGGAATTCAGACATATAAAACTTCGAAAATGTTAACTGAATGTTTTGTGGCCAATGTAAGCCACAGAGAGAGAGGCTGAAGCTATAATGTGCTATTGTTTCTAGGTGAAGATGGAAAGTTGAAAGCGCATGGCTGGTGATGCCAGATCTTGTCTTTTAAAAGCGGAAAGACAGGCAAAGCACTTCTTACGCATGTTATTACTCACCAAAGAGTATAATTGACGAAAGCGCACAGGATACTGGGCTTGGTATGGAGGTTACAGATGGCGCTATCACCATGGAGTGTACTACAATCACGCATTTATCACACAAAACACGTTTATAGACTGCAGAAGTCACAGTTTATCGAGTTCATTCAGACACGAGCCGCAGTTTTAAAATGGCAAAAAATTCCATTTGGACCTATTCGCCAACAGCGCCTACCAGGAGGAGGGCAGAATCTGCACTGGCTTAGTTTTACACTAGACAGTTATCATGGTTTCATCTAAGGCTTTGTGGAGATGCTACATGACGAAGAAGAGGCTCTTACATGTACAAAAAGAATTGCGAAAAATGATTTTGAGCATTACTACTGGGAGTGTGTTTTTTTCACAATAATTACATGTTTCTGACAAAAACTGTGGACAATGGGTGCAGGGCTCACACCGTACACAGTTTGTGTAAGAAGTCCTTGTTTGTTAAAGTTAAAAAACCTTCAAAGAACTTTCATGAATCCGTACATGTTGTACTATTAATTGATTTCCGAGCACAGGTGCTCAAGGGAACACTTACATGGTATATTAGGGGCAGTGCTCCATCATGTTTCAGATTCCATAGTGCCTCAACACTTGACCACGAAGCACTTTACTTTTCTGTAGTCCTCCACCTTCTTGGGTGGAACGATCAAGGCTGACCGTTCCCTACATTTCATGAATAGGCTACTAAGTTTTGAGGGATGGGAGACACATTGCCTCTAGTTTGGAGAAAATACTTAAGTATGCAAAAGAGGATTACCAGCAATTAACCCTGTCATGTAGGAATAACTGTCAATTCAATTTGGCTGTGACCTAGTCATGCTAACTTAGGCAAATCTGAAATAGGTAATGGAGGGACTTATAATATTTACTTCTTGGTCTCCCTCATGCAGGGTCTCTTCGCTTGAGCTGCAGTGCACTAATCTATTTAATTCGAATTTATTTATAACATTTTATATAGCGCGAACATGACCATCGAGGGTATCGGAGTGCTTTACAGTTCATGCAACGAGAGGGATACAATCAAACACCACAGAATTAACAAAGCGAATAATGCACAGTCTTATAATGTCTGACATGGCATGGTGAGCAAAAAAACTATGGATTTAGGCTCACTTCTCTGTACTGGGGTGAATGTATGACATTGTTCTGCATTCTGTCCATCAATTGTTGTTTTTGCATTTGTCACCCCGAGTGAGACGGGTATGCTCAGACGTGAGTCCCGTGCTCTCCATGCCTCTGGAGTGAAGCTATCCTGGATGATAAGGGCTGAAAGCCCGAAACAGTTCCTAAGATGCTTGTTTTCAGTCCAGGGAGGACTTGGCCTGGCAGTTTGGGCTGGACTGTACCCATAGGGCGCAGGGTCAAGACTGATTTGCATATGGCTGGGTCCAGGTCACTGAAATAATATCGACCTCACAAATATCGAGATGACAAAATATCGTTGACAAAATATCGATGGACAAAATATCGACTGGCTATCTTTAAACAGGTAAGTAAAAAAATATCGACTTTAAAATATCGAGTTACTAAAATATAGACTGTAAAAAATATCGTTTTTTTTTAAATGTCTAAATTAAGTTAATACTAATGTAGTAATAAATATGTTTAGTCTAAACTTACTTTAAATTATTAAAATAATGTTATATTAATAATTATTTATTTTAAAATAAAAATAAATCTAAAAAAATAATACATATATATTTATATAATTTTTTTTATATTAAATAAACATATATAATAATTTTACCGTAGCATAACAAAATAGTTAACCATTATTATAACAACTGTAGTGAATTCTACAATAGCTAAAGCGTTGGATAGCGTAGGGGTAAAATTTACTATTCCCACTCCAGTGGGTGCAACAGTAGGGAAAGCGTTGGATAGCGTAGGGGTTAAATTTACTATTCGCACTCCAGTGGGTGCAACAGTAGGGAAAGCGCTGGATAGCGTAGGGGTAAAAATTACTATTCCCACTCCAGTGGGTGCAACAGTAGGGAAAGGGTTGGATAGCGTAGGGGTTAAAATTACTATTCCCACTCCAGTGGGTGCTACAGTAGGGAAAGCGTTGGATAGCGTAGGGGTTAACATTACTATTCCCACTCCAGTGGGTGCAAAAGTAGGGAAAGCGTTGGATAGCGTAGGGGATAAAATTACTATTCCCACTCCAGTGGGTGCAACAGTAGGGAAAGCGTTGGATAGCGTAGGGGTTAAAATTACTATTCCCACTCCAAAGAGTGCAACAGTAGGTAAAGCGTTGGATAGCGTAGGGGTTACAATTACTATTCCCACTCCAGTGGGTGCAACAGTAGGGAAAGCGTTGGATAGCGTAGGGGTTAAAATTACTATTCCCACTCCAGTGGGTGCAAAAGTAGGGAAAGCGTTGGATAGCGTAGGGGTTAAAATTACTATTCCCACTCCAGTGGGTGCAACAGTAGGGAAAGTGTTGGATAGCGTAGGGGTTAAAATTACTATTCCCACTCCAAAGAGTGCAACAGTAGGGAAAGTGTTGGATAGCGTAGGGGTTAAAATTACTATTCCCACTCCAGTGGGTGCAACATTAGGGAAAGCGTTGGATAGCGTAGGGGTTAAAATTACTATTCCCACTCCAGTGGGTGCAACAGTAGGGAAAGCGTTGGATAGCGTAGGGGTTAAAATTACTATTCCAACTCCATTGGATGCAACAGTAAGGAAAGCGTTGGAAAGCGTAGTTGTAAAAATTACAATTCACACTCCAGAGAATACAACATTAGGGAAAGTAAATCTTTCATATATAAATAAAAAATCTAACAAGAAATAACTAATAATAATTATTAAAAAGCAAATTAAAATTTTATGTAATAGAATAAATAATAATTGACATTTACTAATTAACAATAATTCTTTTAATTATTCAACTATTAATACAAATTAATTAAACATAAACAATTAATTTTTTAATAATTAAAAATTATTTCACTATTATTTCCAAATAAATAACGTGTATTTTATTTTATTATTTAATTAATTATTAATATATTACTTTCCACCCTAAGCCCCTATAAACTCACAACCCGCTACAGAAATTAAATTAGTAAAAATCACATAATAACCACTTAATCAATTAATATAAAATAATTAACAATTATTATTAAATTAATTAACACATATAAATTAATTATCAATTAATTACTATTTACTATCAATAAATATATTTACAAATTTAATTATTATTAATTAAATTACTTCCCACCCTATTCCCCTATAATCCCACAACCCGCTACTGCATTAAATTAGTAAAATGTACATATTTACCAATTAATCAATTATTAATAATTATTTTGCAATTACTATTAAATTAATTAACACATATACATTAATTAACAATTAATTACAAATTAATATCAATTAATAAATTTACATATTTAATTAATTATAATTAAATTACTTCCCACCCTATTCCCCTATAAACCCACAACCTGCTACAGCATTACATTACGCAATAATTATAAAAACAAAAATCATTTAATAAAATTATTTATAACATAAATACACACTTTTCACACATAATATTACATAAAAATACACTATAAAATATTATATATTATTAAAAAATCGATATTTTTGCTATCTATATTTTATACAGTCGATATTACTTCACTTACCTTAAAAACTATATTTTTGTAGTCGATATTCTGTCCAGTCTATATTTTGTCCAGTCTATATTATTTACTCGATATTATGTCCAAACGATATTTTGGACTCGATATTATGTCTGTGCACCGGCTGGGTCCAAACTGGAATGGCATGGTGAGCAAAAAAAGGATGGATTTAGGCCCAGATCTCTTCACTGGGGTGAATGTATGACATTGTTCTGCATTCTGTCCATCAAGTGTTCTTTTTGTATTTACCACCCAGAGTGGGACAGGCATGCTCAGACGTGGGTCCCATGCTTTCCATGCCACTGGAGTCAAGCTTTTTGTATTCTCGTGAGCCAGGCAGCTGGGCCACAAATCCACTTCTATGTCCCAGACTCAGATGGGGAAGCCTGATTGAAGCAGACATTTCTTCATCAGGAGCCCTTTGACTTCTTTTTTGAAAAGGACAGTTGAAGGGTTCACCCTGACTTCGGGGGGAAGGGAGTTCCAAATCTTCTGAGCCATACCTGAGAGTGCTCGATTATAGATCTTTTTTTTCTTGAATTTTTGTGGTTTGAGCAAAAGGGTGCTGGAGCGTCTGGAGGCTCTTGAACCACATGAGAGTTCCAGTTTCTGAGCAAGGTATGGCGGGGTCTTGAAGTGGATGGCTTTGTGTGCCGTGCATGCAAGTTTTATATGAAAGCTTCATATGAAAGCCAATTCAGGGCCAGCAAGTCAGGGGAAATTGAGGGCCACCCTGAGAGGAGCCATCTTCACTCTGGGCAAGCCGCAAAGCTTTGCGCTACCATAGACCAACTTTGAGATCACTAATGCTTGCACTGCAACATTTAGGTCATTAGCAGGGAGAAAGGGTTTGAGCTTCCTTAGAATGCTGAGTTGGAAGTTTGCTCCTTTGGTGAGGGAACTGTTGTGCTTCTGCATTGTAAAGCAGGAAGGCAATCGACGAACGAAATAACCTTATGTATTGCCCGGCGATGTCGCCTCTAATCCCACAAAGAATACGAATCAATGAAGAGGCAGGCGCTGGAGACTGGAAGGCAGGAGACAAAGGTTTATTCTCTCCGGAGGAGAACACATCAGATCAGACCAACAGGGAATCTTCTCGAGGTGCTCTAACTGCATCTCTGAGGCCTGGCCTCTTATACACGCATTTATGGCAGGAAGACATTCTTTATTACAATAAAGGTACTTTGAAGTATGAAAGGCATCCCCGGAATCTTCCGCTTCGGACCTGTTTCCACACACCCTTACAGTGAGAATCCCCTCCCCAATCATAATACAGGATCGTCATCAGGCGACAGAAACAGCAGGGCATTGCGTCGATTCCCGGAATGCGTGTGGTGTGACGGATCTCATGGGGTGGGAGCCTTGATTTACTGTAACTCCTTTGAAGAGGAGCGATTCTTTACAGTTGGGGCCATAAACTGCATCCTCAGGGCGAGGTGATAGCCTGGGACCGGCCTGGACAATAGGACATAAAGGAAGAGGGGTGTCAGAGGGTGCGACAGTGAATAGGAAGAAAGGGAGGTGTCGAACAGGCAAGGGGTGTGATTCTCAGGGAAGAGCCGCGCAGATGGAGGTTTTTTTTATGGCCCATGCATGAGAGAGGGAGAGAGCGGGGGCGACTAGTGCGTGGGGGAGATGCTTGCGAGGGTGGGGAGCCGTGCTGAGGATCGGCGGCGTGCAGAGAGTGGGTCTGACCAAGGCATCTAAAATGGCTGCCGTGTATGACAAAAGTGTGGCATTGGGAAAAAGGCAAGATGGCGCAGACAATGTTTATCAATACGAACTAATTTTCCACAGTCCTCCCTTTTAACTTTTCTCGCCAACTTGTTAATTCGGGTCGATCCCCATAATGCCACGTATTTCTGGATTGTACAAAGCTTTCATGTGTTCAGTCTGTAAGTCCAAAGTCTTTGGGCAAACGCAATTTGAGAATAATGAACACAGAGGAGGTAAACATTGGATACCCAAACAACACCCGCATAGCACCACAATCGGAATTAGAATGAATGTGAACAACCTCCACCCCCAGGCTTTCAGTGAGTCCCAGAACCAGCTCCCAAGCGACCACCCTTCTTGTTCTTGGTGTACTTCAGAGGACAGTCTATGGAGGTGTTCGATGGCCTTGTAAACAGAAGGTGAATTGTCTGGCACGTAGGTGCAACAGCTGGACCCAATGATGCGGCATGCTCCTCCTCGGTCTGCCAGAACCACGTCTAGAATGAGGCGGTTCTGTAGAGCCACCAGGCGGACTGCCTGAACCTCTGCGGTGTTATTGGTCAAGATGTCAGCTGTGATGTTCATGGTGCTTTCAACAGCCTGGGTCAAATGTCGGATGGCACGGCTGTTCGCCATCGGACCCCAGAATGGCACAAGTCCCTTCACGGCATCCAAGAACTGTGCCCCTGTAGAGTCGGCCTGATCAATGTCCCTTGCACGCTTTTGCCGGTGGTGGCTTGCCGGGGCCACATACGTAGGTGGAAGAATGAAGGCAATGTAGCATGTGCCCCTCCCACCTTTGGGGAGCCAGGTGTATGCTTTGGTGCCGCAAACAAAGTACATATTTGGAGAAGTAACAAAGGAGGGAGGGTCAGATGAATCCAGTGTTCTGGTGATGGCGCAGGCGCTGGTGCCCACCAGTTGCGTTCCCAGGCCCTCGATGCATACAAGTCCCGAGACGTTGACGACAGACAGGGCTACAGTCAGGGTGGCGGCTGTTCGTTTCCGGAGGTAGGAGAAAGTGGGTCTGGCTGGGTTATGGAACACCTGCATTTCCACTCGCTCTTTGGCAGGGATGTCCGTGTGAATGGAGGCACCAGAGGTCATAGGGCAAAAAGGAGTAGCGGTTCGCCCAGTCTTATTCAGCCATACCCCGTGGTAGAAATGCGAAACAGTTCTTTCTGAAGTGGCATTGTCTTTAAAGCTTTCTAGCAGAAGGATCAGCCAGGCAAGACAGGAGCCGTGGATGGAGAAAGGCGAAGGAATAAATGGGATGGAGTGTCCGGTTGCATGAGGCAGCAGCCCGCAGATCCAGCAGTTAGTGGCATTAGCAGCAAGGTTGTGTTGATGCAGCAGCTGTACAAAGGAGTTATTCCAGAACTCCCTGCGCCTTTATCGGAGCTGTGGTGAAAGGGCAATCAGGAAGTGTTCCTTGGTAGTTGCCGGCAGTTCAGTGGGGAGCAATGTCTCGTGAGCGGGTGTGCTTTTTTCTGTGATCCAGAAGGTTGTCATGAGGAGGAGGCAAAAGAGAAGGGTAATGAAAATGGCTATAGTCCTTGAGCTGTGCAGCTTGTCGGTTTTTGGGTTTCGGTAGGTCATCTTCGGATATCCGGCTGCTTCCATCATCTTCAGAGTGCTCGGTAGCGGGCAGAACCACCGACTTCCTCTGACTTCTCTTCGGGCAACCTTGAGTGTGTTAGGCTACCGCTCTGAGATTTAACCTAGTCAGTGGTCTGCTTTGCCGAAGCTCCTCCCTTTTTACGTAGGTTGTACCCTTCTCTGGACGGCACGGTGGGATCGGGAAACTTTGCCAGTTCGAGTGCTTCTGTGTCGGTATAACAGCTCAATGATGGTTTGTCTTTTGTCAGGAGCTCTTCTTGAGCTGCGATGTCTTCTCCCGTCATCAGGGTTGATGGGACGCGTTTACAATGGTGCGCATGCACCCAATGACGCTTGCCTTCCACTCGAAGAGCCGTCCGTGTAGTGATTAGGACTTGCCAAGGGCCCGTCCACCGAGGTTCCAAGCTGGCACGCTGGAAGTTGCGGATCAAGACGTGATCCCCTGGGCGAATGTCGTGTCCTGGGCCCCTGAAAGCGTCTGGGATGGCTTTCAGCACCTGCTGATGAATGACAGTTAAGGTTTTAGTGAGGGTGTACAGATAGTCAGACATTAGGACGTCTGGGACGTCATGAATCGAGGTTGGCCTAGGCGCGGCCCAAATGTTCATTGGCCGCCGGAATACTACTTCGTAGGGGGTCAAGTGGTGCTTAGTGGGGGTGGAGCGCATTGATAGCAATGCTAATGGGAGGGCATCAGGCCACTTCAGACCGGTGGAGGCAACAATCTTGGAGATTTTTAGCTTGAGTGTGGCATTGTGTCGCTCGACCAGGCCTGCAGATTGGGGGTGAAAGACTGCATGAAATTTCTGTTTTACACCCAACCCTTTTCGGATAAGTTGGATAACTTCAGCTATGAAGTGGGGGCCGTTGTCACTCCATAAAATCCGACAAAGGCCATATCGGGGGAAAAACTCTTTTAACAGGACTTTGGCAGTAGTCATGGCAGTGTTGTCGCGTGTGGGATAGGCCTCCACCCATTTGCTGAAGGCGCACACGACAACAAGGACGTACTTCAAACCCAGGCAATGTTCTAGCTGAATGTAGTCCATTTGTAGGACTTCAAAGGGATGGTCGGGGACCCCGAACCCACCCCGTTGGACAACAGTTCCTTTCCCTGGGTTGTGTTGCAAGCAGATTAAGCATTGCTGATATAGGCGTCTAGCAGAGTCGGGAATCTTGTCGTTGTGCCAGACTCGGGAGATGAGTTCAATCATGGGGGCAGATCCTACGTGTGCTGGGGAGTGTGCCATAGTCAGTATGGGGATCAAGTAGGAATTGGGTAGCAACCATTTATTCATGTCCTTTGTCAGCCAGCAGCCTTCATCATCTTTCAGTCCCACCCGTGCCCATTCAGCCAGTTCTTGGGGGGAGCAGGCCATCTGTATGTCCCTAATGTGTTCTCTAGCGTCCTTCCATTTCTCCGTCTGTGACCTAGTCACGTACATGTGTGTGTTCGTCCTATTCTCGGCTGTGGTCCGAGCTGTGGTGTCAGCTAGTGCGTTCCCTTGTCCAATGAGATCTGTTACTTTCTTGTGCGCCTGGCATTTGATCACCGCTAACCGCTTGGGGAGGAGGACTGCTTCGGTTTGGGCAGAGACTAGATCTCCGTGAAGGATGGGTGTGCCATGTGAAGTCAGGAATCCCCTTTCTTTCCATAAGAGTCCAAAATGATGAACCACCCCGAAGGCATACTGGCTGTCAGTGTAAATGTTTGCAACTGTGCCTGCTGCTAGAATGCATGCTCGTGTGAGGGCAATCAGTTCTGCTGCTTGCGCAGACCGTTGGGTGATGCGGGCCGTCTCAACTACCGTCCGGGCTGTGGTGACTGCATAGGCAGCCGAGGTCGTGCCGTCGGGGAGCTTGATGCACGAGCCATCTACCCATAGCTCTCCATCAGCGTCTGGGATAGCAGTGTCACAGAAGTCAGCTCTACTTCTAGTTTGTTCGTCCGTGAGGGTCACACAGTCATGCATAGGGGACACATTGGGGTCGTCATCAGGGAGGGGCAACAGAGTGGCAGGGTTCAAAGTGGTACATCGTTTCAGTGTGATGTGGGGTGCAAGAGAGTCAATTCGTAACCAGTCAGTCGTGCGCTAGTCAGGTGCTGAGTCTTGGTCTGGTTCAGGAGGGTGTCGACAGCATGGGAGACCAGCACAGTGAGGGAATTCGAAAGTACGATCCCCTCACTTTGTCAGATAGAGATGGCAGCGGCAGCTACCGCTCGAAGGCAGGCGGGCAGAGCTCTGGCTACGGGGTCAAGAGTGGCAGAAAAATAGGCACAAGGGCGTTGTTTGGAACCTATGGGTTGTGTCAAGACAGACAGAGCGCACCTCTCCCTTTCGTGGGTGAAGAGGGAGAAGGGCTTGGTATAGTCGGGGGTTCCTAGGACCGGGGCCGAGCAAAGGGCATCTCGTAGTTCTTGGAAGGAGGATTGGCATTCAGGGATCCAAGGGAGTGGGAAGGGGACATATTTCGCTAACAGAGAGAGCAGAGGTTTGATTATGAGACTAAAGTTCGGCAACCACTGTCGACAGAAGGACGTGAGGCCTACTAAGGAGCGGACTTGTTTCTGAGTTTTGGGAACAGGGGTCTCTAGGATGGCCCGGATCCGATCGGGTGTGAGCTTCCCCCCGTCTTTGAACAGGAGGTGGCCTAAGTATGTCACCTGGATTTGGCAGAACTGCAGCTTCTTCTTGGAGACCTTGTGACCGTTCTCCGCGAAGAAGTGCAGGAGTTGGATGGTGGCTGTGATGGCAAGTGGAGTTGTATCGGCAGCCAGGAGAATGTCGTCGACATACTGGATTAACGCCACTCCGTCCGGGAGCTGGACTGCATCAAAGCTGTCTCTTGAGAGCCTGGCTGTAGATGCTGGGGCTCTCAGTGTAGCCCTGGGGTGCTCTACAGAATCTATATGAACGGGCCTTTAGGGTGAAGCCGAAGAGGTATCGGCTGTCTGGGTGGATGGGGATGGAAAAGAAAGCATTTTTGAGATCTATGATGGTGAAGACAGTGGCGGTGGAGGGGATCAGGGTCAAGATGGTGGTGATGTCGGAGACTACTGGGTACTGAGGTACAACTACTTTGTTCACCTCTCGGAGGTCAATGATGAAGCGATAAGCCTTCTCATCTCCCTCACCTTGTTTCTTAACAATGGGTAGGATGGGGCTATTGCAGACGTTGCTGACTACTTCCTCTACCACTCCTGCATCGACTAAGGATTGGATGATTTCTACCAGTGCCTTCTCAAACTCGGACGATATCCGATATTGTGGGAGTTTTGGGAGCGTAGTGTCAGGTCGCACTGTGATGTGTACAGGGTCTATCATCATGCGTCCTACATCTGAGTCGGTCTTGGCCCAGAGGTACGAGGGTAAAGTGTCGAGTAGAGACAAGCCAGCGTCAGTGATGGAAAACATGTTTCGGGTGGGGCAAGGCCTGAACAGATTCTGGTTATCGTACAGTATGACCCGTACTCCATCTGGGTAGCATCGAATGGTGGCTCGAAAGTGCTTCAGGAGGTCAAAACCCATAATGGCGTCGGGGGTGTTGGAGGATAGCAAGAAGGTCATGTCCGTGACGTTGTTCTCTAAGTCAAAGGGAATCGGTGCAGATAAGGGATTAGTAGAGGGCATTCCATCAAAGCCTATTGATGTCACGTGTGAGCCAGACAAGGGTGCCCTTGGAATCAGTCGTTTGGATAACGCACTACGTGTTGCTCCAGTGTCCAACAGAAATGGGGACTTCGTACCCAGGACCTTAGCAGTGACATAAGGACCTTGCTGGTCAACACACAGCTCGACTGGATCCTTCCCTTGTCCCTGGCTATCCTATGCGAAGTCGTGGGCGTTTTCGCAATCGGACTGCTGATACTGGTTCTGTCGTGGGCGGTCAAATGTGTTAGGTCGGCTCGATCTGTCATAGTTAGCGTCGTTGGTGTGTCCCCGCCCCTGGTCCCTGTTCTTTTGTCCGTTTGTCCCGTCCCTAGCCTCTCGGTTCTTGTTCGTTTCATGGAGGACCGGGCACTGCGACTTCCAGTGGCCGTATCCCTTACAAAACGCGCATTGGTTTTCATCTAAGTCCCTTCGGCCTGCATAGGGTACGGACGTTCGTTCCCTGGAGGGTATATTCTTAGTGGCTGTCGACTGGTAGTTTCCTTTGGAGGGTTCCCTACCTATCGTCACCCCTTGCAGGTGACCTATCATGACCCTCTCTTTCAACTCCTTCTTTTTACTTTCGGATGCCCTGTCGTTCTCATTCTTCTGATGTTCATAGTATTGGGCCATCTGGAGGATAGCCGCGGGTTTAGAGGCTGCCCAGCTGCTTTCACTCGCCTGCAGCTTTTGAGAAACCTCTTGCACCAGACCCTTCACAAAGTTCTGGACGAACAAGTGGTGTCCGGTTGCAGTGGTCATATCTTGGCGGCTGTAGTCGGAGAACACTGTTTCGAACCTAGAAAAGTATTCCGAAGCGTCTTCTTGTGGTTTCTGTCTACAAGCCGTCACTATTGACCAGTCTATTTTCTTCTCGGGAATCAAGCTCTTGAGTTTCTGGACCATCTTGTCCGGGAGTTCAAGAATAGCCGTTACAGCTTTCTGTCCGGCTCCCCGTTGCTTATCGATCTCATCGAGTTGTCTTCAGGTATGTCCGAACAGCTCAAGGTGGTCGACCTTGCGGATCTGCTTCCACACATCAGCTGGCAGACATAACCCGAAGAACAAATCGATGTCTGCTAGGGTCATGATAGTGGAACCTAAGGCTGTACCTAGTTCAGTGTAGAGGGCAGTGGGGTTTTTCCGTAAATCAGGCAGAGATTTTCAGAACGTCAGAATATCCTGCCGATCCCATGGTTGGTAGACCCAGTTGTACACTACCCTCCCTCTAGCATCTGCGTGGTTAACATCATCGTGTGTTCCCTGACCTCGTGGGGGAACCCAGTAGGGGGCAGCCTCTCTTATCGGCATCATGGTGCTAGGTTGTTCTATTCGTGGTTCGGTCGCTACAGGTGTCGTGGGTTTAGCTTCCACCTCTGATTCAGCAAGGTGGCGGAAAACCTTAAGTGTAAGCGCAAGGAGGTCTGCCACGTCACACTCACCCTCATCCCCGATATCAACCTTTCTATACAGAGTCGTTAGATTCTCGGGACCTCTATCTCGATATCGGTCCTTATAAGCATTTAGGACATGATAACACAATCATACGACAAAGTGTCGTCTGTGGCTTCCCGTATATGAGTTGAATATATCCATGATGTGTTCCTCACTCTCCTTTCGTTCTGCTAGTGTCCTGACTACCTTGTCAATACCTGCTTGCTCATCTTTGCTCAACCTGTTCGTTCTCGTGAGATCTGTCTTTCAGGCCTCATGGTCATCTAACATTGCTGCTTGTTTTGTATCTGGTACAAGGGGTTCGGCCGGTGCAGAGGTCATAGGGGCCGAGGCCCTGGTGCTACTCTCGCCTGTGCTTGGGGGGCAGTGAGTGTTGCGCTGAAGGTTGGGAAGGGGCATATGGAGGGGGCATGTAGATGATAGGAGGACCTAATAAGAGATCATCGTTGGCTCGCTGTTTCGAGGGTAATTCAGGGTAGAGCGCAGAGGGTGTTCCAACAGGACACTGACTCGATGTTTCGGTTTCTCGTTTCCGCTTAGCTTCCTCTCTCTCCTTTATTTCTTCCTCTAGTTTCTTTGCGGCTAGGTGGACTGCTTTACGTAGCTCCTTGTCTATCCTAGCTTCCTCTTTCTTTTTTCGCTGTACTGCTTCTTTGCGCCACAGGCCAACGCTGTCTAGCATGGTCGGTGTCGTTCTACGAGTTTTTAGGACTTCATCTAGTGCATCTAGTTTGCTTTCTTCAAAGGATCCTATCAGTGGCCACTGACTCTGGGGTTCCTTCTTCGTATACCTGAGCCATAATTTGCTATATGCTATAGCGACTAATCCATGTTTCGTGAACATGTCCTTGTTAGGGGTGCCTTCCAGTGGGACTGGATGATCCACCTCTAACAAGCGGTCCGGGCTGAACCAGCTACCACTCAGTGGGGAGAAGATAGGCATGACAGATTACAAAGGGGGACAAAGATCCGCACTACCTATCCTTCACTATCTGTAAAGACTGGACAGTATATTGCTATTCTACAATGTTTGCAAACAGTGAATGCTTCAAGAGAACTAGATCCAAATAAGCAATCAGTGGGGAGAAGATAGGCACGACAGATTACAAAAAGGGGACAAAGGTCCGCGTTACCTATCCTTCGGTATCTGCAAAGGGAGAGAGACTATTTCTATCCCTCACCGTTTGCAGACAGGGAATGCCTCAAAAAGGAGCTATTCTGACAATCAAAGAAAAGGGAGCTACCCTGACAATCAATCAATCAAACAAACAGTGGGGAGAAAAGATAGGCACGACAGATTACAAAGGGGGACAAAAGTCCGCGTTACCCACTCTTCACTGTCCACAAAGGAAGATAGAGTATTTGTACTCTTCCTCGTTTGTAAGCAGCGAATGTCTCAAAGAACCAACATTGTTCGCAATTTGTCGTTTTTACACGACCTTACCCGGACCACATGGGCTGTTTCTTGTCTTACGCGTCCAGCGCCCGATCGTCCTCCAATCTCCTATATTGCCGCTGCACTCCTGATGGTTCCCAGTCAGGACCGTAGATCACTCGAGAGAGGTCAGTTCGGAATCAGTGAAGTTCGGATGATCGGCTGTCAGACGAGGGTCTATCGGACAGGAGCTCTCCCGATCGTTGCAGTCGTTCACTCTGTCGTCAGGACCTCTCCCACTGGATCCACGTGTCGCTGATGGGCCCCACGCTTGGGACGCCAATTGTAAAGCAGGAAGGCAATCGACGAACGAAATAACCTTATGTATTGCCCGGCGATGTCGCCTCTAATCCCACAAAGAATACGAATCAATGAAGAGGCTGGCGCTGGAGACCGGAAGGCAGGAGACAAAGGTTTATTCTCTCCGGAGGAGAACACATCAGATCAGACCAACAGGGAATCTTCTCGAGGTGCTCTAACTGCATCTCTGAGGCCTGGCCTCTTATACACGCATTTATGGCAGGAAGACATTCTTTATTACAATAAAGGTACTTTGAAGTATGAAAGGCATCCCCGGAATCTTCCGCTTCGGACCCGTTCCCACACACCCTTACAGTGAGAATCCCCTCCCCAATCATAATACTGGATCGTCATCAGGCGACAGAAACAGCAGGGCATTCCGTCGATTCCCGGAATGCGTGTGGTGTGGCGGATCTCATGGGGTGGGAGCTTTGATCTACTGTAACTCCTTTGAAGAGGAGCGATTCTTTACAGTTGGGGCCATAAACTGCATCCTCAGGGCGAGGTGATAGCCTGGGACCGGCCTGGACAATAGGACACGGAGGACGAGGGGTGTCAGAGGGTGCAACAGTGAATAGGAAGAAGGGGAGGTGTCGAACAGGCAAGGGGTGTGATTCTCAGGGAAGAGCAGCGCAGATGGAGGGGTTTTTTATGGCCCATGCATGAGAGAGGGAGAGAGCGGGGGACCAGTGCGTGGGGGAGATGCTTGCGAGGGTGGGGAGCCGTGCTGAGGATCGGCGGCGTGCAGAGAGTGGGTCTGACCAAGGCATCTACAATGTGCCGTGTATGACAAAAGTGTGGCATTGGGAAAAAGGCAAGATGGCGCAGACAATGTTTATCAATACGAACTAATTTTCAACAGCATGTTCAGACTTTTGTCTAATATACTACCCAGGGCGGATGCCGAATCAACGAGGTGAGGTCAACAGTTAAGAGCCATAAGCTGAGTCAGCCATCGTTCCAAGACCGGAGATTGTTTCTGGTGTGAGATTGGGAGGAATTCTGTTTTTGGAGCATTTAGCATCAGGTGGTTATGTATCAGCCAACTTTGTGTATCCAGCAGGACTGAGTTGAGGGACTTAATGTCCTTGTGGGAGAAAATCTTTAAGTATAGTTGGGTATCGTCTGCATATAAATGAGAGTTAACACTGGATGCTTTCAGAATTTCAGTCAGAGGCTCCATGAACAAGTTAAAGAGTGTGGGAGATAGTGCTGAGCCTTGGGGAATGCCCGGGAGGGGACAGGAGCCCGATGGGACAGAGATTGGTTCACTTAGAAGCTTTGGGATCTGTTCTGTAGGAACGAAGAGAGCCAGTTTAGTACAGGCCCAGACAGCACCATCCTGTGTTCCAGGAGGTCAACTAGGTTATTGTGTTTGACAGTATCAAAAACTGATGAAAGGTCAAGAAGGATCAATAGGCACCACTCATTATGGTCCAACATTCTTAGCGCATTGTCAACAATGTACCTCAGTGCAAACTCTTTACTATGGCCTGGGAGGAAACCAGATTGGCATTGGTCCAGGAGTTGGAAATGGTCAATGTGGTTAGAGTTGGGCTAGCACACATTTCTCCAGGAGCTTTGCCAAGGTAGGGATATTAGAGACTGGGCGAAGGTTATGCAGGTCCGTGGTATCCGCAGTTAGTTTCTTTAGAATCAAAGCAACTTGACCCAATTTTAGGCACTCCAGAATAGCACCTTGCCGAAGTGAAGCATTGATGATCATAGTTTACAGTGTTTATTTATTTATTTATTATATTTGTAGAGCACAAACAAATGCCCTAGGGCGTCTCGGCGCTATGGACGAAGCAGAGTGAGGAGATGAGGGAGAGGGAGACTATTGCTTGAACAACCAGGTCTTTATTTTTTCCTGAAAGTGGTCAAGGTAGGAGATGACCTGATGGCGGGATCTAGGGAGTTCCAGAGTTTGGCTGTTGATACAGTGAATCTTCGATCGCCCCATGATACCGTTCTAGTTCGCGGCACCGTCATGAGAGATGCATTCATAGATCGTAACGATCGTTTGGGGACATGAAACGCCAGAGGATTCAAAAGAAATCGAGGGCCCTGTTTATGTGAGGCTTTATAGGCAATGCAGAGGGCTTTGAATTTTATCCTATTTTTCACTGCTAGCCAGTGGTAGCCTTTGATAATTTGGGCAATGGGTTGGAATTTTGTGGTGCCTGAGAGCATTCTGGCCGCTGCATTTTGTATGGACTGTAGCTTATTGATAACATTGTGTTGGGCGTTGACAAGAAGACCATTACAATAGTCTACAGAAGACATCACAAAAGCGGTGACCAGGGTTTTGCCAGAGTTGGGGGGAAGAAAAGGGAGTATCTTTTTTATGGTTTTGAGTTTATAGAAGGATGAGGAACCGATAGAATTTATACTAAACAGAGGGGTCAGAGGGAGGAAAAAAGCTAAGGCTCACCCTCCAAAAACTATATTTAACATAAGGTCTCTGTTACCAGATACCTGAGAGCCTTGCTAGTCATTATAAAACCATACATAACACTCAATGGGGTTGGCCTGGAAAGTCATACTAGATAGAAAAGGAGAAATTGCTCTTTTTCTAGGTGTCCCCTCACTCACCAGGGTTGCCCCATGGTGACATGCTTCATCATTGGGGCCATCCCAGTCCTCTACGGGCTGGGGCGTGCTGCGACTTGCGAATTACGTAGGAGCACTTACAAATGACTATGTGTGTGCAGATGTGATAGTGGAGTGGACTAAGTGGTGTATTTAAAAAATACCTGCCCAGTAGGTTTACAATAGACTTTATTCTTGCCTCTAGGTGGTAATATCAAAAATGGGGTGGAAAGATAGGGGTCCCTAAACGTAATGTGTTAAGGTGTACCTATCAACTCCTATCGTCAACATGTTTCGTGCATACCCCAAGCACTTCTTCGGGACTACACAGGGACCAGCCCTGTGTTCGCCACTCCTTAGCTCTGTGATGAGTTCTTTTTAATTAATTAGTTGCTGCAATCTATAATTAGTGCATGCAGTAATACCTACGTATTTAATCCAAACACGTGGTTCATGTCGTGGGACCTGACTGTGCCCCATGGACTCGGAGGGGTTCAGTATCCCAGCAAATTTGCTTCAAGAATACCTCCCTCTTTTAGGCACCTACTCGTGTCCCTCCGGTCCGGTTAGGTCCCACGACACCTTAACACATTACGTTTAGGGACCCCTATCTTTCCACCCCATTTTTAATATTACCACCTAGAGGCAAGAATAACGTCTATTGTAAACCTACTGGGCAGGTATTTTTTAAATACACCACTTAGTCCACTCCACTATCACATCTGCACCACACATAGTCATTTGTAAGTGCTCCTACGTAATTCACAAGTCGCAGCACGCCCCAGCCCGTAGAGGACTGGGATGGCCCCAATGATGAAGCATGTCACCATGGGGCAACCCTGGTGAGTGAGGGGACACCTAGAAAAAGAGCAATTTCTACTTTTCTATCTAGTATGACTTTCCAGACCAACCCCATTGAGTGTTGTGTATGGTTTTATAATGACTAGCAAGGCTCTCAGGTATCTGGTAACAGAGACCTTATGTTAAAGAACCAATAGAATTAACATGGGCGGAGAAAGTCAGTTTGTCGTCAATGAGTACTCCCAGGTTTTTTACTTCAGTGACTGGGAGGGGAGGGGGGCCTAAGTCGGAGGGCCACCAGGAGTCAGGACAGGTGGGGGTGAGCTTGCCAAATGTCATGGTATTATGGAGTTTAGTTTTAGACAGTTTGCGGTCATCCAATTGCTGATAGCTAGCATGCCATGATGGAAATTCGCAGCAATTTTATCTCCATTATCCTTGATGGGGAGGACCAGTTGGGTGTCATCTGCGTAGGATGTTAGGCTCACCCCCATCCCTAATGACCTTGGCCAAGTCTGTTACGTAGATATTAAATAGGGTAGGGCTGAGGGATGAGCATTGAGGGACATCGCAGGGTAGCATCATTTGTGTGGATTGGAAGATTCCCAGCTGGACCGTCTGGGTGCGGTGAGCCAAAAAGGATGCCAGGAGATCTTTTGCTTTAGCTTGAATGCCTATAGCGTTAACCCGGTCGATCAAGATGTTATGATCGACCGTGTCAAAGGCCGCAGTAAGGTCCAACAGGATGAACACAGCCGCCCCTCCTTGGTCAAGGGCAGTTCTTATCTCATCAATGGCTTTGATGAGGGCGGCTTCGGTGATATGATGTTTCCAAAAACCAAACTGGGTGTCATCAAGGAGGGAATGATCTTCAATATATTGAGAGATTTGGTTATTCATCAATTTTTCTGCAATTTTTGTTGGAAATAGCAAACTAGCTATGGGACGGTAGTTGTTGGTGTTGTCCGCGTCAAGATGTTTTTTTTTTAACAGGGGTTTGAGGAGGGTGTCTTTCCAGATTGCAGGGTAAATCCTGGTATTGAACATGGCATTGAAGATGTTGGTAAGTTGAGGTGCTATGATGTCAGAAATTGGGAGGGGATGGCCGGTGGACAAGGGTCCTTGGCTGAGCCTGATTTGATGGCATTCATGGCATTGGCAACAAGGGAGGCGTTAGTATTGTGAAACTGCAAACAAGTTGGGTGGGTCTTCGTAGTAGGAATGGCAGGGGAATCTTTGTTAATTTTGTCGGAAAAGTTTTTGTATATGTTATTTACTTTATCAAAAAAGAAAGTAGCTAGGTTACTGCAAAAAGCTTGGGAAGGTTGGGGAGATCGATTGAGGGGGTAGGTGTGACAATTTAGATACAACCTGGTAGAGTTGCTTATTGGAGTTTTTGGCTTGCTCAATTTGGGAGGAGAAATAGCTGCTTTTTGCATGCAGAATTAGGGATTTGTAGTGAGTGAGTTCTTTTTTTTATATTTCCTTTTCTTCACTGGAGTAAGTCTTTCTCCTGTGCCTTTCTTTGTTTCTGCATAATTGTTTCTGCTGCCTGAGGTCTTCGTTAAACCAGGGTGCTGAGGGGGCACTCCGATTTTTAGAAGTGGATTTAGTGGGGACTTGTTTATTCATGGCTGTGGTGAGCCATTTAGAATACTCTTCGGCAGCTATATTGGGGTTGTGTGAGAGATCTGTCATCAGAGAGGGCAACAGTTCTCTGAGTTGCTGGTTGTCCAGGTTTTTCCATTATCTAAAGGTTTGTGAGGGGCGAGTGTTGTAGCCGGGGTGAGAGAGTGAGTCAGATACAATTGTGAACATTACCGCGTGGTGATCTGACCATCCTAGAGGGAGGACCTTTGTAATGTTTATATTTTTGTCGTTGGTGAATAGACCATCTAGAGTATGCCCCGCTTCGTGAGTACTACCCACAACCAGTTGAGTCAGACCGAGGGATTCTAGATCAAATAGGAGGTTTTTTGTATCGTTGTTTGCAAGATTTTCTAAAGGAAAATTGAAGTCACCTAGGATGGTGGTGGAGTTGTCAGTGGCCAGGGACTCCATCATTTCAGTGAAGCTGGTTAGGAATTGTGTTTTGCTGCCCGGTGGTCGGTATGGGAGAACACCTTTGAAGCGTTGGGACGGACCTATGGCTACGGAAAATTGCAGTGCCTCGCAGGTAGATAGTGGGACTGGGCTGATGGATGTTTTTAGTTGGCTTCGGTAAATAATGGCACTTCCTCCCCCTGTTTTTAACTTTCTGTCCCGCTGAGAATGTTATAACCCTCTGGGGTGGCTACCAGGAGGTCAGGTTCTGACGAGGAGTTGGTCCAGGTTTCAGTTACAAACAGTAGGTCAAGTTTGTTGGAGATGATGAATTCTGCAATTTCGTCTTTGTGTTTACTTAGGGATCGTGCGTTGGTAAGTGCGGCTGGGATTATGGTGTTTATTTGTTTATCGTTTGTTGTAGGAGGGGGTAGAGAGCATGCACGTACTCGTAATGGGGCTCCCTTTTTGTAGTGGCAACATGGGCAGGTGTTGTGATAATAAAGAGGGTCGTTGAGGTTAAAACTGAAGTCTGAGAAAATATATTTCCTAGTCAATTATAGATGGTACCAACAATGCTCTGTGGAGGGCTCAGCAAAAAACAGAAAACAAATGTGTAAAAAGTACAGTATATTTTATTATATGTTCTGTACTAGCTTTAGTATGTAGGAAAGGTAAAACAAAACAGATAAAATCTCATTTATGCAAACAATACATAATATCCAGATAATAAATCATCTAAAATTAAAAAGACATAATATAGTAGTAATTTTCTATTGTATTATGTATTTTTAATTTTAGATGATCTGTAGATTTCGTTTAAAACATCTCTTTTTTATCAAGGTGTGTCATGCCTTTCAAAGAGTAGATGAAAAAGTTCTGTCTTGCGTTACTGATGTAGTTATATAAAGGGACACAGGATGATGAATTTCTAGTGCAAGCACACCAGATGTCTTCCTGGAATAGTTGTAAAACTCTGTACGAAGACTGTGTTTTAATTTTAATAGAATGGTTAATTCTTTATGTCTTTTTTGTATCACTCGAAGCGTAACGTGCCATTCAGAGAATTGGCATGTGTTTGGTGTCAAACACTATGTAATCCTACCCCCCGCCAGCTCTGGCGGCAGGGGTAGAATTCCACCCATCTAGAGGGAGAAGACATGTACACACTTACCTGACCGTAATAGTTTAAAAGAGCCCCAGCATCCCAAAATGGATGCTGCAGCCACAGACACAAATCTAACCTCCTGCTGCTGGACGAAACTCTGGCAGGGGAGGCCTGACAATAGGTTTCCTGTCACAGGGAGGTGTAACCACCTCCCAGACAGGCTTTGATGTATTGGGGCTGGGTGGGTGCATTCAGTGAATGATTTTCAGATAGGGCTGTGTGCACACTTGGTGTCCCTGTGCATACCCCAATTCAAACCAGTTGCAGGGGCACTCAGCCCCTGCTCTGGCGCAAAACTGGACAAAGGGGAAGGGGTATAACCACCCTCACCCTGGGTACGCCTATAGGTGGGACCCTAGAGTAAGTCCAACCCCTAAATTTAGTATAAGTATAGGAACCCATTCCTTAGTACTTTAAATTACCCTGGAAGAAACTCTGCAATATATATATATATATATATTTGTATTGGGGCTGAGTAGGTGCATTCAGCAAATGCTTTTCAGACAGTGCTGGGGGCACACTTGGTGTCCCGGTGCATACCCCAATTCAAACTGGTTGCAGGGGCGCTCAGCCCATGCTCTGGCATGAAACTGGACAAAGGGGAAGGGGTGTAACCACCCCCACCCTGGGTCCTCCCATAGGTGGGACCCTAGAATAAGTCCAACCTCTAAACTTAGTATAAGTATAGGAACACAGTCCTTAGGACTTTAGATTACCCTGGACGAAACTCTGCAACAAATATCCTGGAACTTCGACATTCTATTTTGACTAGAAGATGGAAGGATCTCCCTTGGGGTCAAGGAGTGCCTCCCCCTTTCAAACAGGCACCAACAAAGCATCTTGCTGGTCTGCATTTCCCAGACTTCCGACAGATCCTGAAGGTTTTGGGACTCAGGACATGGACTTCCAGACATCTCAGAGGCCGACACGAGATCACAGCAAAGCGGAGACCTGCAGCCCTCACGAGAGGTGTGGGACCTGAACTCCTGGACACTGTGCACATTTGCTAGTGCACCCACTTCCCGAGATTTCCCGAACTTGTGCTTTGGGCTACTTCACCTCGACATGGTAAATCTAACACCAGCATCTGGTAAATTTAATAACTTCTGACTACCATCAAGGTTAGACCTTCCAAACTATTGCGCTCTTACCGCGCGCTGTGCTGGTATTTGACATCCCTAACTGATCGTGTATATAAACAAGCTCCCGAACTCCCGAGCTCCGTAACAACGGGCTTCCGATTGGAGCACATGACCAAGCCTCCATTTCACTGGAGAGAGCGACCGCTCCGGTCCAACAGCCTGTGGTCACCATAACAACAGACAATACCCTCGCGTCAGAATACGTGAGGTCTCCTTGATTAGCCCGCACATCCTCGCGACCATGTGACTGTAACGTCAGATGACGTGAGAACTCCCCGATTGGCCCACACGTGGGCATCGACAGAATTCGGCCACGCCCACCCGGTAGCCCATCACCGCAAACATCCATTTAATGCTCTCCTGGCCCGCGTCCACATCTTCGGGGTCCGGTCAAGGTAGATGCAGGTACACAGTGGGTGCCGAGCGACGGGTAAGTAGAAGCAGAAATCTGCTTACGATTTCACCGCTAAGCTAAGTACTTATTTAATGCGATGTGACTCATTGTATGTTTACTCACTTTGTCTCAACAAATCGCAGGGTGTGCCAATTACGTTCCCACCCCCCTCCTGTGACCCATGGTGTGAATCCTTAATATCAAACAAAAGTGAGATATTTTAATTTGTTAGCGCGATCGTGCCTGCATTTTACTTTGATAGCAATAAGGGAGATATTCTTCCTTTTTTAACCAACACTACTATTTCGTAGCACGAATAATACACAGCACTACCCACTTTCTAGCAGCTAAAAGTCCAGGGGCCAAGGTGGTGATAACTATACTGTTATTTTACCATGAATGTCTCTTAAACCACACACTGGAGCACTATGGATTGACATAAGTGATCAGCATCATTACTCAATGTATGTTTTGTCCTATATGTACGTCCTTGTCATTTCTATCTACAGGTGCAGAAACCTTAAAGCTGGAAGCCTCCTAAACCAGGAGTAATTGGGAAGACAATCTTTTCTTCCTAATTTTTTTGCACTTTACACTTTTTTGTTAATTTTCACTTTCACGTCCCTAGGTAAGGGTGGGCCTTAGCGAGTCCATAGCACCAGGGTTTAGCACACGCAGAGTCCTGATGAATGCCAGGTAAAATCATACCGTTTCGTGGCTGAAACATGTTGACTGATATTTAGGAAACTACCACTCAACTAATTGTGGACGAATTTCCAACACATAAGTTTTAATTAACCCATCCTTAGTGATCATTAGAATAAAGTTAATTTTGATACACTACGGACTATTTTTTAACCATCCACCATTCACTAGTTTATTTTCTTTGCACAACACTGCCTGAACTCACCAACCCGCTTCGCAGTAAAATCTGGCGTTGTAGCACACCAAAGAGACACTCGGTCTCTTTGGTGGGGCCCGATGATGAAGCATGTTCAAGTTCAAGTTTGAAAATTTGTATAGCCACTACTCACCCAGAGGGTCTCAAGGCGCTTGGGGAGGGGGTACTTTACTTATCGAATATCCAAGTTTTTAGTTGCTTTCTGAAGGAGAGGTGGTTCTGTGTAAGGCGGAGGTGGGTGGGAAGGGAATTCCAGGTCCTGGCTGATAAGTAGGAGAAGGATCTTCCCCCCATGGTGGTTTTATGGATGCGCGGAATTGCGGCGAGGGCTTGGTTGGACGATCGTAGTTGGCGGTGGGGGTGTAGAAGGACAGTCGCGTGTTGAGGCATTCGGGTCCTAGGTCGTAGAGGGCTTTGTGTGCGTGGGTGAGGAGACGGAGCGTTATTCTCTTGTTGACGGGGAGCCAGTGGAGGTCTTTCAGGTGTCCGGAAATGTGAGCTTGATGGGGGATGTCCAGTATGAGTCTGGCTGAGGCGTTTTGGATGCGTTGGAGTTTTTTCTGTAGTTTGGCTGAGGTTCCGGCCTAAAGTGTGTTTCCATAATCCAGCCGGCTTGTGACCAGTGCGTGGGTGACCGTCTTTCTTGTTTCGGTGGGGATCCAGCGGAAGATTTTTTTGAGCATTCGTAGGATGTTGAAGCATGATGATGAGACGGCATTCACTTGTCTGGTCATCGAGAGGGAGGAGTCCAGGATGAAGCCCAGGTTACGTGCGTGGTCCGTAGGTATGGGTGCGGTTCCCAGGGCTGGTGGCCACCATGAGTCGTCCCAGGCAGCGGGGGATGAACCTAAGATGAGGACTTCCGTTTTGTCCGAGATCAGTTTCAAACGGCTGTTCTTCATCCACTCGGCTACTTCTTTAATTCCTTCGTGTAAGTTGGTTTTGGCGGTGTTTGGGTCTTTGGTGAGGGATAGGATCAGCTGGGTGTCGTCTGCATAAGAGATGATGTTGAGGTTGTGTTGGCGTGCGATGGATGCGAGGGTACTCATGTATATGTTGAAGAGGGTGGGACTGAGTGATGATCCTTGTGGTACGCCGCAGATGACTTCGGTGGCCTCTGATTTAAAAGGGGGGAGGCGGACTCTCTGGGTTCTTCCGGTGAGGAACGAGATGATCCAGTCCAATGCTTTTCCTTGAATTCCGACGTTGCTAAGGCGTTGTATGAGGGTGCTATGACAGACTGTGTCGAAGGATGGGGTGCGATAATGGAGTCTGCTTTGTTGAAAATGTGGTGGGGGCAGGGGTCGGTTGGCGATCCCGAGTGGATGAAGTTCATCAGGCGGATGGTGTCTTCAGTGGTGATTGGGTTCCAGTCGCAAAGGATGTTAGAGGGAGGTTTTGGTTCGGAGGTGGGTGGAGTGGACTGGTCTTTGGACTGGTTTCCAAAGCTGTTATGTATGTCGGCGATTTTGTTGTGGAAGAATGAGGCTAAGGAGTCGCAGAGGTCTTGGAAGGGAATGATGTTGTTGGTGCCGGCGGTGGGGTTGGTAAATTCTTTGACGATGTTGAATAGCTCCTTGCTGTTTTGGGCGTTGTTGTCAGGGCGATCTTTGAATGCTGATTTCTTGGTGGATCGGATCAGTTGGTGGTGTTTGCTGGTGGCGTTCTTGAAGGTGGTCATGTTTTCAGAGGTTGGGTTTTTTCTCCAGGCTTTCTCGAGGGTACGACAGAACGTCTTGGATTTCTTAAGGTCATCGTTGAACCAGGGGGCTTTTTTGCTACCTTGCTTGATTTGATGATTTTTCAAGGGTGCTAGTTCGTCGGCGCTGTGGGTGATCCATTGTGTGAGGTGGGTGGCTGCTTGGTTTGGGTCCGATGATTTGGCGGGGAGGGGGGTTTGGTGAAGCGATGTGAAGAGCTGGTTGGTGGTAATTTTGTTCCAGTTTCTTCGGGGAATAGGTTGTGGGGGATTGTGGGTCATGGTCTTTTTTGTAGTTGCAATGAATGCAGCTGTGGTCAGTCCAGTGGAGAGCTGTGGTCAGTCCAGTGGAGAGCTGTGGTGTGATTGAAGGAGATGTGCTTGCTGGAGGTGAAGATTGGGTCGAGCGTGTGTCCGGCATAGTGGGTGGGGGTATTGACAAGTTGTTAGAGTCCGAGGTTGTCCAGGTTGTCCAGAAGGGTGGTGGTGTTGCTGTTGTTTTTCTTTTCCAGGTGGAAGTTGAGGTCTCCCAGTAGTATGTAGTCCTCGGAGGGGAGGGCGTGTGGGCTGATGAAGTCGGTGATGTCTTCGCTAAATTGTGTGCGGGGTCCTGGTGGTCTGTAGATGAGGGTGCCTCTGAGTGTGGTCTTGGGGTCGGTGTGGATCTGGAAGTGGAGGTGTTCGACGGTTGCGAGGTAATCGTCGGAACTGGTCGTGATGTGGATGGTGTTCTTATGGACGATGGCGATGCCTCCTCCTGTTTGGTTGGTGCGGTCCTTTCGGATGATCTTGTAGCCATCCGGGATGGCTATGGCGATGTCGGGCGCTGATGAGGCGTTCATCCAGGTTTCTGTAAGGAAGGCGACATCCGGCGATGTAGTGTCAAGTAGGTTCCAGAGTTTAATGGCGTGTCTGTGGACCGAGCGGGTGTTGAGCAGGATGCACTTTAGGTGGTTAGTGTCGGAGCTCTGTTTAGAGTTTGTGGATTTGGTGTGGGTCCTGATGCAGTCAAACTTGCAGGAGTGGCAGGTGAAGGGTCCATGGGTGAGTCCTGGGGCGGCTTGGTAGCAGTTGGTTGGGCGGCCGGGGTTGAGGGCAGAGAGGGTAGCGGAGTCGTACGTTATGCGGGTGGAGAGGAGTTTGCAGGGGCCAGGGGGTCTGGCGCTTGGCGCGGTCCAGGCGCGGACGGGCGTAGACGGGCTTACCTTTGGCGCACCTTTGGCGCGCATAGGGCGCGACCACTGCGCGTGATCGCTGCGCGCAGAAACATCTGTCATAAGTGGATAGTGGAGGGGGGTGGGGCGAGGGAGGAGCAGCTGGGAGGCAGGATCGGGGTGGAGAGACGGGCTAAGAGGCACAACAACAACAAAATGGCAGCAACAAACAGAAAGCGAAACAGGGCGAGACTGGGGCACAATCAGAGGCACAATCGGGCATAAATAACTTTTAAAAACAATGCGATCAGAGCAATGCGAGAAGTATAATATGCAGCAGTCCAAATGGCAATCTGACAATACAGGCAATGGCAGCAATGCAGGGGTATTATAGCGCTAATGATAATGGCAGCAGAGCGAGCGGAGCGCAGACGCGGTGGTCTAAGTCAGCTAGAAAGCGCTACGATACCACAAATCAGCTTCAAAGCGCTACGATACCACAAAGCCTTGGGAGCGTGGGGAGCGACCTCTTCTGAGCGAGTCAGGAGAGTCACAGCGCGGGGATGGACGGGCTGATCTACAACTATCTGTGGGAGGGAGGAGCAGCTGGGAGGCGGGAGCGGGGTGGAGAGACGGGCTAAGAGGCACAACAACAACAAAATGGCAGCAACAAACAGAAAGCGAAACAGGGCGAGACTGGGGCACAATCAGAGGCACAATCGGGCATAAATAACTTTTAAACACAATGCGATCAGAGCAATGCGAGAAGTATAATATGCAGCAGTGCAAATGGCAATCTGACAATACAGGATATGGCAGCAATGCAGGGGTATTATAGCGTGAGGTGAGTGAGTGAGGGCTTTCTTTAACATCCTAAGTGGAGCCGTTTAATTGCTCCTTACTGGGGTCAAATACAACCATTGGACACTCTTTTCTTGTTTATTGACTATTACCGGGGAATAAGAGTGTCACTCTACTCTCCCTGCCTATCCTTTTGTTTAGACCTACTGTTATGTTGTGTAATACTGGTATGTTGCTTTAACTATGTTCATTCCACATTCTACTTAGAGTGTTTCTATGAGTTGTATTCTAATGTGTTCAGTTACTCCTGACTGCTAAACTGTCTGGCTGTGTACCTGCTCTGCTATTGCATTAAATCCACTTTCTACTTAATTGATGTGTGCCTCATCAATTCAACAACTGGCGACGATCGGGATGATTTTTTGAAGCCTGTGTACCGCTTTTATTTGAAATTCTGACCTTCTTTGTGGTCGAGACGACGAATGGAGCAGAGACGACGTTACGATATTTATACAACGCACTGAGGACACTAATCGCTTTAGCGCAACAAAGCCTGGTGAGCGACGCTTAATTCTTACTAAGACTTTACTTTTATCCTTACTTTGGATATTTTCTATGCGCCTTGACATCTGCGCTCGAGCGCTCACCGTTGCTGTTCAAAACGCGCATCGAATGCGCGTGTCCTCTAGCTTAGAGATTCTCTCTACGACTCGCGTTGCTTGCTTGTAACGTCATACGTTCGCTAAGAACGTGACGCATCACACGGTGCGTGGCAGCCATTTTGGATTGGGCAGGCCTACTCGTTACGAAGGAAAAAAAACGGAAGACGTTTTTTTTTGTTTAATTGCCAATTTCGACACCCACAAGTCGGATTTTCATCGCGGTCACAGGTAATCTTTGTTTAACGCTTCGAGCTAAGCTGCTCATCTAAGTTTTGACATTTTCAAGAATTTTAAGAATTTCCAACCTATTGGTGGTGAAGTTTGGACAGTGTAAAGAAGGAACGTGTATTTTCACTCACTGAACAATTCCACCATAAACAACCGTATACCTTACTGATAATTTACTTCAGCTATCATCAATTATTTTATTAACTCATTTTTTTTATTTCACTTCAACATGAGTCAACAAACATTTTCTTTAAGTAACCCTCAGGAATTCTGGTGCAAAGGTTCTGAACCAACGTTAAAATGGCTGGAGTGGAAAGACTATTTTCTCAATTATATTGACACTGTGGATTCCGATGGTAAAATGTCTGCTGATCAAAAGAAACGTATTCTTTTACACTCATTGGGTCCAAAAGGACTGAAATGTTATAACCAAATGAACAAGCCCATTGTAGGGGGAGGGGATAGTAATGTTTTCACAGTAGCTCTATCCAATTTAGACAAATATTTCTCCCCGAAGGTATGTATGGGCATTACGCGTTACAAATTTTACCAAAGAAAACAATCTAAAAATGAATCTGTGGATGACTATGTTGGTGAGTTGAGAAAAATGGGTGATGATTGCGCCTTTAGTGGTTTACTGGAAGACTTAATTCGCGACCAGGTTGTAATGCACGCTAATAATCCTGCAATTCAGGAACGTCTTTGGATGAATGGTGATGCTTGTTTAGAAGACATCCTAGCTTTAGTTCGTAAAGCTGAGTCATCTAGTAGATGTGCGAGTGCTCTTAAATCAGAAAGTGTCAGCAAAGATGTTGTGGCTAAAATAGATGCAAATTCAAAAAGAAGCGGTAATTTTAAACAAAAAAGTGAAACATGGGCAAAGCCTAAGTACAGTAATGAACCTCCCAAATGTTATAGGTGTGGTAGTTTAGAACATTTGGCGTTTGCCAAGTCTTGTCCTGCAAAAAAGAGTAAATGCGGTGCTTGTGGACTCTATGGTCACTACACCAAAGCATGTAGAAGAAGGACAAAGACTGTCAAGTGTATTCAAGAGGACCCTGCCTCTGATGAAAACACTTCTAGTGATGAGGACCAAGCATCAGACTGTGCTGTAGTCTTGAAAAAGAAATTACTCCTCAACATCAGGGATGGCTGTTTGCTTGTGGATAACAAACCTGAATGTTGGATACATATAGGAGGGGTGCGCATCAAGGTCTATGCTGATTCTTGTTCGCCTTATACGATCATAAACGAAGATATATGGCGTAACACATTTGTCGACAGAGTTGGTCCAAAATTTTCTCCTCCTGATATTGACCCTGAAGGTTATGATGGTGGCAAGATTGATATTGTTGGTTTTCGTTGGCTGAAATTTGAGTTCAAGAACCGTAGATCATATGGCAAGTTGTATGTATCAAAAAAAGGTCCATCCGTTTTAGGGTGGAAAGACCAAGGGGATTTACACATTATTCTTGACCCCAACTCTGTGGAAAAAGTTTTAGTGATGGATGAGGGCACCAAAACTGGTGAGGATCTGTTAAAGAGATTCCCTGCAGTCTTTTCAAAGACAATTGGCAAGTTGAAAGACTTTGAACACAAAATAATTTTGAAGGATTCTGCCATACCTAAGATCCATAAGGTTAGAAATGTGCCAATCGCCTTGAGAAAAGACGTAGCTACGGAACTTGAGAGATTGGTCTCATCTAACATAATTGAACCGATTAAAGCGTCTGCTTGGGTTTCCCTTTGGTGGTCGTTAAACGATCCAATGGTAAATTAAGATTATGTGTGGACCTTCGCCACTTAAGCGATAATATTGTGGTAGACCAATTCCCTCTGCCAAAGATCAATGAGATGTTAGCCTTGCTTGACGGGGCTAAATGGTTCACTACAATCGACTTATCATCTGCGTACCATCAGATCCCTCTGTTTAGAGACAGCAGAAAATACACTGCTTTCATAACCCCACAGGGTTGTTATCAATTTAAAAGGATGCCTTTTGGTTTGGCTTCGGCCGCAGCTGTTTTCCAGCGTTTAATGCACAGGTTGTTTTCCACAGTTAAAAACACAAAGTTTTTTCAAGATGACATTCTCATCTTTGGAAAGGAAAGGGCAGATCATGACAACACTTTAAATGAAGTTTTAAGCATCCTTAATGACAAAGGTTTAACTGTTGAATACACCAAATGCACTTTTGCCAGCGATCATGTTACTTACCTAGGGCATGTTATAGATTGTGATGGGATTAAACCAAAACCCAACTTAGTTGATGCTATCAGATGTGCTCCTTCCCCCAAGGGAAAAGATGATGTCAGATCCTTTATTGGCTTAGCCCAATTTTGTTCAAAATACATTCCAAACTTTGCGACCAGAACATATAATATAAGACAGCTGTTAAAGAACAAGACAAAGTTTGCTTGGTCAGTAGAATGTGAACAAGATTTTGAAGACATCAAAAGTTGTATTGCCAATATTGCTTCTTTAAAAAGTTTTAATCCTGATGCCCAATCTATTATCACCACATATGCCAGCATTAAAGGTTTGGGTTCTGTTTTATCTCAAGTAGGTGTGAATGGTAAGGAACAAATTGTTGCTTATGCTTCCAGGTCACTCTCGCCTACAGAGGAAAAATACTCCACTATCGAAAAAGAAACCTTGGCATGTGTATGGGCTGTTAATCACTTTAGAGCTTTTGTATGGGGCACTAAGTTTATTTTGCGCTGTGATCACAAGCCATTACTCAGAGTCCTGACTACTGAAGGTACCGTTAACACTTCAGCGAGAGTTGCCAGACTTGCTATTAAATTGCAAGATTATTGTTATAATGTGGAATTTGTACCTGGCAAAGAGAATTGTATAGCCGATTTTCTTTCTAGAATGCCTAAGCAACTCGATGAATGTGAGGATGAATTGTGGAATTCCTTTCAGGTAGCCTATGTACAAGATATGGAAGGTGCAGGCATTTTAAAGCAACAGTGGCTTGATGAGTATATGAAAGATGAAGAGTTATCCTTAGTAAAATCCCATCTAGCTGGGTCCTGGCCGAGGAAAGTTGATAGTAAGCATCCTTTGAAGCCCTTTTGGGAAGTTAGATTAGATTTAAGTGTTCAAGATGGCAGCATCTGGTTTGGTGAGAGAGTCATACCTCCGAAGACTTTGCGGTCGTCCATCATGGCCTTATGCCATGAGGGGCATTTTGGCATAGTCCGTTTTAAACGCACTGTTAAAACCTCTTTTTGGTGGCCAGGTATGGACGCTGAAATCGACAAGTTTGTAAGGAACTGTAAGTTGTGTCAAACAGCTGACAAATCTCTAGTTGTCTGTAAGCCTCCTATGGGCAACATGACTGCCCCTAGTTCTCCTTGGGAACATTTAGCCATTGATATCATGGGTCCAGTTGGCAGTGAGCAAAAATACATTTTGGTCTTAATGGACTTATTTTCTAGGTGGCCTTTTGTAAAAGTTGTGAGCAAAGCTGATACTGCGACTGTTTTAAAATTCTTAGATACATCCTTCACGTTGGAAGGTATTCCTTCAGTTTTACTTAGTGACAATGGTGTCCAATTTACCTCTAATAAGGCAAAAGAGTATTTTGATACTTTAGGTATCAAGCACAAGACCACTGCTCTATACAATCCAAACAGTAATGGAATGGTTGAGCGCTTTAACCGTGTCATTAAAAGTACAATTCAAATGTCTGGTAAGAGTAAGGAGTGGGAAGTTCAAGTTTTAAAGATGGTTTGGTCTTACAGAACCTCAATATGTGAAGCTACAGGTTTTCCTCCTTTTGTACTTATGCGTGGCAGGAATCCACGTACCAAGTTTACTCCAGGATGGTTGTTTAAGTCCAATGTGGTCAATTGGTCTGAAGATGTTGTTAAGGAAAGGAGCCAAGCTTCGCATCTTAAAAGCAAAATGTTGTATGACACAAAGCATAAGGTGAAAGATGTTAGCTTGGTTGTTGGTCAATGGGTAAGAGTCAAGAAACCTGGTAAGCCTTCCAAGGAGGAAAGTAGTTTTTATGAACCTATGCAAATTGTTGAAGTTTTAAACAATTCTGTTCGTCTTTCTGATGGACGTGTTTGGAACCTCAAAAGGATTGCCAGATGTCCTCCTCCTCAGGTTGTTCCTTCTTGTCAAGTTTCTTCTCAGGGGTCTTCTGATTTGTTTGACCTAGAGGACTTGTTTTGTCCCAAGTCTTCTGATGCTTTCCAGACGTCTAACACTCCCTGTTGTCCTGTTTCAGACATTTCTGGCCAGATTTCGTCTGATTTGGGTGCTTCTTCTGCTTCCACTTCTGCATGTGATGGTGAGGTACATGTTTTCAGAAACCCTAGGAGTGAGAAAAAGCCTCCTGTGTGGTTAGCAGATTACATTTCTGAAAATTTTCCTTTGTAATGTTTTTTTTTTGTTTGTTTAGATGGGGGGTGGTGTTGGGCACAAGTTATAACTTTATTTTCTTTAATGTTCAAAGGGGGATGTGTTATGTTGTGTAATACTGGTATGTTGCTTTAACTATGTTCATTCCACATTCTACTTAGAGTGTTTCTATGAGTTGTATTCTAATGTGTTCAGTTACTCCTGACTGCTAAACTGTCTGGCTGTGTACCTGCTCTGCTATTGCATTAAATCCACTTTCTACTTAATTGATGTGTGCCTCATCAATTCAACACCTACTTATAGACAACGCCCGAGCATTCTTTGCACCGAAGATTGTGGGCCCACACTCCACAAGTGTTTTGTGGGCCCGCTTCTAGCATTTCCGTTCGAGGCTCCTTTGCAATCCCTGGTCCTTTGACTGGTGGGTCCCCTTGAAGGTAACTCTTTTGTTTCTTGGGCTTTCCTGGTTGCTCCAGATGTGCTCTGACTCCCCTCCAAAGGGTGAGTCCCTCGGACCTAGATGGTCTGCTCCGAAGATAATCTTTGCCTTCTGCGTGGGCTTGTTGGGTCTAATCTGGATACCGATGCTTCAGCACTCGACATCTTTCATGGGACAGCTTGGATCCAGCTCCTGGTTGTCGTCGACTCCTCCTGGTCCTCGTGGCTGAAGAGTCAAGCTTCACCTCCTGTACCTGAAATCACCCGACATCGGTGGGCATCCGCTCATCGCCTTCCTGGTCACTTTGTACTGACCCTGACTCTGTCCCCTCTGCTTTCAGGTTCTTCAGATTTCCGATCCACCCGTAGATCCATCCGGACACTTTCCACTTGGTCGCCTGCAGCACTTTTCCACAGCTCGCCATAGAAAACGACCACAGAACCCGACACGAAAAGACACCTATGCACCCGGCTTTCCTGGATGAGGTAACACGAGTACTCCGGTGCTCCTGTGGGTCTTGACTCTAGAACTGTCTAGTTCTAAAAGGGTTTGCTCCAAGTCCACTCTTAAGTGCCCCTAATCTTTAAAATTCTAATCGCAACTTTATCCATAGAAGTCAATGGTGATTTGTTGCTGTGTTTAGACACTGCACACATTGTCCGTGGGTCTCCTGCGTCACTACCTTGGGTGGTTCCTGGTTTCCCCAGCGGTTCTACAGGCCCTAGGCCTTGTCTCTATGTCTGTTGTGGGTCTTATACCATTAAAGTAGTATATGGTTTGTGACGCCCCTAGGGCTAATCATATATTTTGCTAATTTACTGTGTGCTAAATAAGTTTACTGTGTGTAATTTTGCATCTAGCCTCATAAAGAGACTAGAGGGATGTGTTTAGATTAAATACATATATTTTATATATATATACCTGGTGTGGTTCTTCTTTCATTTGGTCATTCACAAGATTATAGACTGGTAAAACAAGCTGCTTTACATTCCTTCAAGACTTAGCCTGAAGGCTGCTCTCCACAGCTACCACTAGGATAGCTTTCTACATAGGTTGTCTTTAAACCTACCATCAATAAGGGTTGTTTGGACTGGTGCAGGGTGCCCACTAGAATAGTGGACAAAAGACACACAATTGATGGACGGAATGCAGACCAAATGAAAACATTCACCCCCAATCAAGAGATCTTGGGTTAAATTAATCATTCTGTTGCTCACCATGCCACCCCAGTTTACACCTGGCTATATGCAAATCAGACTTGATCCTGTGCCTCACGGGAACAGTCCAGTCCGAACTGCCATGCCAGATCCTCCCTGGACCGGAAACAAGCATCCTAGGACCAGTTTTGGGTTTCACCCCTCTTCAGCCAGAATAGCTTGATTCCAGTGGCACAGTGAGCCCTGGACCCGCGTCAGGGCATACCGGGCGCACTTAGTGCGAGAAAGCAAAAGACACACTATTGATGGATGGACTGCAAAAGAAATCAAAACATTCAACCCCAGACAAGAGATCTGGGTAAAATCCATCATTCTTTTGCTCACCATGCCACCTCAGTTTAGACCTGGCCATTGAGGAAATATACATTTTTGGTCAAGTAATGTTCCCTAACGCGTACCCCACCGTCTCCATGTACTAGCTTGAAGTGCATGTAATTTCCCTCCTGTGCCAGCTATGAAGACGCAAATACATTTGCGTCCATCTTTAACATGTCCTCTTTCAGATCCGCCATGAACGGATTGAATATTCAGTTTCTAAATATGCTATGCCAACGTCTTTTTGTGGTATACTTTACACGTTTTTCAGCTCTGGCGAAGTAGGCCCTGATTCTGTCACCGAGCCTCTTTTTCCTGCCTTCTGATTCTGAGGGCCTCAGCCCAGGCTGCCTCTGTACCAGTGACCCCTGCCTTACTTCTTGCGCGGCTCACGGCGCTTAACCAAGCCTTCTGCCTGCCAAGACTGTCTTCAACCTTCGAATTATCTGTTCCACTCCTCGAAAATACATTCCTGTCTCGTCGTTCAAGTAAACATCCTCCCAGCTGCAGGGGCAATGGGCCCGGCCTTTCTGTCTCCGTGCAAGTAATTCATAGACTCCGTTGCCATGGTAGGCCCATGCTCCCTCACCTCTCATGCAGACACGTAGACACGTAGACACAAGACGCTTATACACGCACTCACAACCAGTATAGAAAAGCCTCCGTCCGAAAGACCTTTGCCTTCCAGATACTACAGTTCCTTAAACATAAGATATCAGATACGATTTGGGATTAGGTTGATCTGACATCCCAGACTTATGTCTACACTTACAGAGCTAAATGTCAAGTCCCCTTCGCCCTCCAGTTATACGTCAATCGCACGTCATGCTGCTGCGCGCGCATCTCTGCCATGTAATTCTGCTGACACTGTAGGATTCTCTTATGGATCCACCTACTTGTGACCTCATGATAAATGACGTTTCTAGTACACGCCTTCATGCACGCCTATTGCAACGCCTTTTTCTGTTACGTATGAGCATTTTATCTCTCTTCTCAGCTGTTACGCCTTCTGCATATGCCTGTATTGTAATGCATCGACTATATATATGAATAACTGTCAATAAAATGTTGTCTGTCAGTCCCTTCCCGAACCTATGTGGTGACGGAATGGTATGCCACCTTGGCTCGAGCCAAATACCCAATTCCTTTTTAAGGAATAAAACCCTTTTTGAGTAAACCTCAATATCACGGATTTTGCCTCTTATTTATCTGAGTTATTCGTATTGACTTTACCGTTTAAATTAAGCATGGGTAATTAGATTTTACCACAGAACTGGCGCCCGAACAGGGACTCCTCCCCCATCTCACGCGCCGGCGGTGCGTTGCAGGCCTGGCCCCCGCCACAGCCGGACGGACAACTACGCGTACCCGCAGGATTTCCTGTATCTCCCTCAGGCCAACGGAGGTGACTGAGGCTGCGATCGACACCCAGACGAGGCGTGAGGAGTGCGGAGGATCCCGACCAGAGCCTAGCTGAGAGAGCAAGATCCGAGGTATACGGAGGCCCACCAGGTTCCGAAGTTCCGAAGTATCTGCGTCACGAGACGAGTCCGAATCCAGTCCAGTCCAGGGTTTCCGAGGCCTTCTGTTTCCGTGCTTCCCGGTGAGTACCGTTGCTAGGGACGCATCTAGACGTGCGCATTAGTTTGTGCCGGTCAAGACAGGTTTGGGTACACAGACCTGGTCTGCACTGTTTAGCAGTGTATCTGTACTGTTTAGCAGTACATCCAGTTTCACGCAGTTAGTAGGTTTGTTATAATTACCGTTGTTCGTTTTGAAATGTTTTAATGTGTCATTCAAATGTTGTGGTATGAGTGAATGTTCGATCTTCTTTATTGTGATTATTGTGTTCATGTTTAGTGGGTTCATATCTGAGTAGGAACCAAGTAGCTAGATTTCAGAATGCCGTTATTCTCCAAGTTAAGACAAATAAAAACTAGAAAGGGGGTACTAGAAGAAGCCGTCCCCATTCCACCCAGGGACACTCCAGGGTACTTTATGTACCACAAGCATGGCCTAGATGCCGTTTTATTTCTCGACTTATGGGTGGACTACACTAAAGACCTATCAGAGAATCAGAGATGGCCCGCTGCTGGGACATGGGATGCAGATTGCATCATGAGAGTAGAGGAAGCATTATGGAAAAAGAAAGCCAGACAGTCACAGAAAGATTCCATTGAGTTATGGCGTAAAGAATCGCATAGGCGCACAGAAAAAGCACACAGACTAGAAGAGAAAAAGAAGGAGGAGCCTGAAAAGACCCAAGAAAACGCATTAGTTGAGGAAGGTATCCGAGTAAAATTAGAACAAGTAGACAGACAGCGAAACACACTCATGAATGGCATGTATCCCCTCTTGACTGAGGGTTTGCCTAAAGCCACCCCGGAAATCCCGACAAACCTACCACCCCCACTGCTCCCGACTAAAAAGCATCAGAAAACAGCAAAGGACGTTTTCCTTTCTTCCTATCTAGACGATGTGGCTCCTGCATATGTTAATACCGTACCGCCACGCACACCTCCGCCTGGCGGCCAAGATGGTCAGCCCCTGCCTCCCCGACAAGCTACTCCTCCTCCCGCTGTTCCTCCTGGTCTTCCAATCCTCCTTCCACCTCTTCCTGGACCCGCACCCCTTGATATGGCCCCAACTAACCCCTTCGGAGCCGGCGCCTCAGGTGGCGCGTCCGGAGGGGCGGTAGGTTTTCAGACCCCGCCACCCACCCATCGGATGACTTTTAGAGAACAAGCACAACAACGTACACCTAGAACAGGCGATATTACCATCTATGGAGATCGTCTTGCAGACTGTAGATATGATCCAGTACCTGGTAAAAAGAATGATGAAAGAATGTTGCTCGCATCAGTACGATTGCGGAGAGTCACGAACTTCTTATTAACACTACCTGGAATGATAGATCATCTAGATCGAATATATCGGTTTGTCCAGACAGGAGTAGGGCCTTAAAGTATTAAGGAGGCCATGGCCTACCAGAAAGTAGATACTCAAGCCAAGATATTACGGTTTCTTATAAACTGTTTCATAAGAGAAGTGGATAGGCCGGGTATGAACCCGGATGACGGAAAAGCACTCCACAGGTGGGGCCAGAATATAGCAGATGGGAATCATGATAAACAGGCCTGTATAGAAAATATGTACCGAAGAATCAGAACTGCAATAAATAAAATGCATGAGAAAAGACAGCCACTACCGGAAGTAGATTCAGACAAACATGAATCCTCGGAGGAGGAGGACGATCAAGCAGAGACACCAGAGCACACACAGACACCGGCTAGAGAAATGATAGCCTATGTAGGTAAAGGAAGACCATTCAATAATTCAATGCGCCCAGTGCGTCCAGAAAGTAAAAGGATTTTTCAGGAAGCCATGTGTAATCCAAGAACCCCCGAACACTTATTCCAGGCCACTGATAAAGTACTTCAAGAACGAATGGGGTACCATGTACTCGATTCTATGGACGAACAAGAATTAGCCAGGTCAGCCGTGCAATGGGCTGACAATTCTGAGAAATATAGTGATGATGCGTTAGCACATACGTTTTTGAACCTGACACCAAGTGAACAGAGTTTAACTGGTACATACATGATACAACACCTGCTCTTATTGTATAGAAGCCAACATTCCGATCCAGGCCCTCTTCCTGATATATTAATAGAACTGCTCATGAACAGATGGAGTGGTCTGGGTACTGATCTAATTAAAATAATTCTAGAACATCGTCACAAGTATAGTACCTTCTTATGTCCACAGATCAACCCAACACATGTCATGGAAAGAAAAATGTATTACATGGACAGACAGAATCCGTTGCGAGAAGTGCACCCAGTACAGAACGCAGACAATACGCTTAGACGCGTGTTTGTGTACGCGCCCGTAACTAAAATAGAATTATTGGTGATGAAGAAATTAGTACCTAGTCATGATAAAGATCCCGCTGGTTTTCACCGTGAAATAAAGGATATGTTATTAATGGGCGATTACACGTTTCCAGACCTTATGAAAATATTGAAAGTATTACTGCCTCCAGGTATATACGAGAAACTCAAAGAAAAAGAGTGGGAGGTGGGAGACACAAAGATTGATTGGGCTGCATTAGAAGATGAAGAAAATACTCGAGTTCCAGGCCTAGGGCTTGGAGACAAAGTCAAGGCGTTACCAGGGCTGTTAGTACAAGTATTGCCATGTTTATTGAGTACGAAAAAGGAAGATTGGGGTGCAATCTCAGCCTGCAAACAGAAACCAGATGAAGACACTAGTGATTTCTACACCCGATTTGAGAAATGTTTTGGTATTAATAGCGGTCTGAAAGCAAGTAGCGAGTCATATCCACATCTTTTTGTAACGAAATTAGTCGAGAATTCCCTGCCGCAGGTTAAGAACAGAGTAATGAAAGTAGAAAGCACTTGGCAAGCTAATACTCCTTCACAAATGTTACAAATGTTACAGTACCATCAAAATAGACTTAGAGAAGAACAAGAACACGAACAAAGACGTATGAAAGATACGAAAATGAAAATGTTAGTTGCTCAGTCGGTTCCTGCCGACGGTCACAAAAAGGGTGCGACCCAGCCCGGAAATTCAATGGTTCCTGTAAAGGGAATATGTAACTATTGTAAACAGCCAGGTCATTATATAAACGATTGTGCAGTTCTGAAACATAATATCGCCACGGGTAAGACCAAGGAGAGACCGCGTCCACCCAGACAAGTTCAGGTTCAACAACAAGTACCCCAGAATATACAACATATTCCGCCTATGCCAGCTTCATCACAGACCGTAGCGATACCACAACAGCAGCCTATCACCGCAACACAAAACACGACACAGCAGATGTACCAGTATGCACAAAACGATTACCCCGATTATCAACGATACACATGAAACAGCCTGGAGAGGGAATTCCGCTTGCCTCTTATTGAGGTTCCTGTAGATCAAAGGGGTCCTTATGTACACAGTCAAGTATTGGGAAAAGACAGAAAGTTTCTCATTGATACAGGGGCAAGCAGAACCACGATAAGTCACAATGAAGTACCAGGGGCACCCCTCTCAGGCTCACAGAACGTGTCCCTTGGATTTTCAGGAAAACCCATTATTAATGAGGTATCACAACCTCTTCCTCTTGCAGTTGGTCCTTTGACACGGACTACAGATTTATTGCTTACAAAATCATGTCCAGAAAACCTGTAGGCATAAAGACATTGAAAGCTCTAGGAGCTATTATATGCTGTTCTCCGGAAGGAGTGCGATTGTTTTTGCGAGATTTCAAAGGCCATTATGTATTGAGAGACATGGATCGCAGGTTACAGGATGTCCCTGCACATTTGTGGGCGCAAGGCCCCACTGATGTAGGTTGTATGCACATTACACCATATCGAGTCACACTAAAAGCAGGCGTGATATTACCACGTATTCGACAATACAAGTTACCTCCAGATGCTGTAGTGGCTTTACTGAGAATCATTGACGAGCTCATTGCACAAGGAGTGGTTGTGGAAACTGACTCCAATGTATGTAATTCTCCTATTATTCCAGTTCTTAAACGTACTGACCCAAATGCACCACCTGTTTATCGATTAGTTATTGATCTGCGCGAATTGAATAAATGCATTGTGCCACAGTATCCTGTGGTCCCAGATATCTCTTCGTTACTGACAGCTATTGATTCAGAAGCGACGTTCTTCACTGTAATTGACCTCAAGAACGCCTTCTTCAGTGTCCCGATCGATCCGGAAAGCCAATACTTGTTTGGATTCAGTTTAAATGGACGATCTTTCAAATTTGCACGCGCACCTCAAGGATTCACAGAAAGCCCCAGCATTTATAGTCAAGCATTGAAAAAACAACTCGACAGTATCCACATGCCAGTTAACACTGCCCTGCTTCAATATGTCGATGATCTGCTGATCACCGCTCGAAGCGAACCCGATTGTGAACATGCCTCACTGACTGTTTTGAACTTCTTGGCGGACAAGGGGCACAAGGTGTCCCCTTCGAAGCTGCAATTCTGTGTTCAGCAAGTTGTGTACCTGGGTCACTTGCTGTCCAAAGTGGGGAGACAGCTCACTCCTGATCGCATTCAGTTAATTGTAAACATGTCACCACCCAAAACACAAAAGGAGGTGCGGGCTTTCATAGGCCTCACTTCATACTGCAGACAATGGATTCCCCAATATGCATTCCTAGCAAAACCACTCATTCAGTTGACAACACAGGAGGCAGCGACTTCGACTGTCCTCCCTTGGACTCAGGAACATACACAAGCTTTTGAAGACTTGAAGAAAGCCCTATGTCAAGCACCTGTTTTAGCAACACCATGTTACAGTAAACCTTTTACGCTTTTTGTCACAGAACGTGAAGGTACTGCCTTGTCAGTCCTCACTCAGGAACAAGCAGGTTCACACAAACCGTGTGCTTACTTTTCTAGCACATTAGACCCAGTAGCCCAGGCCCTCCCGGCGTGTTTGAAATCAGTTGCAGCGACAGCTTTAGCAATTAGACAGAGTGATTCCATTGTGTTAGGACATCCATTGACAGTACAGGTTCCACATTCCGTGGAAGTCCTTTTAAATCGAACTCAGACCCAACACCTGACCATAGCAAGATTAACAGGTTACGAATTGACATTGTTTCAACCACACATAGAAATTAGACGCTGCAGCACATTAAATCCTGCCACGTTATTACCACTCAATGGAGTAGATCCATTGGCACATGATTGTATTGAAGTCATTACTATTACAACAAAACCCAGACAAGACTTGACAGATGTTCCATTATCAGATCCAGACCTGACACTTTATGTGGACGGTTCATGTATGAGAACAAAGACAGGTGAATTAGTGGCAGCCTACGCAGTCACGACAGACACCGATGTTATTGAAACCAATTGTATCGACACCTTGTCAGCTCAAGCAGCAGAGCTCATCGCTCTGACACAAGCATGTATTCAAGCCAAGAATAAGAAAGTCAATATATATACTGATTCACGTTATGCATTCGGAGTCGTTCACGACTTTGGAGTCCTCTGGCGAGAGAGAGGTTACTTAACCTCTCACGGTGCCAACATCCAACATGGTCCCCTCATTCAAGCTCTGTTAGATGCAATACATCTACCCACTGAAATCTCTATCATGAAATGTAAGGCACATACAAAAGTTATCGATACCATCTCCCAGGGTAACGACCTGGCAGATCGAACAGCAAAGCAAACTGCTCAAAACCGTACTCATGTAACTGACCAGACACAAACAGTAGTACCGACACACTGCATGACAGTCAGGGATCCCGCACGTGATGTAATTGACATACAAACACATGCCACGCCAGATGAAATTAAAAAGTGGACTGAGCTAGGAGGGATCCAAACAGACCAGGGATGGATGACGAAGGGAAAATCTACATGGTTTCTCCCCGACTCTATGGTTCAGGTTATCATTAACACGATACATAGTCCTGCACACCTAGGAGAGAAAGCAATGCTCGACAGTATTCAACACATATGGTTCAATCATAACTTACGAGCAGCAGCCAAGCAGAAAGTGCGTACTTGCATGATTTGTGGTCAGTTTAATCCAGGTAAAAGCATCCCCGTAGAGAAAGGTGGATTTCAGCCTCCCGAACACCCTTTTGAAGTCCTCCAGATGGATTATATCCAGATGGAACGTTGTCGAGGATTCAAATATGTCCTCGTAGTCGTATGTGCTCTTTCCCGATGGACAGAAGCATACCCAGTCCCAGATTATACTGCTCCGACCACTGCCAAGCAGCTGGTTCGTGAATTCTTCCCACGGTATGGTTTGCCCCGTATCGTGTACTCAGATAACGGTCAGCCATTCTCATCCGAGCTTGTGAAACACATTACACTCCTGTTAGGCTATCAGTGGAAGTTCCACTGTGTCCGGCATCCCGAGGCAGCAGGTCTCGTAGAGCGCCATAATCAGACTCTAAAAATCCGACTTTCCAAGATCTGTAGAGAGAAGGGTATAGACTGGATAGTTGCTTTGCCGGTTGCCCTCTTCTATATGAGGATGGTGGCCCATTCTCGAACTGGGCTATCCCCGTATGAAGTGGTCTTTGGAAGGCCACCGAATATGTGGGGGACGCCTATTCCACGTAAAATTACAGATGTTGACTGTATTATGCTGACAGATTACCTTGCCTCCTTGATGTCTGCACTACAATCTTGTCGTTCACAGGTAGCTGCAGCCTTTCCCGACAACACCGAGGTGAAGCCTCACGAAGTGGTCCCGGGGGATTTTGTCTTCGTGCGCAATTTCGATCGGAGAAGTCCGTTGGAGCCCCGCTGGCAAACCCCGAAATTGGTTCTTCTAACAACGAGGACAGCTGTAAAGATTGAGGGCAGGAAAGGGTGGCTGCATTCCAGCCACGTCAAGAAATTCCACGGACTTCCTTCGGACTTGGACTCTAAGCCCTGCCCTCCTACACAAACTGACTTAAAACTCCCTTTGGTTGAGAAAACTGCCTCTGAGGAATATAGACTAAAATTACGATCTAGCAAGTCAGACAGTTTAATTGTTTAAGTCCTCCCCTAGGTGAATCGGTTAAATTAGTTTCTGACATGTATCCCCTAGATCGAGATAGAGAGAGAGATAGACAAAGACAACAAAAGAAGCGTGCATATTGTAAATCACTTCGTAGTCACTGTATAGTGATGCTACTGATTATGTTTTTCTTAAGCCTTCTGATTATTGCTGCTAGTATCTTGCTGCACATCTACTACCCTATTTTCAAGCATGTACAATCTGCTTATAACGTCACTGCTGAACATTCTTTTAGTGAATTACCCCCCCATGAATTGTCTTACAGACTTGCGCTGCGCAACAACACTTTCATTAGTATGTTACATCACTCCCATCAGACTAATAACGCTATCAATTGTTGGATATGTGGCCGACTCCCTCCCTATCAGAAATACAAGGGAGTTCTGCCCCTCTTTCCGTACCCGTTCACTCACAATGGTTCATGTGGCGCATGGTTTAAATTGATTAATTCCCTAGATCCTGATACTGCTGTATATGAAGGAAGCTGGGTTTGGGGAAACCTGAACTTAGTCTTGCTTAAAGCCTGCTACCCTGACAAGGAGGGACTTCCCGTTGGGACAGGAACTGATTTAGAAAATGAAGTGTATGGGTTAGGTAATTACACCGTTAATTTCATGATTCTAACTATTGAATCTGAAGCTGCACCAGCCATACCAGTTATGACAGTATTACCAGTCACAGGCGAATTATGTGTCCGAAAAAATGGTTCGGTACACTCAGGTCATAGTAAATGCACTACTGTGGTCGAATTCAGTGACCAAGGCAAATCTACATTTAGAGCTTCACGTCATTCCTATTTTGTTTGTGGCCATACCGCATACATACGCTTACCTCTAGATTGGGACGGTACCTGTTACATTGCATTCCTTTTGCCACCTGTTTTCCTAGCCCCTCCTGATTATCATAGAAATACTAATCTAGTAAATCATCGACTCCGAAGAGATCTCCCGCTTGTCGATTACACTGAAACGGCATGGGAGCAATATACAGACTTCAATAAAGGTTTCTTCCCCTATCTAGGTGCTGTTTTTAATAGTAAACTGATACGCAGATTAACCAGAACTCTCGAAGCGGTAGTGAATGAAACTACTTCAGCTCTAGGTAACCTAACGGAGGAGCAGTCCGCCATGCGGGTTGTTGTTCTTCAGAATCGTCTCGTTATTGACGTCATCTTGGCAGATAGGGGTGGAGCTTGTAAGGTCATCGGGTCAAGTTGCTGTGTTTTCATTCCAGAAAACGCGCCCACTGTATATAAAGCTATCACACGTCTTCATAAAATTGCAAGTTTGATACACCAGAATCCAGGCACCTGGACTTGGTCCGGTTGGTTTCGGACAACGTTGACCGCTTGGGGATGGAAGATCCTATCCTTCCTAGGCATTGCCCTTCTCATAGTATTCAGTTGCTGCCTGTGTCTACAATGTGGGCCGGCGATTTGTGGCCTGTGCGCCACATCATGCATTCCGCATTCAAATTCCCATTCAAAACGCGAAAAGAAGAAAGAAGAGCAAATGATGTTACGTGAACAGATTGATCGATTCATGAGGATCGATGTATCATGAAGGGTCCGTAGGGAACAAGGAGGGAATGAGGAAATATAAATTTTTGGTCAAGTAATGTTCCCTAACGCGTACCCCACCGTCTCCATGTACTAGCTTGAAGTGCATGTAATTTCCCTCCTGTGCCAGCTATGAAGACGCAAATACATTTGCGTCCATCTTTAACATGTCCTCTTTCAGATCCGCCATGAACGGATTGAATATTCAGTTTCTAAATATGCTATGCCAACGTCTTTTTGTGGTATACTTTACACGTTTTTCAGCTCTGGCGAAGTAGGCCCTGATTCTGTCATCGAGCCTCTTTTTCCTGCCTTCTGATTCTGAGGGCCTCAGCCCAGGCTGCCTCTGTACCAGTGACCCCTGCCTTACTTCTTGCGCGGCTCACGGCGCTTAACCAAGCCTTCTGCCTGCCAAGACTGTCTTCAACCTTCGAATTATCTGTTCCACTCCTCGAAAATACATTCCTGTCTCGTCGTTCAAGTAAACATCCTCCCAGCTGCAGGGGCAATGGGCCCGGCCTTTCTGTCTCCGTGCAAGTAATTCATAGACTCCGTTGCCATGGTAGGCCCATGCTCCCTCACCTCTCATGCAGACACGTAGACACGTAGACACAAGACGCTTATACACGCACTCACAACCAGTATAGAAAAGCCTCCGTCCGAGAGACCTTTCCCTTCCAGATACTACAGTTCCTTAAACATAAGATATCAGATACGATTTGGGATTAGGTTGATCTGACATCCCAGACTTATGTCTACACTTACAGAGCTAAATGTCAAGTCCCCTTCGCCCTCCAGTTATACGTCAATCGCACGTCATGCTGCTGCGCGCGCATCTCTGCCATGTAATTCTGCTGACACTGTAGGATTCTCTTATGGATCCACCTACTTGTGACCTCATGATAAATGACGTTTCTAGTACACGCCTTCATGCACGCCTATTGCAACGCCTTTTTCTGTTACGTATGAGCATTTTATCTCTCTTCTCAGCTGTTACGCCTTCTGCATATGCCTGTATTGTAATGCATCGACTATATATATGAATAACTGTCAATAAAATGTTGTCTGTCAGTCCCTTCCCGAACCTATGTGGTGACGGAATGGTATGCCACCTTGGCTCGAGCCAAATACCCAATTCCTTTTTAAGGAATAAAACCCTTTTTGAGTAAACCTCAATATCACGGATTTTGCCTCTTATTTATCTGAGTTATTCGTATTGACTTTACCGTTTAAATTAAGCATGGGTAATTAGATTTTACCACACCATATGCAAATCAGTCTTGACCCTGTGCCTCATAGGAACAGTCCAGACCAAACTGCCATGCCAGGTCCTATCTGGACAGGAAACAAGCATCCTAGGACTGGTTTAGGGGTTTCACCCCTCATCAGCCAGGATAGCTTGATTCCAGTGGCACAGTGAGCCCAGGACCCACGTCAGGGCATACCTGGCACACTTAGGTCAAGAAAGCAAAAGACACACAATTGATGGAAGGAATGCAGAACAAATCAAAACATTCAACCCCAGTCAAGAGAGCTGGGTTAAATCCATCATTGTTTTGCTCACCATGCCACCCCAGTTTAGACCTGGCCATAAGCAAATCAGTCTTGATCCTGTGCCTCATGGGAACCTTCCAGCACGATCTGCCAAGCCAGGTCCTCCCTGGTCTGGAAACCAGCATCCTAGGACCGGTTTTGGGGTAGAATAGTGGACAGCATATGCTAGGCCAACTTCTCACAACCACTGATTACTAAAGCAGTCCCAAGTCCCACTTTTTAGCATGATGAACCTTGGGCTCTTGGTCGATCGATGTCCTCTAATGTTGGGAGAATGTCTAAGTGATTGGCAACTGGAATCTTATAAGAAAAAGTTCGACTGTCCTGGGGAGGCATATATTAGTTTCTTTGTTTGAAAACCATTCGAGCTTGGTAGAATGGTAATACCCATATATGATATATTTAAATTTCCGGCTCTAGTTAAAATAGCCTGTATTAAATACGGGTCACTAAATGTTAGGACTATACAATGTCCTACAAACCTTTTGTTACCCCTGCCAACCCAGGTCACCCTTCTAACCATTTTAAATTTAGCAAACAAAGCTTCAGTTAATCCAATTTTTGAGCCCAGCCATATAGAATGGCCATATTTGTGAGTTCAATATGAAATGAAATGAAATGAAAATAAAATTTATAAAGCGCTACAGTTGCCCTGAGGCGTCCAGGCGCTGTGACTACACAGAAATACCTTCAGAGGAACAGGAGTAGTTTGTGGTAGCTAAAATAGAAAAGTTTTAAGATGCTTCCGGAAGCTAGTTAGGTTGGAATTGCATCTCAACTGCAGAGGGAGGGTGTTCCACAATTTTGACACATTGTACGAGAACGAACGTCCACCTGCTCTGGCTCTAAAGATTCTAGGAATTTTGGCCAGTGATGCAGTTGAAGATCGAAGCACCTTGTTGGGCAAGTAGGGGGAAATCAGGGAGCGGTTGATTTCTGGACCAGTTTCCCAAAGGGTCTGATGAGCAATGCACAGCGCTTTGAACTTCACTCTGTCCCTGATAGGCAGCCAGTGTAGCGTTCTTAGGCCATTTTTTATTGAAGTTCTTCGTGGGACTCTCAGTAGCGCACGGGCAGCACAATTTTGAGTGCGCTGGAGTTTTTTAAAGGTGTAGTCTGGTGCCCCGAGATAGAGGGCATTATTAAAATCCAGACGAGATTGGACAAGGCCCTGTATGATTATTTGTCTGGCCTCAAATGGAAGAAGGGGAAGAATTTTTTTTTATCACCCTAAGGAGACCTAAACATGTGGCTGACACCTTGGTGGCCTGTGTATTGAGGCTCAAGGACTTATCCAACCATACCCCCAGACTTTTGATGTTGTCTCTGGGGGCAGGGGCCGCCCCCATGCTCGCGGGCCAAAGCAGCTCCATGGTAGAGGGGGCTGCCGGGCCCAGGAGCATGAGCTCGGTCTTATCGTCGTTGAGCTTCAGGCATGAGCTCATCATCCAGCTCCTAACTTCCTCCAAACACGCCGCTAGATTGGGCGGTGATTGGAGGCCACTCTTCTGTGTAAGGGAGACCACCAGCTGGGTGTCGTCCGCATAGGAGATGATGTTAATCCCATGCGGACGAACAATCCCAGCCAGCGGCCTCATATATGCGTTGAAGAGCGTGGGGCTCAAGGATGACCCCTGCGGGACTCCACACCCCAGAGGCCTGTCTGATGACATGGATGTGCCGTCAAAGACCTGGAAGGTTCTGTCCGATAGAAAAGACTCAAACCAAACCAGGGCTTCTCCGGACACCCCTAGGTCGGCGAGACGGTTCAACAGAATTTTATGATGTACTATGTACTATGATGTAATATGCCATGGCCCAGTTAGCCAATTTCTACCCTGGGGGGTCGGGGCACATACACTGGGCACTAGACAGCAGTGCCTATTGTGCTACAAAACACAAAATTCAAATGGGTATTTCCTGCCCTCACCCTCCATTCTATTAAATGTAGCTTTTAGTGTATAAGTTGAACAATCTGCCTTTCTAAATCCATCAGGAACCACAAAAATGCTCAATTCTTATTTTTTTTTAAATAACATTTTATTGAAATGAAGAGAGCAGAGTCAACATTCAATAGCAGTACGATACATAGCAGAATCAATACAACAGGCATTACATAATAAAAACATAGTGTATCAAAGATTATTCAGATGTAAGGGTCTAGCTCTGTCCATGGCCATGTCAGCTGTGGGGGAGCTGCAGATCTCACCTTTATATGTGTTACAGTGTCCCCACTTCTTGTCCCCTTTTTTGGGACACCCCCTGAGTTTATACACAGTTTTCTCAGCAAGCATACATCTATCCATTACAGCTAACCATCCAACTAATAGAGGCTGTTGAGAGGCGCCCCAATGCATTGCTATTGCGCGTTTTACAAGCAGGTATCCCAGAGCCACCCATTGAAGCTTAACTTCAGTCAAGTCTGTGGCACCCCATATGTTAAGGATCGCCCCTTTAGGTGACAGAGGGATGGGCTTCCCCAATGTGTCTTTCATTTTCCGGGTCACCCTCTCCCATAACTGCTGAATCACAGGACAGTCCCATAGGATGTGATAAAAGGAGCCAGTCAGTTTACAACCTCGAAGACATATGTCATCCGGGCGTCTGCCTATCTTAGCTAAGTGGGGAGCAGACATGTGCGCTCTATGTAAGACTTTCAGCTGGATCAGCCGGAAGCGATGATTGATCACCGTTTTCCTGGGGGATATCAATGCCGTCTGCCATTCCTCATCCTCTAGGTGTCCCACATCCCCCTGCCACTTGTCACGTAGGGTCAGAAAGGAGTCAGGCATGTTGTTACATAGTTTCCGGTATGTATATGATATGGCCTTCGTCTGGAGGGGTTTTGAAAGCAGTCTGTCTTCGAGGGGTGAGGCCTCCGGGAACGAGGAAAGATCAGATTATGTTTGTGAAAATAGCATGTTTATTTGGAGGTATCGGAAGGCCTCACCCTGAGTAAGAGCGTGTTTCTGTTGGAGGTCTGCGAAAGTTAACAATTTCCCTCTGTGGATCAAGTCTCCCAATGTGGATATATCTATAGTGTCCCACTTATCAAAGCCCAGGTGCTGACAAAGGGAACTGAGTTTCTGTGAAGCCCATAGCGGCGTGGCCCTAGTAAATTTGCCGGACCACCCCATACTTGTATTGGCGCGATGCCATATAGCTATTGTTTGCGACATGGGTCCCACGTATCTACTACGAGAGGTTTTACTGTATAGGGCTCCTAAGTAACCCTCCCGTCCCGTTTGGTAGCGTTCCAGGTGGAAGGCCGGGTTTAAAGGCGATCCGTGGATCCAATGGTTAGTAGCCACCAGTTGGGATGCCCAGTAATAAAGGCGTATGTTCGGTAGGGCGATGCCCCTATCATACCATCCCTTGGTTAGTTTATGAAGGGCTCTACGGGGTGCTTTACCATCCCACAACAGGAGACGCAGGTCCCCCTCCAGAGCAGTAAAATAAGAATCGGCGATGGGAAAGGGGCAGTTCTGAAGAGCATATTAAAATATGGGAGCGCCAACATTTTGAATGGGGCTGCCCTGCCGGGGTGGGACAAGGGCAATGAGTGTCAGTGGGATATATCATTATGTAGCCTTTGCAGAGGGCCCCTCAAATTGCGATCATAAAGATTTTGGGATCTGAGGTAATGAAAATACCAAAATATTTGAAACCATCTTGGGCCAGAGCAATGGAGTATCCCAGGGGGAGAGCCATACAGCACATATAACACTGATTTGGACCAGTTGATTGAATAAACAGAATATTTTCCGAAATTGGTGATGACATGAAATAAACTATTGATGGAGGATTTAGAGGAGGTTACATAAACAAGAATGTCATCAGCATAAAATGAGATTTTATCAATTGTATTGTCACTCCATTTAATACCCCTAATGGATGCATCCGTTCGGACCCAATGAGCCAGTGGTTCCAGGGTAAGAGCAAATAATAGGGTGGACAGGGGGAAGCCCTGTCTGGTCCCCCTGTGCAGCGCGAATTGTCAGGACGTGTGATTATTGACTCGCACCTGGCCCAATAAATCTGTATACAGCAGTCGGACCCATTGAATAAAATTAGGTCCGAAACCAAATCGCGCAAGGACCACAAAGAGATAAGGCCACTCTATCGAGTCGAACGCCATTGTGGCATCGAGGGACAGTATTGCGGCGTCTTCTAGCAAGTAGGGCTGCCTACCCAGGACGTTATTCACCCTTCGGAGATTCAGGGCCGTGTTACGACCCGGGAGGAATACCGACTGGTCATCGTGAATCACAGAGGGGAGAACTGAAAGGAGTCTAGTTGCTAAGAGTTTCGCTAATATCTTGACTTCGGCACTTATCAAAGAAATCGGCCTATAGGAGCTACAGTCTGTGGTTGGTTTATTTGGCTTGTGGATCACGACTATAGAAGCCAACAGTTGGTCGAGTGCCAGAATGCCCCTATCTCGACTCTCCTCAAACATTGTCTTCAGATGAGGGATCACTCCTTGGGCTATTCCCTTCAGGAATTCAATGGGGATGCCATTAGGTCCCATGGCCTTGCCCGACTTTTTTAGCGAACATAGCATCACTAATCTCTTCCGCCGTAAGATCTGCATCTAGCACATCTCTATCGAGCTCGGAGAGAGTGGGCAAGTGCATTTCTTCTAGAAGTTGCAGAGACTCTTCCGAAGTATATTGAGCTTCAGCAGAGTAGACCTGCTCTAGGTGGTCTGCGAAGGTCTCTGCCACCTCTTGTGGATCCGTAATGCGTGTTTCATCTGGGCGGACAAGTAGAGGGACCCATCTGGTGCCCTGCTTAAGTCGCTCCAGCCACGCCAGCATTTTGCCTGCTCTGTCACCCAATTCGTAGACTCGTGATGAGTCTGAAGAAGTTTAGCCTGTGCCTTTTCTTGGGCCAGTGCCTTATATTTGAGCTGCTTAGTTTGGAGATGGCGGGCCGTACTCTCAGATGGGATATCATTGTGGGCTGACTCAAGGTGAAGTAAATCAGCCTCAGGCTGGAAAAGCTGTTCATTTTGTTTGTGTATAAACCCGGTTTTGAGAGCCAACGCTCTCCCGTTGATAATTGCTTTATATGCCTCCCAAATTGTGACTGCCGAGCGTACTGACCCAACGTTCTCAGCAAAATAATATTCTATGTGTTCAATCAGGCTTTCCTTGATGTCCAGAATTTTCAAGAGCCATGGGCTAATAATTATTTTATATGTATTTATTTATTTATTAAAACACTTATAAAGCGCAAACGAAGGCCCTTGGGCATCTCGGCGCTGAAGTCTCTGCAGTGTTTAACCAACAAGGGGAGCTAGAGTTTATTGATTAAAAAGCCAGGTCTTAAGTTGCTTGCGAAAAGACCAGAGGGAGGTACTCGTTTTAATCGAGTGTGGCAGGGTGTTCCAGAGTTTCAGTGCGGCTACAAGGAATCTTCTGTCTCCCCACGCGACAGATTTGGTGCGTGGTACCACCAGTTCATGTGAGCTGGATGAACGTAGCGTTCTGGAGGGACAGTAGGGAATGAGATTTTGGATGAAAAATGCAGGTCCGACATTGTGTAGAGCCATTGTGTGGGCCCTCGGGTAACTTGTTGGTGATATGCAAGCTCAAAACTAAGCGGGGAGTGGTCCGAAATGCCCCGAGGGAGCCCTCTTAGATGTCGAAAGTACCCGACATCTGCTGTGGGACAGAAAAAGTAATCAATACGGGACATGCAATTGTGTGGATTGGAATAGTGTGTGAAGTAGGAGGTGTCTGGGTGAAATGTCCGCCATAAGTCTTCCAGTCCCATCGCCTGTGCAAAGTCCATAAGGTCAGACCCATGTCTATGTGAACTACGCTGGGGATGCCTATCCATCCCATCGTTCATTGTCATATTGAAGTCTCCACCAATAATCAAGGTGCCCTGGGGGAGGTCTAGTAGTACCTTATTTAGAGCTCGCAAGGCCTCCCCACCCAACGCCGGTGGAAGGTAGGCCGGGATAACATTGAGCTGTCGTACCTCCCATATTGCCTCAATCAATGCAAAGCGTCCCAGAGGGTCAGCCCATGTCTTCATGCATGTAAGCGCCAAGCTCTTCCTGACAAGGATACTAGTGCCCCGGGATCCTGAGGTGAATCCCACATGAATTAACAATTTGTAACCCCCCGGTTGGAGCGCCTGACAGCTATTACCCATCAGATGTGTCTCTTGTAGTAAGACTAAGTCAGGAGTGTGGCGCTTGAGATATTGTAATACCACCCCCCTCTTTATTTTGTTGCCAAGACCGTTGACATTCCATGTCATGATTGTGAGTGTTCTGACAGGGTACTGCGTCATAGCGGTGTGTGGGATGAAAAGAGGTCGGATGTCTCTCCCGGAAGAGTTCTACTCCCCACAAAGGTTATCACAGCCACTGGAAGTGTATTTTGAGGAAGTCCCAGATGGGAGTGAGGATCTCTCATACTTAGATTCACAAGGCCTTTTAGGGCCGGACCATGTCGACAATAGTGCCCAAAATTAAGAAAGACTCTGCAACTAACAAAGAAAAACTTAACCAACAACTCTAACAATTCCGGCCCCCAACCCACCCTGCCCCCCTGCCTGCGGACCTCAAACTATCCACACCCCAACTCAGCAGAGTACCTGTCGCCCTTCCAACCATTTGACGCGGCACCTGGTGAGCGGCTTGTGCTCTCGCCTCAAAACAACCACAACCACAACCAACCAGACCCAGGCCCTGGTCCTCCTCGATCTCTCAGCCGCCTTTGACACGGTTGATCACACCAACTTACTTTCCTGTGTCAAGGCGGCGGGAATCGGGGGTACCGCCCTGGTATGGTTATCCTCCTTCCTGAGGGACCGCACCCAGGCGGTGCGCCTGGGTGATTTTTCTGCGGACTTCCGGAAAGTTCAGTGCGGGGTCCCCCAAGGTTCCTCCCTTTCACCCCTTCTGTTTAACCTTTACATCGCCCCTCTTATTTTCTCACTGCAGCAGATGGAGGTCTCCGTATATAATTATGCGGATGACCTCCAACTTGTCTTTAATCTGTCTTCTTCCCCTTCTTCTGTCTCTAATTTTCAATCTACTATGATTCACATCCGAGACTGGATGAACCACAACCATCTGAAACTCAACCCAGACAAGACTGAGCTGGTGTTGACGGGTGGTTCATCCAGTCCCTGGTCTTCTCTGTTTTGGCCCTATTCCCTAGCCTCTACACCTGTCCCCTCTACATCAGTAAAAACATTAGGCATCAAACTCAATTCCCAGCTCACCCTTCACTCCCAGGTTAGTTCTGTGGTGTCCTCTTCCTTTCTTTCACTGCGCACTATACGCAAGGTGTCCCGTTTCTTTTCTTTTGACGCTCTGAAATTGATTACCCTGGCAATGGTCATCTCCCGCCTGGATTACGGCAACGCCCTATATGCTAATATACCTGCATATAGTCTAAGGCGGTTGCAGCAGATTCAGAACCAGGCGGCGGGCTTGGTGTTTAAATTGCCAAAGTTCCACCATGTCACTCCCCTCCTCAAATCTCTGCATTGGCTCCCAGTCCGTGAGCGTGTCCAGTTCAAGCTCGCTTCCATCACCTTCCAAGCTCGACTGGGCACGGCACCGGCTTTTATCTCATCTGAGATCATCCCCTATGTTCCTACCAGGGAACTACGTTCATCCACCAAATCCCTTCTTACAGTCCCGCGGTTCCGGAGGAAGAAATAGGGAGGATCGAAATTTGCGACCCTTGCTCCACTCTTTTGGAACTCCCTGCCTCCAGAGCTCAGAGCCTCGACTCTCTATCCGCAATTCAGGAAACAGCTTAAAGCTCATTTGTTCACCAAAGTTTTCATTTAGTCCTCCTGCAGTTCGAAGTCCCTTAGCTTAGTTTTTGCCATTCCTGCCCTGTCATCTGCAAGTTGCAGCGCCATGAAACCGCTGGTGAACGTGCACTAAATAAATAATTTTAAATTCAAATTCAAACATTATAGTCATGTTAGTAAGTTAGAATCACAACATAACAGTCCAGTGCGCACAACAATACCATAAAGGAACACCACTAGACCTGTTCGATCGTTATCGTCTGGATAAGAAGAAATCCGAGGAGTTTGGGGAAGAGTTTTGAACCCCGGCTCACTACCCGGAGCAAGGACTGCGCCTGCAAGTACCGCCGCTTCAATTGCAATCGCACCCATTGTTCGAGTCATTCCACTGCAGTGGAGGGAGCCTTACGAGTTGTCTTGATTATCTTCAGTGAGTTGTTCCGTCTGCCCCAACATGTGGTCCCGGCGAGCATCTGCTTCCGACGCGCTGCGATTGTTCGAGGACTTTACCACCTGGCGCCATCCTCCGACCACTCCCATGCTTCCTCTGGGGACAGGAAAAAACAGGCCTTCCCCTCCTGTTCCACATGCAACTTTGCGGGAAAGAGCATGGAATACTTTATACTTTTGTCACGCAGTGCTTTCTTGACTTCAATAAAGCTGCGCCTACATGCTCACACCTTCATTCTAAAATCCGGGAAGAATGTGATGTGGCGTCTTCTAGTTTTGTCGGTGGTCCCGCCCGAGCTGTTTGAAGGATGACGTCCCTATCCCGGAAATTGAATACTCTTGCAATAAAGGGGGCTGGGAGGCCCCGGCTTTGGTCGTCCTCCCTGGACTCTATGTGCCTGTTCGATAGAGAAGCAGCTGGAGAGACGTTGGGGCTGGAGATGTTTCAAGATTAAGTTTTCAACAAAGAGATCGGCTGCAGGCCCCTCCAGTCGTTCCGGAACACCCAGGATACGGAAGTTATTCCATCTCGCTCTCCCTTCATAATCATCTAGGAGCTCCCCCATCTGACTCTGCTGCCTTTGAAGTTGGGCCACCTGCTGCTGGAGAGTGGAGGTATCATCCATAAGGGCCGCAGTTTTGATCTCGACGTCTTTGACTTTGGAATCCATTTTGCGCAGATCTGTTTACAGCAAGGTGACCTCAATATTTACAGAGTCTATGCGAGTTTCCAGAGAGGACCGTTCCCCAGCTATCACCACCTTGACATCCTCCAGGATTAAGGTCTTTGGTGCGGGCGATGAGGGTGTCATCTTTGGGTTTCCTTCAGTTGTAATCTCTTTGTTCTCTCCCTTGGAAGCCCCCCAGGAAAGCTTAGTAATCTGTTTTTGCGTGGACGGTCTTTCTCTTCTGTTGGAGGCTATCTGGGAAGCCAACAAACGAACCTGTCTGAGTCTAACCAACTGCTGTGGATGACTACACACCAGAAGGGGCACTGTGCGACCAGACAGGGAGCCCCCGGGCAGGCCGCCACGGAAGAACAGGGGGGGGACGGTATCCACCGCCAGGACCCTCCGGCCTCGAGCACCAACAGCTATTGTGCCCAAAAAGGAAGGCAAACCAGGGGAGCGAACAGCTACGTGCATTCAGTTCACGAAGTCTCACTGTAGGGCGTCGTCTCCGCAGAAGTAGGCGCCCTGCCGCCCACCCCAGGGAGCCTGCGCGTAGATGTCGCCCTTGTAAGTGCCTAGTGGAGCAAGGTGCGGTAGGCCCAATGTCGGATTTCAGGCTGAGGGTATCTCGAGGGCCTGGAGGTCCCCTGCAGCGCTGGAGAGGGGGGACACCAGTCCCGGATGCTGCACCGGAGCTAAGCCTCTAGGCCCGATCTCCGCAATCTCACTGCCTTTAATGAGGCCAATGTTGCTCCGGAATGTCCATGTGTGCCCCAGGTTGGAGTAAGCGAGCAGGGACCCCCGTCCAATCCACCAGGTCTCACAGTGCTGTCGGCGGTCAGGGCCCTGGGATTGGCAGCATACGGGCCGTGGGTGCAGGCATCCAGGGCCGACCCCGTCCCTCTCTGCCCCCGCGCCCAAAACTGCGGCTCCCAGAGATCGGAGGGGGGAGAGGGGTGGTGGGGGTCTGCAAATGTCTCTAGTAGCGGGAAGAACAGCCACCACTCCGGCAAATTCTCTGGGTGTTCTGGCAGGCGGACGCGCAGGCCCCAAAGCCGGGGGCCTCACGTAGTCGCCGCCCCGATCTTGAGCCCAGGCAGCCGCTCCTCCGCATCCTCGCCACTCTACAGCTGCCGGATGTTGCGATTTCTCCCAGTGCATGTATGTAGCCTCCGAGTGTGCTCCGGAGCCTCCGGTACCTCGGTACCTCGGTCGTGTTCCTGTGTTCAGGCGCTGAGGCGCTCCACCCTGCCAGTCGCCATCTTAGCCCCGCGTAGCCCGCTTCGTAACAGAGCTCCCCTCCAACGCTCCTCGGAATCGTCGTAGTTGGCAAAGGTTGCGCCCGGATTGTGGGTGAAGGGGATTCGCCGGTTCTGGGGTGATCTGACGCAGGATAAAACCGGTCTTTTGTGCCGGATTTACTGGCGAGGGCCGAGGAGTCACATAACAAGCGACCATTCCCTTCGGCTGCCAGCCACGCCCCCTCTCAATTCTTCTTGATGGGATCACATCGGAATTCTCTCTATATTTAGAATGAAACAAAGGGTTTTAATAAATGTCATGCCATATTGTGCCGTTATAACAAAAGTTCCTTCACCTGCCCCATCACCGTCTTACCGTCAGTGTGTACCCAAGGTTCAAGTGCAAGTGATGGGAGTGATGACACGCAATGAGAGAGAGAGAGAGAGAGAGAGAGAGAGAAAGAGAGAGAGAGAGAGAGAGAGAGAGAGAGAGAGAGAGAGAGAGAGAGAGAGAGAGAGAGAGGCGGGTGTGAGGCAATAGCAGAGAGGGCCGAGAGAGGAGTGTGTGCTCTCTTGCTACCAGCATCGGGCCCCCGACTGTGGACGTCAGCCATTGCCAGGCATCAGACAGCCAGATTGGCCAGACCAGAGCGTGGGCCTGAGAGGATGCCAGAGACATGGAACGCATTCAGCAGCGGTGTTGGTGGTGATAAGGTTAGAGCTGCGGCTCCCTCCAACTGATATGGAAGCGGACAGTATTAGGCCGGTGCAGCTTGCGCCATCCAAGGGCCACTAGGCCTTTCACTGCCCACAGTGGTCTGCCATCCTTCTGCTGCTCCTTGCATAATGTTTTAAGTTATAAAACTATCCTATTACAAACACACAACTTATACAGTTACAACTATTCTTTTAACTTATGGCTAGGGCCTTGCCATCGGACTTCCACAAAAAGCCCCTTAGTTCCCAAGGCATGGTGGTGCTCATCCCTTTCCAGCAGACAGTGTTCGTCCCAGCAAGGTGAGTGTGGCAGCTTTAGTGAGTCGCCACAAAGTGAGAGCCCATGAACCTCCCAGAAGCAGCCTAGCTAGGTTAGGTGCAGCTTGAGACCTTCCTGCCTTGTGCCTTGGGCACCTAAACCTTAACTCCATGCCAGCAAGTTTGCATGTCATTGTACCAGGACACTAGCATCGAGAACCACAAGGACTAACAAGACTAAAAAGCCTCCCTCAGGACCTACTGCAGCAAGCTTAGTATCCCCCACACCAATTCATGGTCCAGTGGGGACAAGCAAACATAGAAAAAACAGATTTAATTATTTATTTTGAAAGTTTTATAGAGCTCGAACCAGACCCCTGCAGGTATTAGAGCGCTTTACAGGTATTGAAGAAAAATTATACAACATGATACAAAACCAGTCGAAACCAATATACGTGTACATAATGTGCAAACATAAATCAAAACAAATGAGGTAGGTCTAATATGAATAACACATTGTGCAAAAAAAATACAAAGAGAGGGGTGTGGGCCGAGAGAGCATCTGTGCAAGTAGGTTGTCTGTTTGCACCCATAAAAGTCATGGTATCTTTAGGTGATCATCATTTGAATTTTTCCATGACAATCGCCTTTACTTCCTTTTTGAAAAATGAAGTAGATGTGATAAGTTTGGTTTCTGGGGATAGTGCGTTCCAGATCCTAGGAGCCATCCCTAAGAAGGAGCGTTTATACGTTTTCGACTTAATAAATCTGTGTGGCTTCAGTAATAAGTTTTCTGTACTTCTTGTGGATCTCTTACCACCAGAGATAGTTAATTTCTGAGAGAGATAACGGTGTGTCTTGTGTGGCTTTGTGAGTCATACAGGCTATTTTTAGGTTAATTCTGGCTTCTCATGGTAGCCAATTCAAGGCTTTTAAGTCTGTGAGATGTGGGACCTTTTTTTGAGCCCGTGATGAGTCTAGCTGCAGCGTTGATGGTGGCTCTTAGTGGTGCTGCTGTTGCTTTGGGGAGTCCGCAAAGAGAGACACTTCCGCACTCGATCCTGGGAATAACTAAAGCTTGCACGGCTGTCTTGAAGTCGTTTTTGGGTAGGAATTGTTTAAGCTTCCTTAGTTCCTTAGAATATTAATCTGGAAATTTGCTCCCTTTGTTGCATTGCCAACATGTTTATGCATGTTGAGGTTGCAATCAAGGGTTATACCCAGTTAATTTTGCTGAGTCAATGATTGTTGGTTGAACATTGAATGCTGTGAGGTGTTTGAACCAATCCTGGAGGAGGGGTATTTTGGAGGGTGGAGCTATAAGTAGGAATTTTGTTTTGAGTGTGTTAAGCTTGAGATGGGTCTTAGCTAGCCATGATTGGGTGTTCAGCAGCATTTTGTTAAGTAGTTTGAGGTCTTCTGGAGTATGAATCTTCAGGGAAAGTTGTGTATCGTCTGCATACATCTGAAATTGGACATTGGATGCTTGCAACAAGACAGCAAGAGGTTCCATAAATAGATTGAAAAGTGTAGGGGACAGTGCGGACCCTTGTGGGACTCCCAGAGTTACTGGTACAGGTTTGGATAAGGAGTTATTGACCTTGAATTTTTGGGTCCGGTTTTGAAGAAAGGAGGTAACCCAATTGAGTACTGAGCCTGATAGGCCCATTCTGAGATTCAGGAGGTCAATCAGGTTCTCGTGTTTGACCGTATCGAAGGCTGAGGAGAGGTATAATAAGTTGAGTAGGCATGATCCATTCCGATCGAGTATTTGTAAGGCTTCGTCGATAATGTGAGACATGGCTGATTCGGTGCTATGCCCTGCTCTAAATCCAGATTGGTGATTGTCAAGGAGGTGGAAGTGGTCAATGTGTTTAGTCAGTTGTTGGAGTACACATTTTTCCAAGATTTTGGCTAGGGTGGGGCTTTTAGAAATAGGGCGATAGTTGTTAAGGTCCATTGGGTCAGCTGTGTTTTTTTTTAGGATGGGTGACACTTGACCAATTTTGAGAATGTCAGGGATGGAGCCTTGATGCAGAGAACTATTGATGATCCTGGTCCAGAGCGGCAGGATCAGAGAGGTAAAATCTTTAACTGCGTTAGCGGGGAGAGGATTGGTGGTATGATTGGCCGGCTTGAGTGTGCTACGAATCTTGCCTAATGCTTCTTCAGTGTATGTATAGAAGGAGAACCAGGCTGCCTCGTTTTTTAGTTTAATTTTTGGGGATGCTTGTTGTGGCGGAGTTGGAAGAGAGGGAGGGATTTTGGTGTGAGGGCAAGACTGTAAGCCTGTAAGGTCATTGAGAAGATCTCTCTTGATATTTTTGGTTTTTAGATTTTGTCACATGTGGGTTGGGTGCGCAAGGTATCTTGTAGTTGTTTAGTTTCATCCTTAGATTGGGATTTGATTAATTCAAAAAGTTTTTGGGGACAATTTCTTGCTTGATCTAATTGGTGAGAGAAAAATTTGGCTTTGGTGCGTTTGATCTTTCTGTAGTAATCCTTTCTATTATTCCTTAGCATTTTAAGTTGCTTGGAAGATGGGACTGATCTCCAAATGTGTTCCGTGGTTCTAAGCACGCTTGAACCAGGGTTTTGAGTTTTTCAATGAAACTCTCATTAGTTGTAAAGGAGCAACCTCATTGATAACCGTAGACATTGAGCTAAGGTGGTGGTTGGTGAGGTCCTGTACGGAGGAGAGGCCATCCAGAGGCTAGAGTAATTTATGGGAGTGGATGGGTAAAGTGTTGGGCTTGAGTATTTTCAAGTCTCTTTTCCATATCTTTGGTTTAGTGGATTGGGCTGCGTTGAGTTTCACAGTTTCCTTGATGAAGAAAGTAATGATGCGGTGGTCTGACCAATCACACGGAAGGATTGAGTCAAGGTGAATGGAGTTGTTTTTGGAAATTATTAAGTCCAAGATTGCACCTTTGTTGTGTGTGGGGCTGTTGCAGATTTGGGGGAGGTCAAGTGCGCTGATGAAGTTTTTGAGACTTGAAGTCGCCTAGAAAAATTTGAGTGTTTTGGCGTCCGATGGTCGTTGTGACCATGTCCATGAAGTGTTCAGTGAAGCTAAGGTTATCACGAGGTGGGTGATATATGATGTGTAGGGAGCATACTGGCGTACCATTACTTGTGATGTCAATGGACATGTATTTGCAAAAGGAGAATGTGGGGGATAAGGCTCTATTTACTGAGATGGTGCTCCTGTGTATGCATGCTATTCCTTCCCAGTTTTTTCACTTCTATCAAGTCTGATGATGTCGTAGTTTGGAGGTACCAGAATGTCCAAGAGGGGTGAGATAGTGATAAGATCGCAGGGGTCCCAATCCTACAGGGCTTATCTGGAACGTACCATCCCATGGTACGCTGAGGCCCAGACCACTCATCGGCAGGAGCGAGCATCAAGACCTGCAGTAGCTCTAACTTGCAAATAACCTCACAGGTCTCGCAACTGCTTCAAGTTACCCTTAAGACAACAGTGTTCCAGCAACAAGTCCTTCAGTAGCTCACAGAAAATGAGCTTGCCGTCTTAACCCCATGGACCCTAACATGAAATCTGTCATCCACTGAAACTCCTCCAGTGATGGGCAAGCTACTTTATCCCCAGCCACCACAAGGACAGTCCTGGAGCACCCATCTCTAAAATCATCACATATAGATCTCCAAAAGGTCCTAATCATGCACCATTTCAAATTTCTTCAAGCTCAGAGGCTCTGCCGATTTCCTCCACCACTGGCCATCCAGAAAGCAGAGATGTAACCCCTCTTAGGATAAGTCATGACTAGTTGATCAGTCTGCACTACTGCCAACACACCCAAAGGGAAGCCTAGATCACATTTGTGTCCCGGGGTCAGCGTTGCCCTGGAGCAGTACATTGTAAACCAAGCACAATCCCTCTATTGGCTCCCTCATCTGCCAAGCATTGGGGCAACCAATGCCAGATCCAACAAATCTTGAAAACTCAGTGCGTAGGGGAGCCCAAGGGTAAAGCAGAAAAAGTGCAGGTAACGAGCATGCAAATACATCATCACAACATGCTCTGTGAAGCCAAAACTGCACAGTTTACTAACTTATTTAGGACCCCCTTCCAATGCGAATGCCTCAACTGCTGAAAATATTGACATGGTCAGACTTTAAGCCTCCTTTCTGAGGAGCCTTTAGTCCAAGATGGAAAGAACCGTAGAGCTTTCCCTGAAGCTGTTGAGATCGAGTTACAAATAGACCTTCTGAATCGATTGTGAGGCATCTGGTTAATTCAAGAGCCAAGATCGAACCCAAAAGAAGACAGAACCCAAGACACCATGACCCCCAAAGGGTGCTCTTGCTCATGCGTGACCATCACTGACAGGTGAGAGTCACTGCCTGAGATACTCTGCGAGATCATAACCTCAGTTAGGGGAAAAGAAAGGCATTACAGCATCTCTTAGCTTGAAAACCCACTGTAATGTCACCCAGGATCCTTTAAGGGTAGAGGAGGCACTTTCCATCTCAAGTACAAATTTAATTGACATCCCGAGCCCACTCACAATTCGCCGGCCTTAGTTTCACTGACTGAATCACCATCGTTCCCATTGGAACCAAGCTGCTGCTCGGTGGCTATACCCAAAGAGGTGATCAACAACGAGGTGCCAACCAGCGCTGGTGCATTAGTGGCCCCTCTGTACAAGAGGGCTAAGGAAAAGCGGAGGAAACAACATAAAAAAGCCAAAAGATTGGAGTTGCAGTCACCCACATTGAACAGTCACACATCGAAAGCCAACGCACAAGTACCACTATATCCAAACTTTTTTTGCTTTTTACAGGGTTTTATATAGCTTGACCCGAAGGTATCCATTATCAGAGCGCTTTACATAGCACCAGTTGCGTTACATGGGGACACATTCATTTTTGTTAGGCATGGGGAGAGTAAGTGATTTGCCCAGAATCACAGATGTTCTGCTTCATTGCCGAGACTCGAACACAGTTACCCAAATACGAGGTCGACCACCCAAGCAGTTAGGCCAACCCCTCTCCCCTTTGCCTACAATGTGGTTCCCTACAAACACTCATCATGGGGACACTGCTCAGGAGACAAAGATCCATTCTCTGCCCAAGAACATGCCGGAACGTCAAGCCCTCCGAGGAGGCAAGTCCCGCCCCGGAGCACATATATAAACAAGCCCTTACCAAGAACATGATGGATGTTAACACCCAGTTTTCATGAGGAAAGGCCCTAGGCACTGTAACATCCGAACATTCAGCAGGGCCTCCTGCTCCCCAGCCATTGCCTGACCATAATACTAGTTCTACTCAACCGGCAGCCCCTTGTTGGCTCAAATAATGACACCAGTCAAAAATGAAATTCTGCTATAGGATTACCAGGCTTTGGCCCCCCTAATTCCATTCTAGGCAAACAGATTCGGACCAGCAACATGTCCTGCCTCAAACTGAGCTCCCAGCATGTGTGAAGCAGTGTTTACCCTTAAATATTATGGAAAAGGCCATTTGACATCTGAAAAGGAGTAACATTTCACACGTATTCAAACATATACCACCTATGGCCCTTATTCAATCAGAAAACCTCGAGTAGGTAAGATTCCAGAATCGTCAAGGGGGCACACACTGTGAACCCTGCTGGGGTTTTGGCAATATCAGCACCAACTTGCAGCTCTCAAGGAAGTGCCACAGCTTGCGGAATGAGGAATAGTTATCCAACCACCCTGCCTAGAGAAATATCTGCATGTCCTTTACCCCTCTATACAAGGGAAGGGGGTTCTTTTGGTCTTGCCTGGCACAAAGAGCGCCAAAAACAGTGGGAGAAGAAGCCATCAAGCATTACCCGAGACTGCTAAGGAGTCAACAAAACTTGCAGCAACAATCTGCAGCTGCGCACTTCCGGTTGCCAATGAGGGACCCTATGGGGAATGGAAAACCCAACAGGCATCATCTCTAACATCTGTTTTAGACAGGCAGAATCGAAATGCAACACGGAATTAGGTAGTTCCCATCATTTAACAATGATCTTGTGGAATGTAGCTGGCACATGCTGCTGCTTTTTCTAATACCTGTTTTATATAAGGTGAACAGATTTTTAATTGCTGTAGCCAGTATTTTCAATATTCCAATATTTCTCATATGATTATAATTTTTAAGATATTTCTTGTCATATAGCATTGTTAGTTATTTATTGAGAACCCAATCAGAGTGACTGGGACTCACATGGAGGACCCTAGAGGTTTTCGCTTGTCTATCATTTTTTGCACATAACATATCCTGATCAAACTTCTTTTTACTAGCTTTTTTAATATAGATTTTGTCCAGAAAATTGTTATACTTTACAGTGTGCCGAAGCATCAACCAGTAATGCTCAATTGAGTTTTAATTTTGTAGTGTAACAGGATCACTGTTTGTATGTATGTGTACTTTTATGGTTAAGTATGATACCCAAATAAAGATAGAATTGAATTGTAGCAGTGCTTAAGAGACTCTTTGAGGAAAAAGCTGCCCTTCACTACCTTCTCTATGGCAACATATTGGCCCTGATTACGATGTTGGGCACCATTGCGAATTGGGAACCAGCCAACCTTAGGTCCACGGTTTTTGACTGCCTCATTTGGAGGCGACCGCACACAATGCGGCTCAAAACATCCATTTTCCTATGGGAGCTTGTGCAGCTGGCAGAAAATGTATGTATGTATGTATTGCAAATTTGTATAGCGCAAGCTGTCACCCAAAGCGTATCCTGGCGCTTTGACTCTACTGAACCAGATACACAATCACACCGTTACACTGTCCTAGGGAAGAGGTAGTCCTTTAAGCCCCTTTTAAAAGATGGAAATACCCTTAGACTCCTCAAAGACAGGGGGAGGGAGTTCCAGAGTTTGGCGGCTGCGTATCCAAAGGAGCGACCACCCATCCGTAGCCTCTGGATTCTTGGAACCACCACCAAACATGCCGAGGAGGAGCGTAATGGTCTCGCTGCATGGTACCACGAAAAAAGTTTCTGCAGCATGACTGGTCCTTGATCGTGCAAAGCCTTAAAGACCAGGCAGGATGCTTTAAAGCAGATTTGCTGCTGAACTGGTAACCAGTGAAGGTCTTTTAGCGCAAGGGAGGAGGAGGCTGCACGCGGCCTGGAAAAAGCGAGCTTCGCTGCCATGTTTTGAATACACTGCAGCTTGCTAATCAAAGTGCTGGGTGCCCCCAGAAGCAGTGCGTTGCAGTAATCAATCCTGCTAAGGATAATACCACGCACCACCTATGGCCTGGCCTGAGCCGGGAGCAGGGGAAGAATTTTACGCAGAGTGCGGAGTAGCATCATGCAAGTGGAAATGGTTTTGTTAACAAAACGATCGAGCTGTAGATTAGGGCTGAACATAACTCCAAGGTTGCGAGCAGAGTCCGTCGCCACCACTGTGCCCAAGGAGGATGACGGCCAAAAGTCTGCCGGTAAAGGACGCGGGGTACGGTCAGATGAACAATACAGTACCTCGGTCTTTGAACCATTAAACTGGAGAGAATTATTTCTCAACCAGTCTGCAGTGGCAGTCATGCATCGATGGAAAGTCTCCTTGGACAAAGCGTCTTCTCCTTCAAGGGAGAAGATAAGCTGGGTGTCGTCAGCATAGTTAATCACAGACATGCCGAAGGACTTAATCAAACTAATCAGGGAACAGAGGTGCAAATTAAATAAAATGGGACTAATCGCTGAACCTTGGGGCACACCCTGCCCTACTCTCCTGATGCCTAACCTGAAAGGCAGTAAAGCCACCACCTGGTTTCTAATCTGAAGATATGAGATTAGCCAATCCTGTGCCAGTCCCGCTACCCCAATTTCGTCCAGCCTGCTGATGAGAGTGAAGTGGCGGACAGTGTCGATCAGCACTAAAAAGGCTGCCCGGCCAGTGTCGACCCGCGAGTGAATAGCATCCAGCACGACTACCAGTGCCGACACGGAACCATGAGCCGGCCGGAAGCCAAACTGGGCCACATCCAAACAGGTGTTACTTTCCAGAAATCTGGACAGAGACTGGGTCACGAGTTATTCCATGATCTTGACCGGGAAGGGAAGCAACGACATTAGCCAATTATTCGCCAGACAGGTGGGGTCGAGTGTGGGTTTCTTCAAGAGGGGAGAGACCACTGCCAGCTTCCAACACTCCGGAACCGTGGCAGTACTAAAAGGCTGATGACAGATGGAATAGAGGGGGCGAAAGAGTTCCTCCTGAAAAAGCTTCCAGAATTTATGGGGTAGTGGGTCAAGGGGAGAGCCCGAGGACACACCATTTGCTAGAGAACAGAAATCATCGAACGGGGGAAGGGTACAACTCTCCAGCCGTGGATGACCTGTCAGTTCTTCTGACTCACCTAAGAAGAGAGTAGGTGCAGGGGCAGCTAGTGACTGGGGACAGGAGTACCTGAATTAGAAAGTCCACTTAGGATAATGGCAATCTTATCCTCAAAGGCAGCTGCCAAAGTATCACATAGGGACTGTGAGGCCGGGATGTTGTTAGCCGCACAAGTCGGCCTGGAAAGGTCATTAACTATTTTAAACAAGGTCTGCGATTTGTTGGATGCCTGCAGCAGCATATCCTCTTGATATTTTGCTTTAGCGCACTTGATCTGGGCTTTATAGTCCAGCAGTGCTTGTTTGAAGAGGGATCTGGCAGACTCAGAGTAGTGCTTCCTCCGTGCCCTTTCTGCCTGTTTGCACCGCAGTTTCAATTGGAGAAGGTTGTTAGAATACCATGGCATGGCAGGCCTACGTCTATCTCTTGATTTCCGTAGGGGAACCAGCTTGTCCAGCGAGTTGGTGATTTGCTGACACAGACTGGAATAGCTCGCCTCCACATTCCCCTCCAAAAGGAAACCTCCAGGGAGCAGAGTAGGTAGACCAATATTGTTCATAAGTTTGGACTACTGCCTACTGACTTTGGTAGGCCCCGAACCGCTCTCTCTCAAGGAGTCGGCGGGGAGGCATAGGAAGAAATGGACTAGAGCGTGATCCCTCGAGCATTGGGTGACTATATCCCTAATCACAACCTGGGTGGTTCCCGCAAAAACCAGGTCTAAGGCATGACCTTTCAGGTGAGTCTGAGAGAGTATCAGCTGCTGCAACTGAAGATTGCTGCAGGCCTGACACAATTCTCTATAGGCTGTATCCGAAGGCCCGTTTGGCCACAAATTAAAGTCCCCCAAGATAATTATTCTGGCATGAGTATTAGAAATATCATAAATTAAGTCAATCAGTTCTGGTAGCTTGGACAATGCATTGCCGGGTGGTCTATAACATAACAATCCGGAATGCAAAACTCCTTTTTGTACTTTAAGAGAGAAGCCCATAAGTTCAAATCCTTGGACCACCTTTACCTCAAACTGAGAAAAGGCAAAAGTGTCTCTAAAGATAAGCCCTATACCTCCACCTCTACTCCCCAGACGAGGGTTATGCCTGATTTTATATCCCGAAGGGCAGGCCAACCCAAATTCTACCTCACTGTCTGCTCGAGTCCATGTCTTTGTAAGAAAGAGCACATCCAGCCCATATGAATCAATTAGGAGTGCGATTTCAACATGATGCTTACAGAGCGACCGAACATTGAGCAGACCACAGGACAGCACCCCAGAGTTATTGATGGTAGAACCCGGCAGATTACTTAACGGGAGATGTAGACCGAGCTGAATAAGCTCTGCTCTGGAGTAGGTTAGACGGGGTGGAGCCGGAGAGGCAGCATAACTAGCGCTAGTCGCGATCTGTGCGCGAACAGGTGCAAACGGGCTTACCTCTGGTGCACCTCTGGCGCACCTCCGGCCCGCTGCGCTGCGCGCTGCGGGCTTGAGGAAGGCACATCTTACATAGCCGTTGAGCGCGGGAGTCCTGCGAGGCAAACCTCTGGCCCCTCACCCAAGATGGCGCCTGTTAATCGGCACCTCCTGGCTACCCACACCCAAGATGGCGGCCAAAACACCGCGATGCGGTTCCAACAAGCCCTGATTTGACCTAAGTCCCGCAAAATGCGGGTGGCAAGACGATTATAGTGCAGGTAAGAGCTAAATAGTAACTATGGCCCCCAAAGATGTCCACTATACTCGAGAAACACCTGCGTCCTAAATTCGAGCAGCGCGAAGGTGCAAGTGCAAGTGCAAGTGGTTTTAAAATAATAAAATCAGCAGGTAGCAGCAGCTTACGCGAGTGTGCAATAGCAAGTAGAAGTCTGCTTGCAGCATAATCTTCGATAGACAAATTGATATTTCAAAGCACCTCAAGGTTCCTCACAGTGCCTGCCATATGTTGCAGGAATGTTAAGGTGGCACCATAATTGCCCCCAGGGCCAAATGCAGAAGGCCAGGTGGAAAGGGGGCCCGACAGCCAATCCATGACGAGAGGCTGACATTGAATTGGCTTTAGGAAACTGATATCATAATATTGACTGTGGAAACGCCGTCCTTATGGGATTATGAGTTCTTTCCGATTGGCCGAGGGGCTGCTTGTAGATGTTGGAACCATGTTGGATTCCCCGGCTGATTTAAACTCCAAATGCTGTCATCATAATACGGCAGTCGGACTTTAAACCTACAATGTCGGTAGGAAAGTCTCCGACCAGCAGTCTGAGGGTTTCTGACCGACATTGTAATTAGTCCCATTGTGACTTCAGCAGCCATGGGCCACTGCAACCATGACGCTTGCAGGATATTACAAATTTTATCATGCTGCCACAAGACATAACATATTTGGGTGACCATTAGGCGGCCTTTCCATCTTCATAAAATATGTTCTGAAAATAGTAATAACTGCAAAATCCATAAATTTGTATGTACTTCAAGTCCTGCTTAACAAAGGTGTAAAGGTCAATGCTCAACCCCTAAGTTTGCTGCTAGTCACCTGTTTTCTCAATCCCTCACCACTCCAGAAGAAACAGGTTCCAAACGTTTTAGCAAATACTGATGACATAATCCACAGAACCAATCACACCCACTCACTGTATGAGTGACTGTATGGGTGAGTGAGTTGATGTGTAAGTGCTTTATGAATGTGTGAATGGGTAAGTAAGTGGTTGTGTTGGTGTGTGAGTGGCTCTGTTGAGCAGCTGTATGGGTGTGTTAGTGGGTGTGTGAGCAGCTATATTGGTACATAGGTGGGTGTGTGAGTTGCTAAATGGAGGAGTAAGGGGCTGTATGGGTGAGTGGATGTGTGAGTAGGTATATGGGCAATTGAGTGGCTGTGTGTATGAATGAGTGGGTGTGTGAGTGGCTCTAAGGGTGAGGAATTGGGTGTATGAGTGTTTGTATAGATGTGCTAGTGGGTGTGTGAGAGGTTATGTGGGATGTGAGTGGTTCTTTGGATTATGACATCATCAGTGATGTGATTTAAGATGCTGTCAGTGATGTCATCGGCGATGTCAATGACCATGTCATGAGTGATGTAATATATAAAGTCATAAGCAGTGATTTTGTACGAGTGAAATCTGAGGATAACTATAGCATCCTTGAAATCTTTGGTCTTGGTTTTTTCAGTGAATTTATATGGTTTAAAAAATATATGTTTCCTAACTGTAATGTCCCTGTAACTGATGGTTTTTCAGCAAAGTTCTACGATTTTCAAAAATCTGTTTCCTATTTATAATGTCTGTTGGACCTGCGATGGGCAAGCCCAGCACAAAGGGGGTAGCATGGCTAAAGTGTCAAGGCAAGTGAAGGCTATCGTGTTAAGCCGGCTTCGACCCAATTTTATCTCCTTGTACAACCACCAAAAAGAAGGACACCACACCACTGTTGTAGAAAAATACGATTCCTTTATGTAAAAATTCTCTGTTGTGAATGGGGATCAAATAGGAAAGCACATACACATTTTTTTTGGGCACAATTTGCTGGGTTTCGATTTCGAGTTAAATACAATAAATAAGCTCAGGAATAAATATCATCAATAAATAGAATAAATATCAGGAATAAATATCATCAATAAATAGAATAAATATCAGGAATAAATATCATCAATAAATAGAATAAATATCACTTTTTGTTTAGCAGAATAAATACTGGTTCATTTCAATAAACAAACACATGTTCATTCTGGTATCGCTAGCACCAAATAAATACTTCAGGAACATTAACTTGCAATACGTTTCAGGATGGAAAGATTACTCTTACAGTTTATGATGACTTCACTGATAATGAATATAGGCTTCTCTGCGCACAAAAGAGTATTGGGACTCTTTAAGAATCACTCGGGGGATATGCGCGTATATCTACAAAGCAAGGAAACACAGTGAACACTTTATTTACACTCGGCTGCCACCGGGTTGAGTTCTCTGTTTGCCGGTGGGGTCTAAGCGCGCCTACGGGCTTTGTTACCGCTAGCACTCAGGCGGCACCAGTTCAAAGTCTTTAGACTGACGAACGGGGCTGCCGAAGAGGTCACACAATCTACGCGCTCAGTCAAATAAATGCCGGTTCACAGTTCCTTTATATCAGCGCTTCCCACCTCAAGAAACGGGCCCACCTCACATTGGCTGCAATCGAAAAGCGATTCAGTCGGGTTCAGCACTTCTCTCACCAGCGACGGGTTCTCAGGGGCTCCACGGACCTCCCTCCGACTTCCTCAAACAGGGATGGTTCCCGCCCACAGCTTCAGCCACCGATTCACTGGGGAGGGGCAGAGACAGTAGTCCCGCCCAACGAAGGCCGGCCTTTCCCCGCCATAGCGCACCACCTCACCTCAGTCTGCGCAGGAAGCACTCTACGCCGGTGGAGCTTGGAGACGTCCGAGCTCCTCGCTGGAGGCGCCTGTCACAGAAGGGGCACAGAAGACGCTTGCGGTCGTGGCGAACTTGCTCTCGCCTCGCGACCCGAGTCTGTCGTAATTCACCACCGGGGGGGGGGGGGCGGGGAGGCACACGAAAACGGCCACAGTCTCTTGGGGGTGACGAGGCACTCGCTGGGCAGGCGCTGTAGGCGCGAGGTCACCGCACATTCACAGCTGACTGGAACGCCAGTCAGGATCCACGCCAGTGACCCTTGCTTGCTCTACTGCCTGCACTACAAGCCGCCTCAGGGGTCAACAGGGCAGGTGTCAATCTGGTGTCAAGTCTGGAATCTCCTTCTTCACCTAGATCTGGAACATCATGATCCTATCTAGTCTTCTGGTCATCTCCAAAATGGCCACCAGGGACTGGACCTTATATAGCCAGTGCCCTGAGGTGTTGGCTCGTGCCAGTAGGTTCTAGAACCTTCTTTGGGCTAAGCCAATGACATGGCACTTCTGAAGTATTTGGGACCCTAACAGCCACCATACTGGGGTTCTAGAGGAGCCATTTTGTGTACCTGAGGAAAATAAAGTAATTCCTGTCAGGAAGGCGCGTCAAGTAAAAGGGCGCCAAAACCTTGAAAGGTCAAGGTTCATGGAGGCTCCAAGGGGAGTCACTCACATGATGAAAATGGATGGCCACCATTTTGAGGTCATTCATACAGGTTGCCAATCCCAGTCTATAATGTCACAGGTTCCTTGTAAATAGGTGCCAAAAACCTTGTGAACAACTGGGCGTCAAGGAACATCTAGCCCCATGAAACAGCACACAAAAGGTCCTGGTAGACAAAGAAAAGCGACAAATTTTGGGAGGTACAGGGGAATAAAAGAAATCATAGTGGTGAGGGGACTCTCAGAAGCAGACGGGTCTCACAATGTCCCTGTAACCTTTGTTTTTTTTCTGCGAATTTCTAATTTTTTAAAAAATTATATTTCCTAACTGCAACCTGTAACCCTTGAGAATGGGTGTGTGAGTGGTTGCATAGGTAGGTGAGGGGAGATTTTAAATGGATGTATGGATCTCTGAGCGAGTGTGTGAGAGTTTTATTGGTGCATGAGGATCTGAGTGGGCCAGTGAGTAGTTGTGTGAGTCTCTCAGTAAGTCTGTGAGTGGGTGCATGAGTATCTGCCTGACTCTGTGACTAGGAACATTAGTGTATGAGTGGGTCTGTGAGTGGGTGCATGAGTCTCTGAGTGGCTCTGTGACTGGGAACATGAGTGTCTGAGTGAGTCTGTGAGTGGGTGCCTGAGAGCACGCATAAGTATCTGAATGGGTCTGTGAGTGAGTGCATTTGTTTATGAGTGGGTATGTGAGTGGGTGTGTAAGTCTCTGAGTGGGTCCGTGAGTGTGTGTGTGAGTATCTGAGTACGTCTGTGAGTGGGTGCATGAGTGCTTGAATGGATGTGTAGATGGGTTACTGAGTGTCTGAGTGGGTCTGTCAGAGGGTGCATGACTCAATGAGTGGGTCTTTGAGTGAGTGCTTGAGTATATAAGTGGGTCTGTGAGTGAGCGGGCATTAACAAAAAGGAGGGGGTACATGGGATGCCTCCTCTGTTCATTTTCAGCTTGTTTTTCTGCTTCTTCGCTGCTCGCTCCTGCCCTCTAATCTGCTTCTTTCTGTTCATTATACTCATTATTTTGCTTCTTTCTGCTAGTTTCTGACCTTTCTTTTGCCTCTTTCTGCCTCTTCTCCACTGTTTCTTCTCTTTATTTTGACTTTTTCCGCTCATAGCTGACTATTATTTTGCTTCTGCCTGCGCGTTTCTGGACTTTATTTTGCCACTTTCTCCTCATTTCTGACCCTTATCTTGCCTTTTTCTGTCTATTTATCTGCCTCTTCTCCTTCTCTTTCTGCTCGCTATTTTGCCTTATTCTGCCCTGACTTTTATTTTGCCTTTTCTGCTCGTTTCAGAACTTTATCTTGCTTCTTTCTGCTTGTTTTTCTGCCTCTTATCTGCTCTTTCTGCTAACGATTTTGTCTCGTTCTGCTTGTTTATGCCCATCCTTTTGCCTCTTTCTGATCACAGGTCCCAGGAGAATCCCCAGTCAGTGGGTGCCGAATGACCCAGTGTTGACAGTTCCTTGTTTTGTAATTCCGAGCTTCATCTTAACAAATAACTGATCTTATGAAAGTTTACTTGTGCAGAAGTATTAGCTACTGATTCATTTGATTAAATGCTAGTCTAAAGTGCTCTAATCTACAGCTGAAAGCAGCCTATTAGCATAACAGTGATGTTGAATGTTCAGACATATATTTAATGTTAATAGCAACACACAGCCTCACCAGCGTTGAAATGCCTGTGATGTGATCTGGCCTGGCCTGAAACCTCTTGGCTACACCTAGGGTGCCTGGGGGAGCTCGCCCCTCAATGGCTCAGACCTGCTGCCTGGTGAGGGGATCCCCGGGGTGTAGAGAGGTGCACTTTGGGCTGGCTGCTAGCAGCGACAGGCTGAGGCAAAAGAGGTTGGTGTAAGGCCTCTCAGTTAGCTAATCACTCCCCGCCTCACCCAGTTGAGGGATGTCACAGGCTGCCTTGGTGAAACGCAGCTCGCAGCCCCAATTTTGCAGACTAACTCTTTACAACCTGTGCCGTTTTTTCCTGATGTGGCTGACAAAGGGGGGGTGCCTTAAACAGGTCCTGCAGCACACCTGTGCCTACCTGTTCATTGCACCGAGGCGAGTCAGTGAACACAGAGGGCCTGATTCACAGAATGACTAAATCCTAAACTTACTACTATTTGGTATTCACACAATGCACTTACTACTTTCTGGATTAACAGAGTAAACTTACTACTTTCGGGATTCACAGAATGAACTTACTACTTTCGGTATTCACAGAATAGATTTAAGACTACTAACTTTACGTCCGCTTTCGGGCCGGAAATTCCGGCCCGGAGGTGGAGTTTCTGGCCTGGGGTGGAGCTTATGGCTTGGGGGTGGGCCTCCATCCCAGAGGCGGAGCTTCCGGCCCAGAGGTGGAGCTTCCGGCCCAGAGGCGGAGCTTGCAGCTCAGAGGTGGAGATTTTTAGCCATGGCTAAATCCCACCTCCAAGCTAGAAGCTCTGCCTCCAAGCCGCAAGCTCCGCCTCTGGGCCGGAAGCTCCGCCTCTGGGCCAGAAGCTCCGCCTCCGGGTGCGGGCATAAAGTTAGTGGTCTTAAATCTATTCTGTGAATACCGAAAGTAGTAAGTTCATTCTGTGAATCCCGAAAGTAGTAAGTTAACTCTGTGAATCCCGAAAGTGCATTCTGTGAATACCAAATAGTAGTAAGTTCAGGATTTAGTCTTAAGTTCATTCTGTGATTCGGGCCCAGAAAGTGCACACTCAACTCTCGGCTTGCACTATCAGCGCGCTAGTGGGGTGCACGGAAGGTCTCATCTGACAATGGAAAATAGCATTAAATTTAAACTGCCAGATTAGTGAGATTGGACAGGAACGGGGCTAGTGAAGTTGCTTTCTGAAAGTCATGCGTGTGCTGTTTATTACTAACACACAGTGGAACTAAAATCTGTGAGCACAGAGATTGTGCCAACACTCGCTCATCATATGTAGTTTATTTGCATGTGTCTCGTAACTGAGTTGGTGTTTTCAGGCCACCCAAGCATCAGCCCAAGTGAATACGTATAAATAAGGAGCAGGCAGGAAATGTCACAGCAATTCAATTTGAAAATGCAGAGATGCATATTTGACACAAACACATCAAAGCCCCACTAGAGATTATTTTGTTTTGGTGCACCAGCACCTGTTTCCACAGTGATCCACCTGACATCCAGGATGCTAGATTACGCAGAGTCCCTTCTGTGACCTGGGTGCAGGTAGCAGACCAAGGGGCTGCGGCTCTCTTTGCTGAGAGCGGCGATGTGAAGGGTTACCGGCTCAACTAGCGAGAGACCACCCTCACTCCCCCCATAGCCTTCGCTTATCCGTGAGTCAGCCTGTACCTGGAACCTGCCACCACAAGCTGCTTCTGCGGTCTCCCAACACCGCTCGGTGGATCCCCGGTAATGAGGGATACAGATGCACCCCATAAATACCACCACCTGGGTAAAATTGCAACACAAACAGCTTGTTACCTCAGCAGCTGGTGACAAACATGCAACCCTAGTAAAATGATTCCCAGATACTCGAGAGTTAGCAGATATTTCAGGATCTCGCAGAGGCTGCACATGAAGGGGGCTTGAGAGTCGGTGCCATAACGGTCGCCATGCCCCACCCCCAGTAACAGGTTAGCTCGCGCTGAATTTTGGTACGCTGGAGACCAGGGACCGAAAACAGCCCGGGCTCGCCGCCCCCGCGGTGACCACCGGACAAGCGCCACCCGTCACGTCCAAATGGGGTCTGTGCCATTACAAACCCCCCAATGAGGGCCTAGCCTGCATGCTAGGCAAGGAGCAAAGGAAATTGGGGATATAAGGCCTGCTCCCCCAGGGGAGCTCCATGTCCACGGCCGGAGCAGAAGGAGCAGCACCTTGACAACTCCCAGTACAGAAGCTACTCCTTCCCACCGCACAAGGGGAGCCCAAATCCAATCTAATTCTAATTTCTAATTTAAAACATTTATAAAGCGCAACGTCCACCGAGCGGTTTCTTGGCGCTAACAGAGGTCCGAATTACTGAGGATTGCAGGGATGAGTGTGTTTATGAGGGGAAGGCCTGTCTAAACAGGAACGTTTTGAGGTCTTTTCGAAAAGAGGCATAGTGGGTGGCAAAACGTAGGTGATCAGGCAGAGAGTTCCAAAAGGTGGGGGCCAAGGTAGAAAAATTGGCACCACCCCACTTTTTTCGCTTAAAACGTGGGGTTTGGAGGAAAGCTTTGGAAGAAGACCGGAGCTCTCTAGATGGAACATATTCGCTTATCAGCGAGGAAATGAAGGCCGGGGCAGTGCCTTGCCGGGCCTGGAAGGTCATACAGGCGGTCTTGAAAAGGGAACGCTCCCTGATAGGCAGCCAGTGGAGCTCCCTAAGGAGGGGGGAGGAATGATGGTAGCGTGGGAGACCGTAAATAAGCCGGGCCGCGTGGTTCTGCACCACCTGGAGCCTCCGTAAGCTGTATGCCGGAATGCCATTATAGAGGGCATTGGCATAATCCAGCCGCGAGATAACCAATGCGGCCATGATCAGTTTGAGAGCCTGGGGGGAAAAAAAACGGGAAACGGTACGGATTGTTCGAAGGGTGAGGAAGCAAGAGGAGACTACGGAACTGATTTGGGAGTGAAGGGTGAGATGACTGTTAATTTTCACTCCCAGTGTTTTTACTGTGACTGAAGGGGTAGGGGCGGGGCCAAGAGTGGGGGGCCAAAAGTGGGGGTTCCAGGGACTGGATGAACCACCAGTGAGAACCAACTCGGTCTTTTCCGGGTTCAATTTAAGATGGTTGTGGTTCATCCAGTCCCTGATGAAAATCATAATGGACTGAAAATTAGAAACAGAGAGAGAGGAGGAAGAAAGATCGAAGATGAGCTGGAGGTCATCTGCATAATTAAATACAGTGACCTCCAGCTGCTGAAGAGCGAAAATAAGAGGGGAGATATAAAGGTTGAATAGTAGAGGAGAGAGGGAAGAGCCCTGGGGGACACCACAGGTGACGGGGAGTGAGGTGGTCGTGAAGGCTCCCAGCCGAACCGCCTGGGTACGGTCCCTCAGAAAGGAGGAAATCCAAACCAGGGCTGTTCCCTGGATTCCGGCCGCCCTGACACGGGACAAGAGGATGTTGTGGTCCACCGTGTCAAAAGCGGCGGAGAGATCCAGGAGCACCAGCGCCTGGTGTTGGTTATTATCCATTCCCTTCCTGAGTTTATCTAGGACCGATACCACGACTGATTCGGTCGAGTGCCTGGGACGAAAGCCAGCCTGGCGGGAAGCCAATCCCCCATTTGCCTCTACGTGGGCGCTGAGGACCGCGGTGACGTGGCGCTCTAGCACCTTGGCCAAGTAGGGCAGTAGGGAAATGGGGCGGTAATTGGCTGAGATGGATAGGTCCGCGCCAGGCTTCTTCAGTATGGGCACTATGATGGCAGATTTGAGTGCAGGTGTCACGACTCCCTGGGTCAGAGAGTTATTCAGAAAAGTGACGGGGGGTTCAGGGCAGAAGGAATAGATTTGTTGCAGAATGCGTGCAGGACAGACATCTGTGGGGGAACCCGATTTAACCTTAGGGAGAATCTCCAAGAAAGCTTCCTGGGTAAGGGGGGGAATAGAGGTAAGACAACATGGGGCGGTCGGAGGAGGGGGGTCGATGAAGGCAGATGAAGGGGGAGGGATGTTAGCCTTGATGGTGACAATCTTGTCTCGGAAATAAGAATTGAGTTGGGCACATAAAGACTGGGATGGAGGAATTTGGGGTGAGGCTCTGTCAGAGAAGGCTAGATCATTCACTATGCTGAAAATCTCCCTGGGCTTATTTTCAGCTGACGTGATTTTGGCAGAAAAATAGGCGGTTTTGGCATCAAGGATTGCCGTTTTATAGTTGGCAAGTGCAGAGAGATAGAGGGTTTTTAATGAAGGACAGTAGTCCTTCCTCCAATGTCTCTCTGCTTGTCGGACGGTCAATTTAAGTTTTTTTAAGTTGCCATCAAACCATCTATTTGAATCCTTGGGTCGACGGGTGGAGATACGGCGCAAGGGAGCTTCAGAGTCACAGCCTCTAGCTAGCCAGGCATTAATTGCCTCGGCTTGAGAGTTTGACGAGAGGCCCGCGAGGGTCGGGGAGGAATTCCGGAGCAGGGAGGTCAGAGCGGGAAAGTCAACTCTATTCCAATTTCGGGCCCATGTGTTTTTGGCACGTGGGATTTTAGGAGCTGGTTCAGTAAAGATGAAAAAGGAAATGAGGGCATGATCCGACCAGGGGCAGGGAAAAACAGTCACCGGGGAAATTGGGAGGTTAAGCGACCATACCTGGTCGAGAATGTGACCATGAGAATGGGTGGGAACCGAAATATGCGACATAAAGTTCAGAGAGAGAAGAAATTCTGTGAATTCTTTCGAAGTGGCGCACTCGGAAGGGTCGGAAGGCCAATAATTAAAATCGCCGAGCACCAGGACCGAAGCGTAGTTGACTACCAGGGTGGCCAGTAAGTCCTGGAACGCAGGTAGGAATAGGGGCGAGGGCTGGGGTGGGCGATACATCAAGAGACAAGTAATGGGGGGAGAGAAATAGAGGGATCGGGCAACAAGGAATTCAGAGGGGGGGATAGAAGGAGATGAAAGGATTTGAAAATTTAAGTCCGCCCGAGCAATCAATGCCGCACCACCGCCTGTCCTGCCCGCCGGGCGGTCAGAGCGTAAGGCAACGTAGGAAGGGTGGCCAGGAGGACGGGGAGGGACGAGTCACAGAACCAGGTCTCGGTCAGGAGTAATAAATCCGGCTTCTCCGAGTCGAGGAGGACAGATAGCTCATGGTGGTGTTTAACCGCAGATCTGGTATTAAGTAAGAGGAGCAGAGAGGGGGGGGTCAGATAAGGAGGGGCAGAGCAACAATGGGGCCGGCAATGGCGGCAGCGGTATAAGGGTAGAAGAGGGAGTGAGATCTAACGACGCGATGTGCTTACCGATGGATTCTGAGAGTGGCCAATGGCCCTGAAGAGAGGTCAGCTCCTCAGAGGAATAGCACATAAAATTGGCATGGGGACGTGCCCCTAGCCCCGTCCAGCCGCGGACGGGCGCAGACGGGCTCGCCCCATGCGCACCTTCGGCGCGCAAACGGCGCGCCCGCTGCGCACGCCCGCTGCGCGTTCTGGGGTTGCACATTGAAAAAGTAGATCTCTAGGGCGGGAAGGGGGCGTGGCCTCTAGATGGGCGTGGCCAGGCGCGAAGGAAGCCGAGTGGAGGGTGACGCGTGAGCGCTGGATCCGCTACACAGCGCCCTCGAGGGGTAAAGTGCAAGGTGCTAGTGGCAGTCAAGGTAGGCTTGTCAACAAACAGAAAATACACAAAAGTACAGTTTTAAAATCACTGCTCCCGGCTATTTGCCTCAGGAGAACGAACCAACTGGGCGCTTGTAGGTCAGCGCTTTAAGTATGGCGGGAAGGGGGCGTGGCCTCTAGATGGGCGTGGCCAGGTGCGAAGGAAGCCGAGTGGAGGGTGACGCGTGAGCGCTGGATCCGCTACACGGCGCCCTCGAGGGGTAAAGTGCAAGGTGCTAGTGGCAGTCAAGGTAGGCTTGTCAACAAACAGAAAATACACAAAAGTACAGTTTTAAAATCACTGCTCCCGGCTATTTGCCTCAGGAGAACGAACCAACTGGGCGCTTGTAGGTCAGCGCTTTAAGTATGGCGGGAAGGGGGTGTGGCCTCTAGATGGGCGTGGCCAGGCGCGAAGGAAGCCGAGTGGAGGGTGACGCGTGAGCGCTGGATCCGCTACACGGCGCCCTCGAGGGGTAAAGTGCAAGGTGCTAGTGGCAGTCAAGGTAGGCTTGTCAACAAACAGAAAATACACAAAAGTACAGTTTTAAAATCACTGCTCCCGGCTATTTGCCTCAGGAGAACGAACCAACTGGGCGCTTGTAGGTCAGCGCTTTAAGTATGGCGGGAAGGGGGCGTGGCCTCTAGATGGGCGTGGCCAGGTGCGAAGGAAGCCGAGTGGAGGGTGACGCGTGAGCGCTGGATCCGCTACACGGCGCCCTCGAGGGGTAAAGTGCAAGGTGCTAGTGGCAGTCAAGGTAGGCTTGTCAACAAACAGAAAATACACAAAAGTACAGTTTTAAAATCACTGCTCTCGGCTATTTGCCTCAGGAGAACGAACCAGGTAAAGGAAATGACCCTCAAGGGCCAAAAGAGACTAAAACAGCAAAAGTACAAAAGTTTATGATTGTTGTCACTGTATTAATAAATAAACTGCGGCCAACAAATGACCAGAACAAGACAGAAATGTACGTTGGTTTATTTTGCAAAATGGGGAATGCAGTATAGGGAAATGTACAGATAGTGGAGGTGGGGGCGAGTGCCAGTGTTATAAGAGCAATTTGATTGCCGATACAGGGAGTAAAGGGGTGCCTTCTTGGTACTGGGACCAAAAACACACACTTATGAAATGTGCACAGTGTTCTACAATCCTAGAAATGAGCTTTGGACAATCTCCATTAAAACTGTTTTAATTTCCAACCTATCAGTGTTAAAAATGCGGGTCACTAGTTGGCAGAGGTAAGCACCTTGTCCAAGTAGGGAACCTTGCTTCTAGTCAGGATAAGGTGAATGTGCTACAGCGGACTCCAAAAATAAATTCTAAATCAACATTGCCATTTCCCTGAATCCTCAGAACACACATTAATTCAACAGTGGGGCCCATTACACTGCACACTTTCTCTGATCATGTAACTCAACTTCAGGAATTTGGTGAAAGAACCAGGAGTCCTACCATAACATTGGCGGGGTGTCTAGATCTAATTAACTATTTATTATTTACACCAAGAGTTTAAAACAATTTACCATGGTTTCAGTAAACACCATTTTATTCAGACACACCACCATAGTGGCAATGGATCTGCTAGAAAGACAATCAGGCATAGGAAAATACAAGACCAGCTTTTAATTCTCCATTTATCTAATTTTTATTTAAAGCAAACTTTAGTATGTCTGACATTTAGGCATTTATTAATTCTTTATTCAGTATAAATCTTTAACTTTATTTCAAAATGATTATTTATTTTAGAGCTCAGAAATAGACATTTATTTAAAAGTTCAGTTGGGAAGTTTTAGCAAAGAACAGATAGTTCCAAATTCACTCTCTCCTAACATCCCTAACTAACACCCTCATCTTATCCTAACAGTCCTGCAAAGAAAACAAACAATCAGAAAAAGATGTTACATCCAGGAATCGATCTTCAGTCCGGCAGCATCTCCAGAGGAAATCGAAAAGAGCTATGCCTCTAAGCAAAATCAGGGTTTTTTTATACACTAATTTCCTAACCTAATCTATCTAAAAAGTATCTAACATCACTAATTCAGGTTCTGATTGGACAATTTGGGGTGGGTGAGCATCTCCTCACCATTACAACATCATATTCACGGTGAATCAGCGATTTATTAATGCTCTATTGTTCTAAGACAGTCTCGGCCTAGTCACGTCCGCGACTTGAAACGTTGGGACCTGTTATGTTATGTTATGTTAAAATGCGTTTGTATAGCGCTCGGCTACTCTAAAAGAGTGGCCCGGCGCTTTTCCACAGGCAGCTTAAGTGTAGAACAACATAACAAGAAAAGCAGACTCATAAGAAAAAGAAACCCACCTAAACAGAACGATTAAAAAGCCAGGTCTTCAGATTTTTCCTAAATTGAAGCAGATTGGGAGTACTGCGAAGTGCCAGCGGGAGCGAATTCCACAACTGGGGGGCCTTGAGGCTAAAAGAACGCCCCCCAATACGGGCCTTCCTCACACGCGGAACCACAGTAGTGAAAAGAGATTCAGAACGCAGTGAGCGGGCAGGGCGATAGAAAGCCAGTCTCTTCTGCAGATATCCCGCGCCTGAGCCAAACAATGCTTTATGCACCAGCGTCAGGGATTTGAACATAATCCTCTTGCGGATAGGCAGCCAGTGGAGCGTCTGCAGCAGCCCAGAAGCTCGTGCTCGTCTATGCAGACCAAAAATCGCACGGGCTGCAGAGTTCTGTGCCACCTGCAAACGCTGGACCAAGTAATCAGGGAGGCCTAAGAAAAGAGCATTGGCATAATCTAACCTGGATCCGATAAGCGCCTGCACCGTAATCCGCCTGTGCTCTGCAGATAATAAAGGAAGAAACTTGCGGAGCATCTTCAGAATGCCGAAACAGGTGCCGGACAGGCCGAGAATGTGCGCTCTCAATGAGAGCTTGTTGTCCAGCTTAACACCAAGGTTCTTGGCAACCAAAGAGGACCTTTTCCCACGTTTAGAACGGATGTACGTTGTTACAACGCATGCTTTTACCACGCATGCTATAAGAACGCAAGTTTTAAAACGCATTCCATTACAACGCATTAAACTGGGGGGTGCTGGATAGTGAATAGTTTAATTTACTATTCCAACACCAGTCCCCATGGACACTAGGTAAGGTGTTGGATAGTAAATTAAAACTATTCCCTATCCTAGAGCGCCCCCCAGTGTAATGCGTTGTAATGGTTTTGGTTTTAAAGTCTGTGTTGTAATAGCACTGCGTGCTAAAAGTTGCGTTATACAGGTTGTTCCCCTTTAGAACACTTGAATGTCCATGTCTTGGCACCCATCCTTATTTTCAGGACGTGATAACCTTGAACTCCCCATCTGAGCACAGGCAGCTCACTCGCGCTTGCAGACTTTGGATGCACATGCGCAGTCTAACATTCGCTCGCATTTCATCAGAGCGACCATTTTCTTGATAGGCCTCAGACGCCACTTTTTGGAACTATCGTAGAAACAAACACAAATTTATGTTAAATATAGAACTAAAGCCCTTCTGTTTCCCTCACACCATACTAATGTTTCCCCATTAGTTATTACCTAGCAGGTAAGCCCCATAAATGCATTATATATTCACATATCCGACGACTTTCTAGCACAAAACATATACAATAAGCCACGTTTATTTATATTTAAGCTATGCATTTGTTCACATCAGAATTACAACACATATTAGTTAATTATATTGCTTCATGCAGGCAAGATTAGTATTCCTGCGTGTATTTTATGTATGCATCTTATACTATGGTTGATTATTTCAACACAACACACCATTAGTAAAGTTAAAGTTATGGAACATTGATGTCACGAGGGGTATACAAAATTTTGTTTCTGCCACCTCGCTCCATCAATTCCCTCATCTGGTGATCATATCAACAAACATCTTTCAAAATTTTGAAAAATTTAGCAGAACATGTTTTGAATTCTTCATATTAGTATAATCTATACTCTAGTAACTTTCTCCTTCGATTCTTTAAAAATCTTTTCTCTAATTTCTTCCATTTCTATTTCATTCCTTTCTCTTTCCCTTGCTTTTCATTCTTGAATTGTCTTCTTTATTGCCTTTCTGAAATCTCTCCTACCTTTGCATATACAGCATAATCTTATCAGAAAAATCACTATCACTAAGATTGTTATTGGAATTAGCATTTTACCTATAATTGAACTACCAATTACCTGAAACCAATGCTTAACTGTTGTAAAACTTCTACCTAATTTTTCAAGAACACCTTCAACCTCCAGTGGTTCAATCTCTTTATGTAAATCTGTAATGTTTTTAATATACTGCTCAATATTCTGACTTTTATCTGAAAATATAAGTACAACAACGTTGCACTTTCAATATTCCACAGACTCCTCCCTCTTTTGCTAAAATTATATCAAGGGCAAGTCGATTTTACATTACCATAGCTCTCACAGCAAACATTTTAGTATCAACCATCAGGAAACCTCCTGCTGTGTCTGTTGACAATCGATCAACTATTGTGGACAATTTTCGGATTCTATTTGCATTAAACAAAATTCCCACTGCTGGTATTAGTGCTCCAAAAACATCACCTATTATTTCTAACACACTTTCTCTTCTTTTACGACTTAAAACTTTACCTATCTCATGCTTTCCATTAGTACCTCTATTTACATGGAAAACTTTAGGAAAGACCCAGCCCACATAACAGGTCCCATACCAATGGTTGGGTAACCTATAGTAAGCTTTATTCCCACAGATAAAATAAACACCCGGAAAAACAGGATCATTTCTTCCTTTAAATCCCCAACCCCCTAAAATTCTATAGGTGTCTTTACATTGACTTGCACCCACAAAATAATTGTCATACATAGTATTGTCTCTTCTAATACAAAATTTCCCTAACATTGAAGTATCTATGTTTATGGCCACATTCACATTCTTATCATCAAGATTTTCATCATTAAATGTCCAGTATTTAGATTTCAAATATTTTATTTTCTCACTTCGTTTATAAGCAATCCTTCTTTCCTCAACCATATTCAAGAACGTCTTCTCTTCAATTCTCAATTTACATGTCAAATTAATATTCAAAGCATATTCGTGTGTCAACTCATCTATTTCTAAGAAATATTCTCCCATTACTTCTCCGGGTTTCTTTTTGTTCAATGCACCAGCAACTTTTAGTTTAGCAAAAATGTCATCCACATTGGAATAATGATATTCGAATTTCCCAGTCTGATAAAACAAATTTGCAATTACACTACAGGTCACACCATATGTAAGAGGAAGGTGGTGATAGGTCACCCCTTCTGACACTGACGCTGACAATTTTACACAAACAGCAATTATCAACATTCATGGTTTTAATATACTGAAGTAATAACTTTGAAAATGTGTTTTTTGTGTAGTCACTGATGGACTTATCCTGATGCACCTCTGGTCTATACACATGGGTCTCATGAACTTCTACTTTCTCACTCGGCCTATTTGAACTTACATTTGGCTTCAGTTTTGTTAAACTGTCTTAGAAAGGAATAACAATAGCTAAAATCACCCACAATATTATCAATAATCCCATACATATTGAACAGCAACTACACCATTTTCTAAAAATAGAACAATTTGTTTTATGATTGCTGACGGCCATGTTTCTCTAACACAATTTCTTCAACCTAGTGTCACTTATAGATTACTCAATATTGATTCACTAACAAGATTTCTTCGACCTTGTGTCAATTCTATTCTAAACCATATATTAAGATTAATTTTTCTAACAGGGTTTCTTCGACCTTATGTCAACTCCGGCCTCTTCTATATTTACAATATCCATCTCACAGGACTTCAGGTTTTTATCATATATTTCTTGACCACCTAACAATTTTTCTTTAAGTTGACCTCTTTACTCACTTTTTCCCATCAATTTTGGGCAGTACAGGTTCTCTTGGCTGCTATTAACTTCAACAATAGGCGGTAGGACAATATACGTCCACTCAGGTGATTTATATTTCTGGTTTGGTCGTCTTACTCTTTTTGGTCTTTGAACAACTTCTATTTTCTTTCCCAATGTCTCCTTCTGGCTAGCGATCTCATTTACTTGCTCTTCCGGCTCATTTGTTCTGTTCACCAGTTTGAATCTCAATCCACCAGTTTCTTTATGCCAATTATCTCCTTTACAGATTTTTTTGGCTCTATTGTGTTATGCTCTACTCTCCAAGCTCTTTTCTTGGGCTTTTTCTTAATGCAATTTCATCTGCACTGTCATCAGTTTCACTCTCAGTTTCTTCAACTGTGTCATTGATTATGATTTTCACAATGTCTTTGTCTTTCTCAAGTTCAGCGCTCTTCTCTGTTACTCTTTTTGGAACACCTTCATAACTGGTACTTGGAATCTCCTCCTTTTTGTGAGTTACTTCCTCTTCCCCAGTCTCAGGATTTCCGTTCCTGCTATCAGAGTTTTCAGATTTCTCTTCAGCTGTCTCCTCTTCAATGACCTTATCTTCACTTACTTTTGCGTCTACTGGTGTCTGTCTTTACCGATTCTCGATCTTCAGATTGACCTCCAGAATCTGGTATCTCCACAACCTCCCTTTCACCTTCACCTTCAGACGCAGAACTGGCTTCTGATACTTCCAGATGTCGACATTCCTGTTGATCTTCAGTATCTGGAGTTCTTTCTGGTTCAGCTTCAGAATCAGAGTCAGTTGTACTTTCACCGTTGTATGGGTATTCAGGTGCAGGCACATGAATGGTGTGGCTCGCATGCACCCACCTCTTCAATCCAGTACACTTGACTGCAGTAGTACTGACCAAGATCACCTGACGTGGTTTCTGCCACCGATGTACTAAACAATTTCTCCTGTGATGTACCTTCACTTGAACCCAGTCTCCAGGGACTAGACCATGAGCTGGATTTTTCTCATGGGAATTTGACTTAGTTCCCACCTGGTGGAGCACAGAAGTTAGCACATCAGACAGGTTTTTGCAGTAATCCAGTATAATGTCATTATTAATTGTCAATAACTTATCAACAGGTACATAGGCCTACCTCATCATCCTGCCCATCAAGATCTCATGTGGACTTAGTCCAGTTTTCCTGTCAGGAATGCTTCTCAGCGTCATCAGAACAAGCGGCAGGTCGTCTGGCCACTTAAGTCCTGTTGCCAAAAACATTTTTGCAATTCTGTTCTTAATGGTTCCATTCACCTGCTCCACTACCCCTGAAGCCTCAGGTCTGTAAGCACAATGTAGCTTCTGACGAATGTCTAAAGCTTCACAGATCATTTGCATTAGCTCATTTCGAAAATGTGGTGCGATCTGATTCAATTGATACTGGGAAACCAAATTACGGTATTATCTCTCAATAAAGCAGTTTGACAACAGTTATCCCATCGTTCCTCCTCGTGGGGAAAGCTTCCACCCATTGGGAGAACAAACAGAATATCACAAGAATATACCTAAGCCTATTGCATGGGGGCAACTCCACAAAATCCATCTGAACCCTTGTAAATGGACCACCCTCCCGTCCTATGGTTCCCAAACTTACAATGGTTCTACTGTTTGGATTGAATTACTGACATACCAAACAACTTTGGAACAAACTTTCAGGAATCATCCTGAACTTGGGGTTATACCAAGTTTGTCTAAAAAGATGAATCGTGGCATCTCTTCCAATGTGGGCTTGACCAAGGTACATTTGAGCTATGTCTGAGATCATGCTATCGGGCATTACTGGTCTTTCATCTTTTTAAACCCAAATTTCATCTTCTTCTCTCTGTCTGCATCCTGCTTTTAGGCAAACATCTTTTTCCTCTGCTTCTGCCTCCTGCTGTATCTGTTTCACTTCCTGCCATGTCTCAACTACAGTGGTTAGCATTAAAGGACTCGGAACATGTTCTTTTAGCTTTTCTCAATTGATTGAAATTTGATTTTTCGCACAATGTTTTGCAATTGCATCCACATAATTATTTCCTCTGGAAATACAATCCTCACTCTCTTTGTGCGCTGAACATTTTACTACTGCTATTTTTTCAGGTAGCTGAATCACATTTATCAGTGTTTTTACAAAGTCACATAACCTCTTTGAGACCAAAGTTGTTCATAATCATGAACAACTCTGTAGCCATATTGACTGTCAGTCACTATGGTTACCTTCACCTCCTTTCCTAGTTCATATGCTCGTATCAAAGCAATCAACTCCGCTACTTATGCAGAATGAATTCCTTTCAAACAAGATGCTTCCAACACTTCTGCCACCATACAAATAGCATAAGCAGCACTTAAAATGCCACTCTCTGTTCTCAGGCATGATCCATCCACAAACATCACAAAATCTGATTCAGGTAATGGTTCATCCCTGATATCTGTCTGGGTTTGTGCAATACTCAAGAACATCCAAACATTTGTGATCAAGCTCACCTTTCACAACTGCTTTAATAGTGTCAGGTAGTAATGTGGAAGGATTAACATTCACACATCTGGTAATTGTCACATTTTCAGCTCCCAAAATTACTTTTTCATATCGGGTCATTCTGCTGTTGGTCATGTACTGTGTCTTGGCTCTGGTGAGGAGAATTTCTACAGAATGAGGTACATACACCCTCACAGGAAATTCCATCACAATTCCCTCACTTTGCTCCAAACTTACACTGGTAGCTGCTACTGCCTTCAGACACCCTGGCAAAGCTTTTGCAACAGGGTTTAAAACAGCTGAGAAATACGCAATTGGCTTTCTCATTTTTCCATGTCTCTGTATCAACACTGATAATACACATCCTTCTCGCTCACTGCAATACAGTTCAAACTCATTTTCATAATCAGGCATTCCTAAAGCTGGTGCTTCACACTGTTTTGTTTTCAGCTGTTCAAAAGCTTCCATTTCTGTTTTGGTTAAAACTATAGGGTCTCTGATGTCTGCTTTTGTCAGTCTCTGTAATGGTTTCGCAATCAATGAAAATCCACTAATCCACTGTCTACAATAACCTACCATTCCCAAGAACATTCTTACTTGTCTTTGAGTTTTAGGTGGCTGCATTCCCTGTATCATTTTGATTCTTTCTATTGTGACTTGTCTGATTCCTTTGGCAATCTTGTGACCTAAATATTGTACTTCTTTCTGACAAAACTGTAATTTTGATGGAGACACTTTATGTCCCTACTCTGCCAAATGATTCAACAATGCTATGGTGTCAGTTACACATGCATCTTTTGTTTTTGATGCAACCAAAAGATCATATATGTATTATACTAATACAGACTCTTCAGGCATGCTCAAGCTTTCTAATGATTTCTTTAGCAGCTGATTAAAAATCGATGGACTCTCAGTGTACTTTTGTGGAATTCTACACCATGCTAGGATACGATTCTGGAATCAAAACGCAAAAATTGGCTGGCTTTCTAAATGCAATGGAACAGTAAAGAACGCATTGCACAGGTCAATCACCGTGTACCACTCTGCATCTGGGGAATTTGGTACAAAATCACTGCTGGATTCGGAACAATCGGTCAACATGGGACAACAATTTTATTAACCTTTCTAAAGTCCTGTACAATTCTAAATGTTCCTTTGGGCTTTTTCAATCCCATGATTGGTGAATTACAAGGACTGCTTTCTATTTCTTTCTAATTCTCTGCTCAATCAGTTTGTCAATCACTGGAGTTATTCCTTCAATTATTTCTTCAGTCATCTTATACTGAGGAATACTTGGGTAGCTTGCACCTTCCTTTATTGTGACTCTTACAAGATCAACACCTTTCACCAATCCTGTATCCTTTCCATTGAAATCCCATACTTCTTCTTTCACTACTTTTTTTAGTTTAACAGGAATCTTTTCTCGGTCAAAAACAGGAAATAACTTGCTCTGCTCTGCCTCAATCATGAGCATTGTCATTTTATACAAGCTATCTTCATCTGGGGTTTGCAATTCTATGCTATCCGGTGGAAAATATATGGAACAGTTCATTTTGCACAAAATATCCCTTCCTAACAAATTAACAGGACTGCTGTCACACACCACAAATCGATGCATATCTTGGAAAGTTCCAATTTCTATTTCAACTGGTTCCGTCAGGGGAGTTTTTATCTGTCTGTTAGCTACACCTACAACTTGGATACTCTCTCCCGAGAGAGGAAGATTTTGAATTTCCACTGATCTAACAGTAGAACGGGCAGCACCAGTGTCCACTAGGAAAGTTATTTCCACATCATTCACCTTTCCGTTCACAAATGGACCAGACTGATCTACCTCAAGAATGGCTCCATGCACACACTCTTCTCCCTCTCTCAGGCACCGTCATAAACTTTCATCCGACTCACTGCCACCTTCTTCTTGTAACCAATACTGAGGACACGCATTCACTCTTTGCGGTCTTTTTACCTGTTCACCTCCGCTGAATCCTGTCTCTGCACTGTATCACTGCTGGTTTATACTGTTTGGAAGCGGCGGTTGTGGCACCTGACTTTGCTGATTTGCTATCTGCTGTTGTTGCTGTTGTTGATTTACCTCAAACTGCACCTGCAAATTTAACGAATTATTTTCCACGTTAACTCTTGGCGGACATTTACACTCTTTCTTCCAATGCCCTATCTTGCCACAATTAAAACAAGGGAATTTCTTCTTCAGTTCATTTCCTACTAACTTAGTTTTACCTTTAAAATTTTCTTGATTCCGTGCATTCTTACTTTGCATTTGCGCCACTTGTTGTTCCGCTACTTTTTCTTGTGCCCACATAGCTTTTTCTTTCAGCTTTTTCTGTTTTGCATCAATTTCTTTACTGCAATATTTTGCCTTTCCCAAAACGTCATCCACAGTATCTGACTGCCAACCTATTGTGTTGTGGCGTATCATGTCTCCTATCTCTGGTCTCACCCCATACACAAATCTGTAAATTAAATGGGTCATATCCTTCTCATTTATTTCCTCATGACTGACTGTTTAAAGACTAACAGCAATCTTTCATAAAATGAATGGACAGATTATTTTGGCTCTTGTGTGGTCCTGTCTATTTTTACCCAATCAGTTTATTTTGGAGGTATCTTATTTTTCAACCATACTTTTACTTGTTCATATTTCCGCATTACATCTGGTGATGGAGCTCATGTTACTTTGTCTGTAGCAAATTCCTCTCTTGGCCAATCTATAGCTATTTTACATTCTGTCCATAAATCTGCTGGCACCACTATGTCAAACAATGCATCCAAATCAAGCCATAAAACTTTTGACACTTTTACAAATCTGTCTACTTGTTGATACCATTCTACTGGTTTCTCTCTCAACCTAAGGAAATCATTTGTGAATGACAATATGTCTTGTCTACTCCAAGGAATATGTACATATCCTCCTCCAGGTATCTCTCTCATGGGGAACTCAGTTACCACTGCCTCTTTTTCCCTGATCGGAAAAGCTAATGTGGATTTACCATTATTTTCTTCTCTCTTCTTTGCCCACTTAATCCTCCACTTGCTCACATCTCCCCATTTTCGCAGCAGCACAATCAATTCTTTTATTTGTGCTAGCCTCCCGGCAGTATTCATGTTTTCAATGTCTTTTTCTGCAAAATCCACTCTATATGATTTCTGCAATGATTTAAATTTTGAAAATTCTACTCCTAATTCACTTGCTAATTATTCCAATTGATCATACACTGTTTTAGCCTTCCATGTTATGCTTTTACACATAAACATAAGTTCATCATCCTGGCATGTTTTTAGTCTATCTGTTACAATCGTTCCAATGATTAATTCTTACATGTCTACTTTTAGCTTTGCCACATCCAGTACTTTTGGTTCATTTTCTTTCAATTTTAAAGTTGTAATCCAGTCACTCAATTCTCTATCTGACGGCCCTACAGAAGTTTGTATTAAATCTATTTTATCTAGACTTTTCTCTGGCGTTGAAGAGTCAGATTCTGCCCCAATCGGGCATTTGCATAATGAACTTTGGTTAAAAGTCAATTCAGGTGGATTCACATTAGTATTCTGCCTTATTTCTGACAAATCAGGATAAATATTTTCTTTTACTTTCTGCAAACCTTGTTGCAACGGGATTGTCAAGCTTGTCTCTTTTATTCTCTGATTTTCAAACACTGCTATTACTGGCCCTATAATTACAGGAACAGTTACTGTTTCCATGTTTTTAGTAAGGTTCTGAATCAGTTCATGTGCAGAACGTTCACAATCAGAAATATTTGGTTGCACATCACTTCGGTTTTCACTACTTTGCACACTTTTATGTGAATCATTCATTTGTACAGGAGAACCTGTAATTCTAGCTTCCACAATTGGAGTACTTGGAATATATCTTGTTTCTACTCTCACAGGAAATTCTCGGTAATTTGATGATTGTTTCGAAGTTTCACTAATTCTTTCATCTGCTACCAGGGCGTGTGGAGTAGTGCATAATGAACTTGACGGATATGGTGGTGGTCTCCTATTTAATATTTCTTCTAATACAACATCTTCTGATTCACTATCATCATCACTTTGGTTCACTACCTCCGCATTCTTTTTCTTTTCTGTGCATTTCCGTCCTTCATATTCACCTACTAATCTAACTGGATGCATACCATCAAACATATTACTGTCTCTCCATCTACGCATTCTGCTCTCATGTGTTTCACCCCATAAATTTCAACCTCTACCTTTTTGTCTGATATGCCTACATAGCCTTTCGCTCTCTAATTCATGCATCTCATCCTCCCATTCAACCAAAGCCTCAAACTGTGTCGGTCTAGGTCTCGGCTCAAGCTTCATCATTTTGTCTCTCAAGTTTCTCAAAACTGCCAAATCAAACAGTCCTTCTTCAGGAAAAGCTAACACACCATCATCCTGAGTATACCTTGCCCAATTCTCTAACCAAATGCATGTATGGTAACCATATTTTGATGACATGTAAGAAGCGGGTGTTTTCGGTGGAGAGAGTAATTTTCCCTCTCTAGTCACAGTTTCCTTGTCTTTTGAAAATACATTCTTTAATTTCTTAAACCATGAAGGTTTCTTCTTTTCTTCTTCGTAATAATAAGACATTTTTCCGGTAGTTCTCTGTCTTTCAAAAGAAATTGCGCACTTCCCTGTTTTGCTGTTCCGTAAAACCAACCTATCGCAGCGCGATTTACACTAGCGTACCAATATGAACAAGATATGTCTTCTTAGTGCTTAACCAATCACTTTGCTGCTGTTCCATGATGAACCTATCAGCTCCTACTCTGTCTTGGTCACGAGGACCAATCCCAGCGCGACACTTTTGACGTCACCAGCGCTCCGGCTTCTGCAGCGCCGACTGACCCCTCCTTTACCGGGTTTTTTCAAAAAGCCGTATTTACAAGATATTTTACAAAATCAGTTAGTAACTTACAGAAAACAATACCATTTGCCTGTTTCTCTAATAAAGTGATAGAATTTTCCAAATACACAAGTATTCTGTAACTGGAGTACACATTGCTTATCTCCACAGAATTTTAAACTCGTCGATAAAGTAGCACTACCCTCTACCTTACCCTTCTATCGGGCAATAACAAACTCGTTTCTCTAGGAGAGCACATACAGAGATCTTTTCCACCTCCTTAGAGACAAATCGCAGAGTTTCACCAGAACGCGTTTTACAATTTCATTTACACACGTTCATACAGAAATCCCTACTCAGATATACATGAACTCTGTATCACCAGTAGGCAGCGTTTATCTCTAGTCCTACTACTCTCCCAGCAATAAGTTTTAATCCGAATACGCAATGATCCCAATACTTGAAGACTAAGATTTTATAGACTGTCCTCGCTATACATTTATTCTTTTCACACCTAATGTCCCTAAACAGTGATGTATGACAATACCACCGCAGTATACGACAATACTACTTCTTTGAAACAGACCAATGCACTGTGCGACTTTATTTGCCACATATCCGCTGCCTGCAGACAGAGGCACTAGCTTCACGCAACACTTGGAAGCTTTTTCTGAACTAGATATAACGTAATACGAACTCAACAGATGTTAGTTCATAAATCTAAAAATGTTAAACTCTATATAGTGCTCTATACATAATCCTAGCTAATTTCCTTAGCAACCACTACTCTGCTACCAAGTAATAACTGCTACAGCGGGACTACAAAAATAAATTCTAAATCAACATTGCCATTTCCCTGAATCCTCAGAACACACATTCATTAAACAGTGGGGCCCATTACACTGCACACTTTCTCTGATCATTTAACTCAACTTCAGGGATTTGGTGAAAGAACAAGGAGCCCTACCATAACGTTGGCGGGGTGTCTAGATCTAATTAACTTATTATTATTTACACCTATAGTTTAAAACGATTTACCATGGTTTCATTAAACACCATTTTATTCAGACACACCATTATAGTGGCAATGGATCTGCTAGAAAGAAAATCAGGCGTAGGAAAATACAAGACCAGCTTTTAATTCTCCATTTATCTAATTTTTATTCAAAGCAAACTATAGTATGTCTGACATTTAGGCATTTATTAATTCTTTATTCATAATTATAGAACTAAAGCCCTTCTTTTTACCTCCCACCATACTAATGTTTCCCCATTAGGTATTACCTAGCAGGTAAGCCACATAAATGCGTTTTATACTCACATATCCAACGACTTTCTGGCACAAAACATATACAATAAGCACATTTAAACCACGTTTATTTATATTTAAGCTATGCATTAGTTCACATCACAATTACAACACATATTAGTTAATTATATTGCTTCATGCAGGCAAGATTAGTATTCCCGTGTGTATTTTATGTATGCATCTTATACTATGGTTGATTATTTCAACACAACACACCATTAGTAAAGTTAACGTTATGGAACATTAATTTTTTGAGGGGTACACAACATTTTGTTTTTCCACCTCGCTCCATCAATTGCACTCTTTAGATAACCCTTGCTCACCCCTTTGGTAGTTTGGCACAAGCAGATAAGCTTATCTCAAAGGCAATGTGCACAGTATTTGTATCCCAACATACAGCAACACAGTGGAAACACCACATAAGAGACACTACACTAGTTTTACAAAAATAAAATGTTTTTATCTAAACCAAACAACAACTGACAAAAATCTAACATACACGTTACAACAACATTTTTCCAACTAGGCAATCATCATCACATTACAGGTAGGGAAATCAAGTAAATACTTAGAGGTTTCACACATCATGAAAACACCCTACCTCAACACTGTACTTATTCAGCAGGTCCTGAAATGATACTCGTTTTCTATCATTGCAAGGTATAAACAACATAAATCATAGCATCTGGGTATGAGAATGCAGAAGTTAGCAAGGAAAAACACAAATCACCATATGGGGGTATGTATGTCATCACAGGCCATCATAAGCATGTAATCTGTGGAAACTCAGTATAAATCCTATCAGTAACAATAAGCCCATGTATGCAACTGAATCTCTGCAAAGTCCTAGGGCTCAGCACACCTAGGCTGTGGTTAAGCGATTTAGAGTCTACACCTAGATTGTCCTGAATACTTGTAGCCTGGCGCACTGGTGCTCCTGTGATTCAGTAAACTTTAAGCTTGTGGGATTTTTCCAGCCCATTGCCAATTTCCCCCAGGGGCCTCCATTGAGGACTCACCTGGAATGCCACTATTACAGGATAACCACCCCAAAGTGAGTGGGAACACACCCATCTGCCTCATTCCTCTACAAGCGACCTCAATGAGTCTCCTGCCCCCAAGTGGTTTAATTGCTCAAGCGGAGCAGCTGCCAAACAAACCTCTGTTTCCTGCACGTCACCCCCAGGGAAGTTGGCCAGTCCCAGGGCATCACAGTTCAGCAGTGCCTCTAACACAGCTCCCTCCTTACCTGTGATCAGTGGTCTTCATGAGGGAACAGGCTGACAATGCTGGGCTTACCTTGCATTGCTGAGGCAGCCTCAGTGGTCTGGAAGTCAGCGCACAGGATCCCTGAACTGGTGTGTTAATTCCCGGTCGCTTGGCTTGTGATGTGGGCGTAGCCCTGGTGGGTCAACTCGGGTCACAGCTGCGATGCACAGCTGAGAGGAGCGCTGTGTCACTCATTGCCTCAGTTACAAGAATGGGTACCTGCTTGTGCATTGGGGGCCCTGGGCATTGCACACGTTGGGCAGCATGCTGGTTTTCCCAATGAGAGTGTGGTAAGCGACCAGGACACCAGGGAAAAGTGCTCACCACACACTTCCTTTCAAAGGTAGAAAGAACAGTCCAGTTCTTGTTCTGCTCAAAGCAGAAGCAGCAATTGCATGTCAACCCACCACACAAACATCAATGGGCAACACTCGTCACATAGCTATTCCAGCTCTCTTTCCTGACAGGTTTCTTTAGATCCAAAAGTGATCTTTTGAAGTCTTTGATTTCCTGAGACTTCCAATGTGGGGCAAACTCTGCATAATGCCTCCCTCCGATTCCTCTGGGTCGTGCTGATGCTCAAAGGGGGGCCACCTCTGAACCACCCCAAGTCGGGAATAGAGCTATGCACACAGAATGTTGGGGTAATTGAATGGGGGAAGGAAAGGGTAGGAACTGCGGGGAGGGAGATCTATGAACGAGACAAGAAAACAATGTGAGTCCTCTTCGGTCTACTTTCCTTCACCTCCATCAATTATCACTTTACCACCTATTCCTTTACACTACAACCCCTACCTGAAACAATGAAAACTGAAACAATGACATCAGAAGAGAGCAGAGGGTAACATATTTCACAACACCTTCCTATGTGACATATAAAAAGAAAGAGAGCAAGTTATAAAGAAAGGCGTCTTATTCTCCTCTATGCCCTCACTGCACTTTTCTTCGTAAGGAGTGAAAAAACACCTACCAATGCCATGTGTCTTGTACACTGTGATGCCAAGATGTGCCCCCTCTAGGCGATCTCTCTTATGAAGGGACTACATTTAAAGAAAGAACAACCAAATAACACAAATCAGAGGGTTTTCTCTGGATCCTGGACCAACGAAGCTTGACTTCTTAACTAAGAGTGTGAAGCGCCCAGGAATGTTAGCAGTCTCATGATCCTAGCATCTCACCAGCAAGTACAGGTTTCAAAGAAGGAATTTGGAACAATAAGAAAAAAGGGCTTGAATTTGGTACCTGCAATGTCTCGGAGCGTCGTACTAAACAATGTCATAAATCAGGGCTTCCCATGAGTCTGTAGTAATATTCATTACTCAATGCTTGGATTTTCGTGGGTGCTTACTTTACCTGCATGAATCCGGAATGTAGTTCTCGGTTTCTCCAACAGGGAACCAGAAGTCCCAAGTGCCTCATCAGGCACCTAAACTCCCCTGCAATAGACTGCAATATTACAGCGTGTCTCGTCCAACAGGGGAGTCCCTGGAGTGAACGAAGAACTAACCACTGTTCGGTTGCTACAAATGGCGGCTCGTAGATTTGCGCGCTAGCACTGTTACCGCCTGTCTTGGCCTGTAGGTTCGTAGGAGGAATCCAAATCTGAATCCTGGTTAGAATATTAGGCGGCGCTTTTAGGCTTCCACGTCTTTATTTTTTTTCCGGCATAGCGTCCGAGTCGCGTGATGCGTGACTCGCATTGCATGCCGGTAGGTGCAGTTTTGACGCAGGTGTCACTACACGGTCCGCGCAAGAAGGGCAGGCAGTGTACCGGCGTTCATGATGCTGACACATTTTTCTTTGAGGAAGGCCCAGCTGCATACACCAAGATTCTAAGGATGTGCAAGGAATTTCTCACAGATACTAGTTTAACTAATACAAGTCATATTATTTTTATTTTGTGGAAGCCCAGTCACATATCCCATCAGTATTGCAGTTTCTCGCTCTCAATCAATCAATCAATCAATCAATCAATCAGAGTACTTGTAAAGCGTGCTACTTACCCGTGAGGGTCTCAAGGCGCTACGGGGAGGGCGGAGGTGCTGCTACTGCTCGAAGAGCCAGGTCTTGAGGAGTCTTCTGAAGGCGAGTAGGTCTTGGGTCTGCCGTATGTGGGTAGGGAGGGTGTTCCAGGTCTTGCCTGCGAGGTAGGAGAAGGATCTGCCGCCGGGGGACAGCAGCTAGGGCGAGGCTGGCGGAGCGGAGCTGGCGGGTGGGGGTGTAGAAGCTGAGTTTGCTGTTCAGGAAGGCAGGTCAAGCATTGTGGAGTGCTTTGTATGCGTGGGTGAGGAGCTTGAAGGTGCTCCTCTTGTCGACGGGGAGCCAGTGTAGGTCTCTCAGGTGGGGGGTGATGTGGCTGCAGCGGGGACGTTGACGATCAGTCGGGCGGAGGCGTTTTGGATGAGTTGTAGTCATCGTAGGTGTTTGGCTGGGATTGCTGCGTAGAGTGCGTTGCCGTAGTCCAGTCTTGTGCTGACGAGGGCCTGTGTCACGTTCTTCTTGTTTTGTTCGGGATCCACTTGTAGATCCTGCAGAGCATGCGGAGGGTGTTGTACCAGGAATAGGAGATGGCGTTGACCTGCTAAGACATAGAGAGGGAGGAGTCGAGGATGAATCCTAGGTTGCGTGCATGGTCAGTGGGTGTTGGTGCTGTTCCCAGTGTGGTCGGCTACCAGGAGTCATCCCAGGCTGAGGGGGTGGGTCCGAGGATGAGGACCTTCATCTTGTCCGAGTTCAGCTTCAGATGGCTGCTCTACATCCAGTTGGCGATGGCCTTCATTCCCTCGTGGAGGTTGGTTTTAGCGGTGTGTGGGTCCTTGGTGAGCGAGAGAATGAGCTGGGTGTCGTCGGCGTAGGAGATGAAGTTGAGGTTGTGATGGCGGGCCACTTGTGTGAGGGGGGCCATGTAGACCTTGAACAGCGTCGGGCTGAGAGATGAGCCCTGGGGGACACCGCAGATGATGTTGGTGGCTTCGGATCAGAAGGGTGGGAGGCGGACGCTCTGGGTTCTGCCAGAGAGGAAGGACGTGGTCCAGTCAAGGGCCTTCTCTTGGATTCCGGAGGATTTCTAGGAGGCGTGTCTTTAGAGTGCGATGGCAGACCGTGTCGAAGGCGGCTGACAGGCCCAGGAGGATGAGGGCTGATGTTTCGCCGTTGTCTAGTTGGCGCCTGATGTCGTCTGTGGCGGTGATGAGGGCTGTCTCGGTGCTGTGGTTTCGTCTGAATCCGGACTGGGATGAGATGTTGTTGTCTTCCAGGTGGCGGGCCAATTGCATGTTGACGATTTTCTCGATGACCTGTGCCGGGAAAAGGGAACAGGGAGATGGGCTGGAAGTTCTTGAGGTCCTTAACAAGCTTTCCTACTACCAGTATCAACAGCCGTCCTCGCAGATTGATATTGGAGCTGAAAGTCTAATGTGGATAAAGCAGTGATCCATCAGTGACGCATGCAATCTCACTTGTTTTCCACAGTTAAATTTTTCTTTTATGTGTTTTGAAAACCTTCAAGGGTGCATAAACACCTATTTTGTACTTATAGTCCTTGCTTGCGAGAAGCAAGGCTGGCAGTAAAAGCGGTGCTGTTACTTCCAGCCGTGCTTCTGGTAAGCAACAACTATAAGTACAAAGTGTGTTTTTACGCGTTGCTTGCAGGTTTTCGAAACCCATAAATGAAAGCCATTGCCATTTACAATGCCAATGGCAAAAACTCTCGCTAATGCGAGACCTATTGCATTGCAATTGCTTGTTAAATTGTGTGTTTGAAAATGCCACTTTCAGAAAGTGGGCATTTTCTGCCTCTACCATTCTGTGTGCCTATGCCTGTTTGTGCGTTCACTTTGAGGAGCTGGCATGTGCATTCACCATAGACAGTCACAAGGGGGGCTGAGGTGTGTCTTAGCCAGGCTGAATAGACCTCTCTGCATTTAGAGTGGAGGGAGGAGATGTCACTAGCACCTGAAAAGGCTGTGTCTCCTCTGCACAATGCGGTCTCCACACCCTGTGGTCAAGCTGGACCATGGAGGACAAAACTGGTTTGTACTGAGCTCAGGGACTCTGAAAAAAAGATTAAAATGAGAAAATGTGCTATAAATATTGTGGCTCTAACCCCAGAACTTTAGATTACTTCTGGAAACAAGAGGATCCTGCCAAGAAGAAGAAGAGCTGAAGAACTGTGTGAGGAGCTCTGCCCTTTTATGGGTGAGGGGTGGGCTGGCCTTCAGTTGCTGCTTCTATATGTGGGCAGAGGCAAAGGACTGAATCTTTTTGCCCTGCTGTGGTATCCTCCTTGAGAAGATCTCCGAGGGAATCCTGACAAAATGTATGTGTTGCATGTTGAACAACGCCAAAATAACCATATAGTCAATAGATAATTAAATTACGTTTCTCAATAAAATCAGTAAAAATTATACATTTAACACCTCAAAAACGTTTTGTATAGATCGCAAGTTGCTGCAAAATAAAATATGTGCCATAGTAAACAATGGGAAGTCAAAAATCAATGCATCTCTAAGGAGTGCTGCAGACCACATCCTAGGCACTTTCAGAGGCTGTATGATAATTCATGGACAGGTAAATTATGTGAAATTATATGAAAGGCATAATATTAGGACACAAACGAGGGGGTTGAACACATAGATACACAGATTCTCCAGTTGTGACAATCAATACCATTAAACATTGTATTAGAGACACCTAGAATGCAATCTTGAGTAGCTGAAGTTTAAACATTATTGATATCTAATTACAAGTCAGCATAATTCCAGATGATTTAATTGTCATCATCAAGTCCCTCAATGGATATCACTCAAAAAAGCTTCTTTGTGAAGTAGTGGGTTCTATTATGCTTGGTTCCCTCCCTTAGTTTTTATTTGTTTTTATTTTGGATGACTTGCTTTTTTGATCTCTGTTAGCGCTGAGGTTCCCTGATGGAGTCTGACTCATGGTAAATCTTCTGTTAAAATGGGTTTATTTTATTTATTTATTTTTAAAATTTCTAGAGCGCACAAATACCTTCCGGTGTCTCGGCGCTAGTGCATACAGATTACATGGTTGTTAAAGGATGTTACTGGTTAAAAAGCCATGTTTTAAGGTGTTTTCGAAAGGAAAACAACGAGGTATGTTCCTTGATCTGAGATGGAATCTGGTTCCACAGTTTGGATGCAGCCACTACAAATCGTCTATCTCCCCAAGTTGCCTTTTTTGTTGGGGGGATTTGGAGCTGTTGGACTGTAGATGACCGTAGAGTTCGACTGGGCTTATAAATTTTGAAAGCGTTTTTGAAGAAGTCAGGACCGTTATTGTTCAAGGCCTTGTAGGTTATACACATGGCCTTGAACTTTATCCTGCTTCTTATGGGTAGCCAGTGAAGCTCTCTTATTATAGGGGAGATAGAGGCGTATTTTGGTATCCCCAGAAGGACCCTCGCAGCAGCATTTTGAACAAGCTGTAACTTATTCACAACTTGCTCCTGTGCATTAAGCAGTAAGCCATTACAATAATCCACCTTGGATAGTACCAAGGAGGACATCAGCGTTTTGCCAGCGGTAGGAGGAAGAAACGGAAGCAGTTTCTTCACCATTCTCAAGGTGAAAAACGAAGCCGATACCACGGCGTTAGCATGGCCAAGGAACGTCAGCCTACTGTCAAAAAGCACGCCCAAGTTTTTCACCTTGGCAACTGGCGGTGGAGGTGTACCCAGTTCAGGAGGCCACCAGACCGGAGACCAAGACGGAGTTAGTTCGCCAAAAACCAGTACCTCCGTTTTGTCGGAATTCAGCTTTAAGCAGTTCCGATTCATCCATGTACTGATTGCCTTCATGCCTGCCTGAAAGTTAGCTGCCACAGCTTCTCCATTTTTATGTATTTCCAAGATCAGCTGTGTGTCATCGGCATACGATGTAAGCCCTATGCCGAATGACTTTATTACCCTCGCCAAGTCCGACACATAGATGTTGAAAAGTGTCGGACTTAGCGAGGAGCCCTGGGGGACACCGCACGGAAGAGTGAAGTCAGGGGAACTGAAGTTTCCCATCTTCACGGATTGTATCCTATTGGCCAGGAAGGAGTGGGAACTGCAGGTCCCCACCTTTTAAAGTATGGATCTGTGCTGTGCTTCTGGTTAAGAGGCTCTGCTGCAGGTACTTGAACTTGTGCACGTATGCGCAAGCTTGTGCAGTTTAAGCGAGGAGAACTGTTGTTGGTTAGCATCTGCACACGAGTGGCATGCCTCAGATGGGACACCGAATAGGTTGGTTGTTGTCCTTGCAGACCTTATGATTTAATTCTAAAAGTGAAAAGAAAGATCCTATTTTTTGACTAAAGTGTAATCTACAGTGGCTCATTAGTAAGAGCTGTCACATAGTGTGTGCACTGGTTTAAGATAATGAAAAGTGTGTGGGCCCACATGGGGCCAAAAATAGGATTAGTGTCATTCCAAGTGCATGGTAACATCAGTGTGAAAACTGTGGTGTGAAACTTTAATTCATTTTACAGACTCACCTCTGAAAGGCTGCATGGGCCGCGCAAGTCAGCAATAGTGCTCTTGAATCATAAAGGGCAAGAGATGTGGGAATAGGACAGTTTCTGTATTCTATCTGAATATCTAATATTCACATTACAAGCCATAAAACTCTGGAACTCTGGAACAGCCGCCCAAGGAAAATTACCTTAAATAGAAGAAGGCTCCTTGAGGAATTATTTACTAATATCTCAATAATTTCCTAATAAGTCTTATACAAGTACTTTACTTAAGAAGAAAACATAAGAAGCATGGTATCTTTCAAAATTTATATATTATTTAGAAAATGATCCCTTTGTTTTTTGCACAAGATTCTCGAAGTTCAAATAATAGGCAACATAGACGACACTACAATTTCCTATACATTTTCTGTAGTGTGGTACACCGTTGGTACAATATGTAATATACAAATATATACATAGAGTGCTCCTGTACATGCAGTCAGCTAATCCATCTATACACTATATACAAATCCTTGTTTGGACAGGTATGAACCAAACGGTGTATATGCGTCGACGTTTCGGTCTCTATAGTATGTATTTCACCGAGACCATCCTCAGGACTAAGCGTTGCACATGGAATCTACAAAAACATATACAATATATACATAGTCAGTATAACCGAACCAGCTACTCATGTCCAATATTTGATCGTCTGCTTACATTAAAATACCATCACCACACCCAAAGTGTCCAAAAATCTTATACACATATATACAACCCTTCATTCCTTAGCACCTCATGCCGAGATTCTTTATACTCACTAGACAGGTTGTCTTCCCAAGCCTCAATCCACTATTACTTTTAGGGTACTTGAAACCACTCCTAGGTAAACAATGCACAGGTTCAGAATATACTCCTTCCCCTAAAGTAGTCGAACATGGTAAAAACCATACTGGAGCTTACCTCCACCGTGATTCAACTTGACACTCGATGGTCGCTATTTAATGATCACGTGCACCGGGACACACCTCGGTTTTTCAAACGTCTGCCAACCATACAAACTATAGGGAAAATAAACGTGCAAACTCCAATCACTAAAATGATCCACGACTAATATGCCAGCTCTCTAGTCCGTCATAGTTATGGGGCAGGGAACCTACTTGGTGAGCTTCACGGACGCGACCGTATCATTCCAGTCTCCGTCGGCGTCTAGAGGAAATGTTCGTCAGCGTCTATACAAACTGTCGCGTCTAGGCGCATGCGCGCCGAGCAGCGTTCAGAACAATGAGCATGGCGGCCATCTTATCATGGAGTGTAAAGTATTAAAATACCCCGTTTTAAAGGGATTAATTCCTCCTATACTGTGCGAAATGTACAATTACATACAAATAATGATAAGGTACGGCTAAAAGTCCACACAAGCAGTATCAACAAGTGAAGAACAAAATTAATAACGGAAAAAGTGACACAAGTGAATATCAAGACCAGGACCAGTCAAAGAACACCCACAACTCGCTAAAATCACAATATTTCTATGGATTGCAAGGAATACGTTCAGATAATCAGACATCACATCCTTATAGGGTTGCCAAACTGTGCCACTCTACACATTGGTTCAAACCACATTCCACTGTTTTTCCGGTCCAAATCCATCTGTTCTCTTTTAATGTAAGTAGACGATCCACATTGGTCCTTCTTTTCGAACCTTTGACCACCTCTATTACATACCATTGCATATCTTTCGGACCATGGGATTGTTGTGTGTAATGTTCCACTAATGGGGCTGTTAATACTTTGCACCTAATGCGAGACTGATGTTGGGTTATTCTTTTTCTCACTTCTTGGGTAGTTTTGCCTATGTACAACAGTTTACATGGGCATTCTATACAGTAGATGACATTCTTAGTGAGGCAATTGGAATGGTGTTTAAACACAATTTGTTTTCCATTCATTACACAGAGTTTTGTTGGTGTGGTAGTATCACATGCGGCACATTGTCCACATGGATAATTTCCTACAATAGGTGGAAGCCCCCATTGATTAAGTAAAGTGACAGGTTTAGGTTCCCTGTAGGTCTTTACCAAATGGTCCCGGAGGTTTCTTGCTCGCTTGAACGCAAACCTGGGGGGACTTAGTTGGGGCTCAACTTTTTGTATCAGATGCCAATTTTTTGAAATAATTCTTTTGATCTGATTGGATTCCGTGCCAAAAGTAGTTATACAGGCAATAGTGTTGTCAGTTTCATCCTTCCTCTTGTTTTCATCAAGTAATGCAGTGCGGTCATAGTACCACGCACGTTTAAGTGCTCGTTTCACTACTTTAAGAAATGTGGCCTTCATAAATACAACTTTCACTAATCACAATTACAATCTGCAGGACCAATCCCATGGAATAAAAAACAAAGCAGCCTACAAGGGCAACTAGGGGGGATTAAATAATTAAACTTTAAGGACAGCCTCAAGTCCTGCAATGCTGTCCCTACATTACCAAGAAGAGTGTCCATAGTCCTCCCATGTACCCAGGTTGCTGATAAGGACCTCCTTAAACACTGCTGCCATTGGTACTGACATATGTGCATGGCATAGATGCGTACATACGAGTACAGTTGGGATAATATTAGGTAACAAGAGCAGAGTCTAGCAGAATAAGGCTATTAACGAAAAAAAATCTCGTTCAATGGAAATCGGGGGAGGGCCACAATGCTCCTCACCCTATTTGGGAACAGCGGATGTCTGCTGCTCATTGTTGACCCAAGTTTATTTTGTGCTTTTTTAGCTTCTGTGAAGGAGCCACATTTTCGCTTCTAAGGAGACATTTTGAGCAACCCAGATATTATCATCAAGGGACTTCAGCTAAAATATCAAGAAAAGGGAAGAGCCTTAAAAAACATTAGAAACAAAATAAGTCTTGTATGATAACACTCTTTTAACGGCAAAATGCGACGGCCATGTTGAAAAGCAAATCATTTAAAAAACACTCTTTCTAACCTATATTTTTTATTTTATAGACTTTTATATAGCTCAAACTAGACCCGAATCGGGTATCAGAGCACTTTACATAGCAGCAGTTACATTACACGAGGACACATTCATTTTTGTTAGGCATTGGAAGATTAATTGATTTGCCCAGAATCACATGATGCTGAGCGTCATCGTCGAGACTCAAATTCTGTACCCCAGATTCGAGGTCAACCACCCTAGCCATTAGGCCAACTCCTCTCCCCAATATATTAATTATATATAATAATATATTCTAAATCTAATTATTTTTAACTGAAGCATAACGTCCTGATGTACAAAACACCACTTCAGGTTTGCTCAATGTTAAAGATTTCTTACTGGAGGGGGGAGCGCTAGAGAGCACAAGAGAGCCATTGTGAACAACCTTGTGAAACCGCGTCCCACATGGCTGGAAGAAGCCACATGGAGGTGCCGGAGTCTCGCCCCCGTAATAGAGTATGTGCGGCTGGGCTGCCCACAGCGCTGTGAGAGGGCCGCGGGCACCTTGCCGTGCCTCGACATGCAGACTGAGCTGACCTGAAATGCCTGGTGCACGTGTGATGGTGCTGTGGCCCCCGACATGGGCGTCTAGCATTAGGATACGCACACAGAGTGAGATCCCCAGCCCAAGGGGGTGAGCTCTGGACTTGGCAGGGCTCTCCACCGCAACAAGGGAGGCACGCCACTATTTAGCCTCAAATCAAGAGCCTGCACCCAAACCCAAGAGCTATGCCTGACACGTAACTACATAATACTTAACCCCTGCACTGTGCCCTACTCCAGAGCATATGTACATGTGTATCCAACCTATGGTGATATTCAGAATGAACAAGCCAACAACCGTTTAGTCTCTTAGTGGTCAATGTTGGCCGCAGTTTTTATTGTTAATAAATGTATATACTTTTTGTCATAACTCATATGCAATTTGCCATACAATAATATTGGTGAACTGTCATGCATGGGTCATAAATCATCAGTCTGTGTTTGCTGATCAACTTCCATTGTCCATTCGCAATTGGACTGGCAGTTCGTTTGTTAGTTCTTTCTGTAAGCTTCTCTTGTTTTTGCTCCATCTGGGCCATTTCCTTGGTCGGTTTTCTTTGCGCTTACTTTGCGCTGGGGTAACCTCATGCTCCCGCCAAAGCACGGCACTGCTCCCACCCCGGTGGCGGATGGTCTGGCTCCTTTGCAATGTTCGTCGACCGGGCTTCTTGTGCACCAGGTAGGGCACTTGTTGGTTGCTGCTGTTTGGGCAGAGCTTCGCCTCGCCGAGTTCTTCAACCACCGGCCACTTCTTCCTTCAAGATTCCTTCGAGGCATGCCCTGCCGCAGCCCCCTGGTCCACGATGATGCTGGCTGGTCCCGGGAGTGGCGTTTATATGCCCCCCCCCCCTTTGCATACCTGGCATAGCTGGTCGAGCGTCCTATTGGGGGGTTTGAACCTGGCAACGGTCGCCATTGGATGGGGGGGGGGCCCACTTGGCGCTACCAGCAGGGGGCACGGCATTCTCGTCTCCGGGGCGCGCCCGGGCACCCAGAACAAGTTCTCTTATGGGCTTGGCGCGGCTTAAGGCACTGGCCCTTTAAGCCCCCTGTGGGGGCGGCCTCTGCAAATCCTGCAGAAGGGTGGATTGTGGGCTGCACTGGCTGGGGTATACTGGGAGGCCCTGTGATATGCTGCTGAGAGAACACCAGCTGTTTGTTTTTGGCTGCTAAGGAAAACTCACATGTAGCATTGCTGCTAGTGTGATTGTATGCCAATGGCCCACAATGCTGTCAGACTGAACTCAGCTTTAACACAATTAAACTGCGGCACTTTGTGGTATCCTGGGATGCTTGAAGCACACCCCCAGATCTGAGAAGACGCTCGGCTTGGCAAGACTGGGGGTGCTGTACAGAACTGCAGCAGCACTGGTGACAGACCTAGGAATGGCCCTGGAGTGGTCCCCGGGACTCCCTAGCGCCTCGAGCCCTGAACTTGCCACTGCCTGCCATCACTGGGACCTGTGCCTGAGAGCTGTACGTAATACTGGGGGCCACACTGGAGAGGAGGTCACAATGGGTTGCATTGAAGGCAAGCAAGTGAAACTACAATTCACAGCGGCCAAGCAAGCAGCCAGTGAAGACGCAGAGTTACAAAGAGACAACGATCAGCCTCCGCCTGCTGCAGCACAGGATGAAAATTTCAAAGCCATCCTCCTCACCATAAGCCACAGACTAACCTCCATCGACTCCAAGATGGACTCTATGAACCTTGGACTTCCTGGCCCAAAAGCTAGAAAAACATGATGGCTTTATCTCTGAGACCTATCCACCCTTGAAGACACCATAGGTGCTAGCAGCGTCAAACTGCAGGGGATGGAGAAGTTGCTCCAGGTCATAGTGACAAAAACCGAACACTTGGAGGTGTGCTCGCGCAGAAACAACTTGCACAATGTGGGGGTTCCGGAATCTCTGCCACGGGCAGCATGAAAGACTTTGTGGAACGCATGGTCATGGGTCCCTTCGGAACTGACGCCTTCTCTAAAGTGCTGATAATAGAACAAGCTCATAGATCACTCATGACGAGGACGCTACCAGGTGTGCCACCGCGCCCTATCCTTGCGTGCTTCCTAAATTACAAGGACTGGGACACTGCACTGAGGCTTGCGCGCGAGAAGCAAGAACAATTCTACGACGGAGTGAAAATCATGCTCTATCCGAATTTCACCATTGCAGTGCAGGATGCGTGGAAGAAGTTCCTTCCAGCAAAGAAAAAGCTTCAACAGGCTGGCCTCCCCTACGCCATGCTATATCCAGTGAGGCTGCGAGTTCAACATCGTGGGAAGACACACATTTTCAACAACCCTCAACATGTCCAAGCCTTCCTAAAGACCTGTACGAGATGCTCGCTCAATCCACTAGCTGAGGATACTGAATCTGGCCACTCTACACCTGAGCATGAGGAACTGTAGTACTGCACCCCTAAAAAAAGATGACGCCGCTGTGAAGCTGATAAGACCCTAGCCCAAATGACTCGGCCCTGAGACACTTTCTGAGACTTTTCCTCCTGGGGTCCCTCGCACATGCGAGGTGCACTGACGGCCTCTGACGGCCTCTATGGCATGCACTCCCAGTAGGAATTCTGCATGCGAAATATTTTGTTATGGTCAGTGAGTCACTTAGCAGCCTGGACCCCCCTCTCATCCTATTTTCTATTGCAAAACAGATTTGGACTATGGGGTGCAATCGCTACTGTATGCTATTTACAATGCCTGTGCTGTTGTTTTTTGAATGTGGGAGAGGCTTTATTCCCTGGGGGATTGGGCCGCAGGTGTGGGTGTTGGGGGTTGCTCAATTAGAATGTTATATCATTTGGACTTGCATGGTACCACTTCTTACTGTTCACGCTCTAGCGGCACATATAGTGCTTGGCACTTACACCTCCTAAACAAATTGCCTGTTAACGGTCACTTCCATGCTCACAAAACACTGAATAGCTAGCCAACTGCAGACTCGCAAGCCCACCGTTAATTGCATAACGTAGAATGTGCGGGGCCTCCAAGATCCTCATAAGCACCTGCAGGTCATACACTATCTTGATAGGTACCACATTCAGGTGGCTATGCTCCAAGAGAAGCACCTGGCCCCTGGTGTGTTGCAGATGTTTCTCTGCATGTTCCACATATGCCAGAGGCACTACAATCCTGATTAAGAAAGGCCTGGGGTACTGTCCACTGGGTTCCATACAGGACCCTCAGGGGAGATTCAGTATAATGTGGGGTAGATTGGCGGCCCATTCGGTCACCCTGGTAACCTGCTACGCACCCAACATTGATGATACACACTACTTCACCCAGGTGTGGGGACACATCCTGGAGGCCCGCTTCACATTTTTTATTTGGCGATAGAGCAGGAAATGGACTGTTCCCATCCTCATTTGACCTCTTACCCACAGGCCACCAAACACCTCTCAGCCTTAATGGCTGATTATCGACTCTTTGATGCTTGGCGCTCTCTGCACCCAACCCAAAAGGAGGGCACTTTTTTTTGACTGTACACAATAGTTGGTCCTGCCTAGATTACAGAATATTGTCGGCTGGGCTAAACACATGGCTTAAAGAGATGACGCAATTACCCTGCACCCTCTCAGGTCACTCTCCGGTCCTAATGAAGCTAGAGCCACCAGGAAGGGAGTCTCCATACCCCTCCTGGTGTGTTTTACCTACAGATAGCGCTTTCTGGGAGGAAATAAGCCAATAGATAGTAGACTTATTCCCCCATAATATCAATAGTGACTCCACCCTTGGCTGTGTTTGGGAGAGCTTTAAAGTCACAGCTAGGGACCTGTGTAAAGATTGGCGAAGTTTTGAGGTCCCTTAGGGGCAAGTTGCATAAGCCAGAATTTGACATCAAACAAACAGAGACGCAGATTGCATCATCACTGGACGCACTGCCACAAGCCCGGCTTAAAGAGCTCCTGATAGTATATGCACGGAAAGCTGAACGCAAGGCAAAATTCCGAAATACTATACTGCCAGATCTTACGGTGAGGGAGAGCCCTCTGGTAGGCCACAGGCCGAAGCCAGCAGAGTTCCTAGATTTGCTAACCAACATACCACACCGGACATAGCCACATATTTTGAGGATACGGCCCTGGGTTGGATCAGCGATTCCCGTAGGGAGTTCTTATCCGCAGACATCGAGAAAAATGAGATTAGGGCTGCCATAATGGAGTTGGACTCCACTAAGGCCCCAGGTCCAGACGGTCTACCTGCTGAGTTCTATAAATGCTACAGTGAACAATTGGTGCCTGTCCTCAAACAAGTCTTTGAAGAGGCGCGTGACTCTGGGTATCTTTCTCTATGTATGCGGCAGGCTCTGATCATTTCCTTACTCAAACTGGGAAAGGCAGCTGATAAAACCAGAGGCGGTGGTCCAGATTAATTAACTATACTCAAACCCCATCAAACGTGGCACCCGTCAGGGCTGCCCACATTCGCCATTACTTTTTGTCTTAGCTATTGAGCCCTTTGCTGCCAAGATTAGTCAACATCATAGAGAGCATGCTATAATCTATCCATCTCTCCAAATCCTAATATTCTTATATGCAGATGACATCACCCTCTACCTCTGCGAGCCTAGTATTAGTCTTAATCCCATCCCAAGGGAATTTATCAGGTTTGGCCATATATCAGGGATACAATTAATTTGGAGTAAATTGCAGATTTTTCCTGCTAACCCATAATACTCCTTGATTTACACCTGACTACCCACTAAGTTGGTGTAGTGATGAAATCAAATATTTCAGTGTCAACATCACCAGGACTCCTGAGGAAACCATTAGAGAAAACTGTTGGGGCTGAAGTGAACAAATTGGCACATGGATAGACCGCTCAATCGCCCTTCCGCTCTCCCGGCTAGTAGGGTGGTCCTGATGTAAATGAACATCCTCCCTAAGCTCCTCTACCTCTTTATCAATATACCTTACTACCCAGGGCGCCATTTCTTTAACACTCTTTGCTCCCTGCTCATCAAACTAGCCTGGGGCGGGAGGCAACCCTGACTAAGCTAAACACTCATGACTGCCACTCTCTAGAGGGGGGGATCAAAGCTCCAGACATGGAACTCTACTATCTTAGTGCTTAGGCCCACTATGCAACATATTGGCTTCGGCCACCACCTTTCATGCCACACTTAGCCATTGAACAAGGCTGTATGTAATGTACACCTCTAAAGTCTATGATAGGGGAGCAAGTCCTAGGTGAAAAGCTAACACTCTACACAGTTTCCTGTACCAATACTGCCTGGAAGCGCTTAACCAGGATGATGGTATGACTTTACTCTACTCCTCCCTCATGCCATTACCACACCTTTCATATGCCCCCATTACCCAAGAAGGTGTATGCCGGGATATGATGCATAAAATGGGTCTACATACATGGGGCGACCTATACCACAAGGGTCAATCTAAAGGCCAAGAGGAAAAACTGACTGGGGGGGCATCATCCCCCCCTGGAGATGTACCTGCATATAAGATTGAAACATGAAATGTCTGCCATCATACCTCGCTTCCCACAGGAACCTGACACCCTGGAGGTTTTGCATATTACACTCAAAATGTCCAGGCCCCCACATGCTGTATCTTGCATTTACAGTGCGGCACTGCTGGAAAGATAGCAAAACAAGAAAAAATTGGTTCCTTTCTGTGGTTCTTGAATTTGAAGTACAATTTACTTTTTAAGGACTAAGACACCTACAACATTTCTGATCTCAATGATGTGTACCCAAGAATTGTTCCACAATTATCTCTCAAAGAACATAATTTTCATTAAAATCAAATTTATTAAAAGCTTCATCAGAATCAAAATACGGTATATACTCAGTAATTCTACATTTAAAAACAATCACAGTATATTAACATTCAGCACAAAATCCAAATTCACAAAAATTCACAAAAAGTTAAAAGAGGTAGCCAAGTTGTCGACGCGTTTCGGTGTTTTGAAATTGATGATACACCTTCCTCAGGACTACAAACAAATTTCTTCCATCTAAAAATATACGGAACAGTCAATTAGTGTACATTCATTGAGAGTTTTCATTTTCAGAAAGTTTTTTACAATACTCTAGGTGTCAGAGCAAACCAATAAAATTCTCTTACTCAATTCGCAGTATTCAATTTGCGGTCTCAGTCTAAATCCTGGGGATAGATAAATCTTATCCACTGTTATGGTTCCGGTTTATTCCTTTAGAAACCTGTATGTACACAATGATAATTTGTGTACAGTTATTGCATTCAATTTTTCTTTCGCAAAACTACAGCCTTTATTCATGCTCTACTAGTCACAATACAGTGCTTACTTTAAGTTTTATAGTAGCTGTCTTGGGAATTTAGTTGCAACCACAAAGATGTATTTCGAGTTCCCTGTTCGACACTTAGGGAGGTTCCTTAGGCTGACCTGTGTGTACATAATATTAGGTAAACTGTAAGTTTATTGCATTTTGAACGCTAGATTTAAAAAAATGAGCTCATGAACGGTATGCTTACTATATAGCCGGTCATGGAAGCATTAAACTTTCTTCAATGTTTAGCTCCAGCGAGCGTCTTTTCCACCTTTAGGTCTTGCTTTGGTCTAAAGGGAACGGAGTGCTTCTGATTAAAATTGGAAGACGACTTCTTTTGTCTAAATAGAAAGAATACAATGCGCATATTATATTCCATCATGTTCCCTTATTCAGAGCTAAATTATTTCAAAACAGTTAAAGTTATGGTCTATTAGCTTGTTTAGGGAACAGCAGGCATATGGGGCTGCAAATTAAGTAGTGTTTGCAGGACCTCTGGTTTTAGAGTACCAGTTCTACTGGTTAAACAATACAATCCTGTTTAGAGTTAATCACATTTAAAAAAAGGGGGGGAAGAGTCCCCCACTCAGCATAGTGGGTTTTGTCTAAATACAGCATGTAAGCTGGACCTAGGGGGTAACCTGCGCCCATTTATCTTCTTTCTCTTACCTCCGTTTTAAGAGCTTCACGCCGCCTGCCTGGTAACCCGGTCTCCAGCATCAGTCAATGTGCTAGGAGAACCGGTTCCTTTTATACTGTGGGGTGGTCTGTTTTAATTGGGAAATTGTTTCCACCTGTGTAGACCGTCGGCGCTGTGTGGTCGCCATTTTTGTAGTTTGGAGTGTAACTACTAGCCTTGTGCTGCCTACAAGTGAAGAGGGACTATGTCCCAAAAATCGAAAAAAAAATTTTTTATTTAAAGGCAGTGAAATTAAAGAGAGTAGATGTGCGATATTCTTTCTCAAGGAGTGGGTACTATTTTTGCTTGCACAATAGCGCTTGTAGTGATAAAGAGAAACATGGGCTGTTGTTGGAATATTAGTTTAGGTACTCGGGATGGTCGTTGTGTGGTCGCCATTTTTGTAGTTTTTAGTACAACTACACACTTAATACTGCCTACAAGTGAAGAGGGACTAATACCCAACGATATTCGGGATATTATTTAGAGGCAGTGAGTTTAAAGATCTTGAATAAGCGATTATATATCTAACCGAGTAGTTTATGTGTCTCCTTATATGGTAGCCCTATTATCACTCGCACAAGGCAGTGAAATTAAAGAGAGTAGATGTGCGATATTCTTTCTCAAGGAGTGGGTACTATTTTTGCTTGCACAATAGCGCTTGTAGTGATAAAGAGAAACATGGGCTGTTGTTGGAATATTAGTTTAGGTACTTAGTACCTAAACTAATATTCCAACAACAGCCCATGTACTTAGTACCTAAACTAATATTCCAACAACAGCCCATGTTTCTCTTTATCACTACAAGCGCTATTGTGCAAGCAAAAATAGTACCCACTCCTTGAGAAAGAATATCGCACATCTACTCTCTTTAATTTCACTGCCTTGTGCGAGTGATAATAGGGCTACCATATAAGGAGACACATAAACTACTCGGTTAGATATATAATCGCTTATTCAAGATCTTTAAACTCACTGCCTCTAAATAATATCCCGAATATCGTTGGGTATTAGTCCCTCTTCACTTGTAGGCAGTATTAAGTGTGTAGTTGTACTAAAAACTACAAAAATGGCGACCACACAACGACCATCCAGAGTACCTAAACTAATATTCCAACAACAGCCCATGTTTCTCTTTATCACTACAAGCGCTATTGTGCAAGCAAAAATAGTACCCACTCCTTGAGAAAGAATATCGCACATCTACTCTCTTTAATTTCACTGCCTTTAAATAAAAAAATTTTTTTTCGATTTTTGGGACTTAGTCCCTCTTCACTTGTAGGCAGCACAAGGCTAGTAGTTACACTCCAAACTACAAAAATTGCGACCACACAGCGCCGACGGTCTACACAGGTGGAAACAATTTCCCAATTAAAACAGACCACCCCACAGTATAAAAGGAACTGGTTCTCCTAGCACATTGACTGATGCTGGAGACCGGGTTACCAGGCAGGCGGCGTGAAGCTCTTAAAACGGAGGTAAGAGAAAGAAGATAAATGGGCGCAGGTTACCCCCTAGGTCCAGCTTACATGCTGTATTTAGACAAAACCCACTATGCTGAGTGGGGGACTCTTTCCCCCCCTTTTTTTAAATGTGATTAACTCTAAACAGGATTGTATTGTTTAACCAGTAGAACTGGTACTCTAAAACCAGAGGTCCTGCAAACACTACTTAATTTGCAGCCCCATATGCCTGCTGTTCCCTAAACAAGCTAATAGACCATAACTTTAACTGTTTTGAAATAATTTAGCTCTGAATAAGGGAACATGATGGAATATAATATGCGCATTGTATTCTTTCTATTTAGACAAAAGAAGTCGTCTTCCAATTTTAATCAGAAGCACTCCGTTCCCTTTAGACCAAAGCAAGACCTAAAGGTGGAAAAGACGCTCGCTGGAGCTAAACATTGAAGAAAGTTTAATGCTTCCATGACCGGCTATATAGTAAGCATACCGTTCATGAGCTCATTTTTTTAAATCTAGCGTTCAAAATGCAATAAACTTACAGTTTACCTAATATTATGTACACACAGGTCAGCCTAAGGAACCTCCCTAAGTGTCGAACAGGGAACTCGAAATACATCTTTGTGGTTGCAACTAAATTCCCAAGACAGCTACTATAAAACTTAAAGTAAGCACTGTATTGTGACTAGTAGAGCATGAATAAAGGCTGTAGTTTTGCGAAAGAAAAATTGAATGCAATAACTGTACACAAATTATCATTGTGTACATACAGGTTTCTAAAGGAATAAACCGGAACCATAACAGTGGATAAGATTTATCTATCCCCAGGATTTAGACTGAGACCGCAAATTGAATACTGCGAATTGAGTAAGAGAATTTTATTGGTTTGCTCTGACACCTAGAGTATTGTAAAAAACTTTCTGAAAATGAAAACTCTCAATGAATGTACACTAATTGACTGTTCCGTATATTTTTAGATGGAAGAAATTTGTTTGTAGTCCTGAGGAAGGTGTATCATCAATTTCAAAACACCGAAACGCGTCGACAACTTGGCTACCTCTTTTAACTTTTTGTGAATTTTTGTGAATTTGGATTTTGTGCTGAATGTTAATATACTGTGATTGTTTTTAAATGTAGAATTACTGAGTATATACCGTATTTTGATTCTGATGAAGCTTTTAATAAATTTGATTTTAATGAAAATTATGTTCTTTGAGAGATAATTGTGGAACAATTCTTGGGTACACATCATTGAGATCAGAAACGTTGTAGGTGTCTTAGTCCTTAAAAAGTAAATTGTACTTCAAATTCAAGAACCACAGAAAGGAACCAATTTTTTCTTGTTTTGCTATTTTTCCCAGTCCTTTCTGGGTGTGTAAGGGAAAACTCTCTCTTTTGTCAAACTGCTGGAAAGATTGCATGCTCTGCCGGACGCCAGGGTTGCTTGGGATCGGGACTTGGAATCCCTTACAACAGATAAGCATTGGAAATTCTGCTGTGAGCAGACCGTGGAAATCACACCCAGTAGTAGATTGCGTATTACACATTTCAAGTTTCTATATCGACTCTACTATACACCTACAGTGCTCCCCAAGTACAAGCAGCAAGAGGAAGATCATTGTATCGATGTCACCAAAAAGCGGCTGACTTCTTACCAGGTGTAAGAAGTCAGCATGGGTATGCTCTCAGGTCCTAGGGTATTGGGTAAGGTACTTGAAGCACTGTCTGAGATGATTGCGACCCCACTTCCAATCTCTTCCCTGCTTACACTGCTAGGCAACACAGCAGACGTCCCCAAGACATTTAGAAAATTCACTGCCATGGGGCTACTTTAGGCCAAACGGTGGGTGGCCTGTAGATGGGGCAGGGGACGAGCTCCTAAATTCAAAGACTGGCTGCATGATTTCATATATGCAAAGTCCAACTAATAACTTATGCAGAATTGTTACTGACTACTTACCACCCCAGGGACATTTGGGAACCACTGGTTGCATACCTACAAGCACACAGTGAGGGTACTGAGGGATCCCCTTCAATGGTGGACAGGGAGGGTACCACCTAACGGGTGATCAGGCAGTGTTTGGAGAGGGGTGGCCCCACGAATTGTAAAATAAACCAAGACCAAAACCAGGAGCTGCGAAGGAAGGAAGGGGATTCAAGCACAAAACTCTGATGGAAAGGGTTAAAGTTCCCCAAAGTTGCTGTGGACCGGATGTTGTAATTGGCCCGTCCGTGTTAGCGATTAGCTGAACCTACACGTTGTCCTCCTTAACTTGGCTGTATATGATAAACGCCATTTTGAATATTGTGGCGGCCATCTTAGATCATGAGCGGCCTCGTGGCCGACGTGCCCTTTAGTCCTTTGTCCGTTCCACTGACCACTTACATCTGCCCAGCAACAGGCTATTTTTAGTACTGGTCAAGCCACACATGCGCAGCTCTCACTGACCCGTATACCTTCAGGAATGTGCCGCTAACTGACCAGCGGGTTTGAAACCCTCCAATGAGCTGGCAGTATTCCAAAACATGACCATGTATGTCTCTAAAACTGTGTCTTAACTTGTGCCGCCTATCTTTTATTGCCCCAAAATTGTATATAAACGGGGTCACACCGGTGTTCGGTGTGATACCTCTTGCAATACCGAAGGGTGCTGTTTGAGTGTACCACCACCCCATGGGGTCTTAATAAACTTGTTCTTTGCCTTTTACAGCTTCCGTGCCAACAGTTCTTTTGTGTATGTGGGTAATCTCTGGAGCGTGTAGGCCTTGGGAACCCCGGAATACTTCAATTGGCGACCACGAAGGGACTCATCGGCGACTCGGATGCCCGAAGGAGAGGTCGTGACGAAGGCTTGGAAACTCGCCATGGACGCGCACTGCCACGAGTGACCCGAGTCTTGGCTGCCAAGGTGTTTTTTCCTTTCCTTCCGATCTGACCTTCCAGGTGGCGCCGGTCTCCGACTGAGTTTTCGAGTGTCCGCTTCACTGAGAAAGTGCCGTTTGGCTGATTTGGCTTACAAGACCTTGGCAGTTGGAATCTGGACTTTTGAGAATTGGTAAGCTTTGTGGTCGGTAAGGTAGTCTTCGGACGCTTACTGAAGTCCTGAGATTTGTTATCGGTGAGGTAGTCTTCGGACGCTCGCCGAATTTTGTGAACTTTGATCTGAGTTAGCTAACATTTTGAATTTGTGATCTTTGAACTTATATGTGTAGTGCACTTCACATAGGCAGGCATGTAGAGATGTTTCTCTAACCTTGTTTTTCCTTTGAGCGGCACAATTGTGTGAAGAACTGTAAGTGCCATTTGGTTTGGTGTCACGCTTTCGTGATACTTTTTGAACATGCCTGTTTTCAGCAAACTCCGGGGACTGTGTTGCTTAGGAGAGGATGCATCAATTAGGTTAGCGGAATCACAGCCGGCTCCCCCAGAGGGAACACCAAATAGGGACATGTATATCAAGCACGGCCTTCCACCTATTATGTACAGTAAATTATGGCATAAGTACACTAAGGCCGATCCCGAATTGCAATGGCCCCTACACGGGTCATACGATTTGAGTAACATCCAATTTGTTGAGCAATGTATGTTTCAACGTAGGTCTAGACAAAATATGTTTGATTGTGTACGAATGTGGGAGAAAGCGGCGCGTGAACGAATGAAGCGTGAGGTTGCCTTGGCGGACAAAGAGCAGCGTAAGGCTGCTCGGGATAAGGCTTTACAGCTTGAGGAGAAGGAGGCTCAGGAGAAGAAAGAGAGGGAGGAACGGGAACGTAAATTGCAAACGACTGGTCAGTTTCCTATTCGCCGACCGCTTTATCCTGTCCTTAATAATGAAATTGATGATTTTTCTTTGTTAGATCGGTCACCGCCTCCGTACGTTTCACCGACGGCTCCGGCTGCGGACTCCGAGGATGATGGGCAGATTCAAGTGAGCCAGAAAGGGGTATCGGCTCTCAGGTTTACTGCGGAGAGGTCCGCTCATTTACGCAGTTGGGCTCGTAAAGTGAATAAGCATTGTGTTACTCAGGAACAGTTGGTAGCGGAGAAACAGGGGTGGTCGAATCTTGAATTAATGTATTTCTTGTCCACTTTAGCGGATGAAGTTGTAAATGCATATCGTGAAGTTTCTGAAACGTTAGAACCTAAAGCTTTGTCGGTATATCGTGAGAATTTAGCTAAAGGTGATTTTGATCTTACAGATGTGGATGACCTGTTCAAACATTTGATCGCGCTACGGGATGAGACGACGTATTTGCGACAGGAACTGAAACGGAGGAAAAAGGAGTCCGAGCCGGGAAACGACGGGGCGGTTAAGGAGTGTTCTCTTCGTGGTTCAGATAAGAGCTCTGCGTTGCATGTTATGCCTATGCGTGAAGCCGCGCCTTTGTATGTTCCACCAAAAGGGGAAGGTACGGATGATGATAAATTGTCAAAGGATGCGAAGGGATATTTTGTGTATAATTGGGTGTATACACCATGGAATAGAGCAGATGTCATGGCACTTAAAAACTCTTTACCTGATCTCCGAAAGAACCCAGCGGCATTCTATGAGGGGGTAGAGGGGGCTATATCGTCTTGTGTGATGACTCTTGTAGATATAGATTTGTTTTTTGGGCTAATTTTACCACCTGATATGTGGAGGCAAATTCGTAAAACTAATGACGAAACGATTTTAGGGGGGACCTGGAAAGAGATAAATGCTGCAGATTTAGATAGAGAACCAGCATGTAAGCCTTGTCAGCTAATTCTAGATCTTCCGGCAGCTATTTTGCATAAATTGAAAACGCTTGTTCCTGCCAAAAAGATAGATTGGACCATGTTAACGTCGTGCAAGCAGAAACCAGATGAAACAGTCTCAGATTTCTTTACACGCTTTGAGGAGGCATTTCATGATTACAGTGGTCAATCTTTAACTGACGATACGGGTCGGCATTTGTTTGTAGATAAGTATGTGGCTAATCTCCTACCAGAGATTGCAAAGCGATTGAAGTCGAGTGAGAGTTCCTGGGCCACGGCGACCCCTGCGTCCTTGTTAACTATGGCTCAGTACTATGAGCGGCAGGAAGTGGAGGCTAAAGAAAATGTAGAGAAAAAGACGAAGGAATTGAAAACGAAGGTGATGTTGGCACAGGTTCGGGGAACACAGAGTAGAGGGAATGATAGAGGTAGACGAGGTGGAGGAAATGCGTCGTATGGTCGTACGGACATTGCGGAGGATCAGTGTGCTTATTGTAAGGAGTTTGGGCATTGGGCCGATGATTGTCCGGTACTTCGTGAACAGCGTAGTCAGCGTGGTCGAGGCAGTGGAAGGTCAAGAGGAGGTTATACTGGAGCGAGAGGTGGCGGAGGTGATCGTAGACAGGTTGAGGAGAGGGGCCGTGGCCAGGACGAACGAAATACGTTTGATAGACGGAATCAATATCAGATTTTGGAAGGAGAGAATGTGGAACATCAGGATTATGTGCATGCATAGGACTGCGTAGGATGGGGTAAGGAATCAGTCGAAGTGCCAGTAGATCAGCAAGGTCCATATGTAACAGCGGGTATTTTGGGTTCTACTGATCAGTTTCTAGTCGACACAGGAGCTACTCGTAGCGCTCTGTCGAAAAACTTGGTTCCGAGGGCTCCCCTGTCTGGCGAAATGATTACGTGTGTAGGGTTTGATGGCACACCCTCCCCCAGCCCATTGTCCAAGCCCCTTGCACTATGCATTGACAAGTACTTTAGTTTTGGCCAATTTTTGCTATCGCCCCATACCCCAGATAATATCTTGGGCATTGATTTGCTTAAATATTTTCGAGCAACAATACGCTGCGCTCCAGAAGGAGTGCGGGTTATTCTGAATGACAACTACCCTGATCCTGATGATTGCCCTGGACGTGACAGATTTTGTGTCATTTTAGATATTCCCGCTTTGGCCTCTCTGCCGCACACGTTGTGGGCGACATCAGATACGGATGTGGGAGAGATGCGTATTCCACCAATACATATCACTGTTAAGGAGGGGGCCCCTCTACCACGAGTGCCGCAGTATAAGATCTCGAAGGAAGGCGAAATTGCACTAACACATATTGTTCAGGATTTGATTTCTGCAGGGGTAGTGGAGGAGGTCCCTTATAATGTCTGTAACAGCCCTATTCTACCAATTCTTAAGAGAGACTCAGATGGCAAGATCTATCGATTTATTATTGATTTGCGTGAAATAAATAAAATTGTCATTCCCCAATACCCAGTGGTGTCTGATATCACGACTTTGCTTACTTTGGTTCCACCGACAGCCACCACTTTTAGCGTTATCGATCTAAAGAATGCGTTCTTTTCTATCCCTGTTCACCCAGATAGCAGATATCTGTTTGGTTTTACGCTCAATAATAAATCGTATAGATTTTGTCGTGTTCCCCAAGGTTATACTGAGAGCCCTAGCATCTACAGCCAGGCTTTGAAACGACAACTAGATTCCTTCGAATTGCAGTCTGGCGTTGCGCTCATCCAGTACGTGGATGACCTTTTGCTTGCTGCTGACTCCTATACACAATGTGAACAGAGCACGCTTGCGTTGCTGTCCTTTTTGGCACAAAACAATCACAAGGTCTCCAAGAAAAAGCTTCAATACTGTAGACCCCAGGTGACCTACCTCGGTCATCTGTTGTCTAAGGAGGGGAGGGCATTAACATCTGATCGAATTCAGGCGATTTTAGATACACCAGTCCCCCGCACGCAGAGAGATGTGCGTGCCTTTATAGGGTTGACATATTTTTGTAGACAATGGATCATGGGTTTCTCACATATCATAAAACCCCTGCTAGCATTGTTGTCCAAAACTACACCGATGCCTCTTGAGTGGACAGACGAATGTCAGAAAGCCTTTGAACAGTTGAGACAGGCCCTTTGTTCTGCACCCGTGTTAGGAACACCGGACTACACGAAACTTTTCACATTGTACGTGCACGAGAATGATGGGTGCGCGTTGTCAGTGTTAGTGCAGTTACACGGGGATAAGCAGAGACCATGTGCATACTTCTCTGCCATTTTGGATCCTGTAGCACGAGGGCTGCCTGGGTGTTTTCGAGCAGTAGCGGCAACAGCAGTAGCCATACGACAGAGTGAGGGCATAGTGTTATCACACAAATTGCTGGTGTTGGTTCCTCACGCAGTAGACGCCCTGTTAAACCAAACAAAGACCCAATACCTCACGAGTGCACGACTTACAGGATATGAGCTGACACTTTTAGCGCCACACATAACATTGAAGAGATGCGCTACTTTGAACCCCGCGACTTTATTGCCCTATCCGGCCGAGGAGGGTCAGGAAGAAAAACATCATGATTGTGTTTTCCTGACTGAGGAACAGACAAAGGGTCGTGTTGACTTACAGGATGTGCCACTTCCAGATGTGGATGGGGAACTGTGGGTTGATGGATCGTGTTTGAGGCTGCCAGATGGCACGACTTCCGCAGCATATGCGATCACGACTCTTAAGACGGTGGTAGAAACAGCTAGAATACCACAAAAATCGGCTCAGGCAGCAGAGCTGATAGCTTTAACAAGAGCCTGCGAATTGAGTGCTGGCCTATGTGTGAACATATACACAGACAGCCGGTACGCCTTTGGAGTGGCCCATGACTTCGGGCTTCTTTGGAGGGAACGCGGGTTTCTGACGTCACATGGGGAGCACATTATGCACGGAGAGTTAGTGCGTGATCTCCTAAATGCGCTGCTTGGCCCTAAAAAAGTAGCGATAGTGAAGTGCAGTGCCCATAAGAAAATTACGGATAAGGTGGGCCAAGGAAATGCCTTTGCAGACAGCATAGCAAGGCAAACGGCTATGTCCCGAACTAGCTCCCCCATGTACGTGGTACAATCGCAGGCTGAACGATGGAGTGATGCTAGAGCAGAGATACGGGATATACAAAATTCAGCTACAGAATCTGAGCTTGCGGCTTGGGCAGCAGATGGGGTACTAGATGACGAGGGGTGTTGGAGAAGCAAAGACATGGAGAAGTGGAAATTGCCTGCGGCTTATTTACAGGCGATGGTCCAGATGACACATGGACTGGCGCATGTCGGAGCTCTTGCAATCACTCGGCTTTTAATACGAGTTTGGGAACATCCCGAGATTGCGAATACTGCGAAGAGAGTAGTGCAGACCTGCCTGGTATGTTTGCAACACAATCCTGGAAAGGGGGCCTATACTCCGAAAGGAGGGTTCGTTCCACCTTCTGCACCATTTGAAGTCCTTCAAATGGATTACATCCAACTCGAGCGCTGCAATAACCTGAAGTACGTCTTAGTGGTGGTGTGTGCCTTTAGCAAATGGGTTGAGGCCTACCCCACGAAAGACAATACGGCTTTGACAACAGCTAAGGTGTTGCTTAAGGAATTCTTTCCTCGCTTTGGAGTTTGCAAATTTTTGTGGAGCGATAATGGGCCCCATTTTGTCGGAAAGATTGTGGAGTATGTACTGAAGGGGTTGGGGATTCAGCAAAAGTTCCACGCTGTATTCCACCCTCAGTCAGCAGGTTTGGTCGAGCGGTACAATGCAACGTTGAAGCTTAAGCTGGCCAAAATTGTGGCGTCTACATCATTGAAGTGGCCAGATGCGTTGCCGCTAGCACTACTGTCTCTTAGATCAGTGCCCCATTCACGAACTGGCCTTACACCTTATGAGGTGGTGTTTGGCCGCCCCATGAATATCTGGGGAGTGCCCAAGCCGCGATTGATACATGATGTGCCTTGTGTTATGATGAATGATTATTTGGCACGATTAACAAATGATTTGCTCTCCATTCATCAACAGGTTCGAGAAGCGCTCCCTGACAACTCTACTGGAGAAGGCCACGATCTTCGTCCTGGGGATCATGTGATGATCCGTTCGTTTGAAAGAGCAAGCAGTCTGGAGCCCAGGTGGAAGGGCCCCGAGCAGGTCCTTCTGGCAACCCGCACCGCAGTACGAGTGACCAACAGGAAGCGGTGGGTGCATTCGACTCACTGTCGCCGAGTCTCTCCGGATCTGGTGACTCCTGCTGTGCTTACTGATTATAAAGAGATCTTGGAGAAAGAAAAGAGCCCAGCTGTGACGTCGGCCGAAGTAGAGGGAGCCTTCCCGGACCAATCTGCTGCTGGAAGAGAGCGCTACAATCTACGACCGCGATAAAGAAGATTTTTTTCCTTTTTGAACTGGTTGGTAACCGCTCCAGGTTTGTGAAACGGAAACCGGGAATTCCAAGGGGGGGGGATCAGTTCTGCCAGAGTAGCGACACCCGTCTTGGCCCGGAGAAGAAAACAACGGCTACCTCGGAGTTCAGCACCGCATTTTTCTTTTTTTTTAGGTATACACGTACGTGTATCAGAGACTATTTGTGAGAAACTGTGAACAATTTGTGTTCTTTGAGACTTTGCACAAAACTTTCTTGAACTATGGCATCGATGGCATCGCGAGATAGGAAAATACTGGGTGCCTTTCTTTTTGTTTTTACGATTGTGGTGATAGCTGTTATAGCCTGGGTAGTCGAACTTGTGGTGCCTGTACGTGAACATTTGCTGCCGACTACCCCGGCACCGTCTGAACATTTTCACTTTACCCTGCCTTTTCATGAAGAGCGCCACCGTCAAACGTACTTAAATAACAGCTTCATTCAGATTCTTCACCACACACATAATATGACCAATACCTCTAATTGCTGGGTGTGTGGAATGTTGCCCGGGCACCAGAAGAGAGGGGGCACCCCACTTATTCCACTCCCGTTTTCGCATAATGGGTCATGCAACGCTTGGTACACCCTCCTCTTTACCCTGAGATGGCCAACCAAAGGGGGGGTGCTTTTTCGCCTAAATAAAGAATGTCCCCATGACAAGGATGGGTTTCCACGGGCTGAGGGTACACGTTTTGAATGGGAAGAGTATAAGCCCGACAATGTGTCTGCTCCACGAATATACAGCAATCAGAGAAATGTGAATGTATCAAGTGCTCATGTTATAAATGTCATTGCTACAAAAGCTGATTTATGTATACGAAATAAGGGCACGATTGCAGTGGGGAAAAGTGAATGTAACGTTACTCTCACGTTCGATAGCCCGAATGGCATTTCATTTGTTGCATCCAGAAACACCTACTTCATCTGTGGAACGAAGGGGTACCATCAGCTTCCAGTGGGGTGGTTGGGCACATGTTATGTATCGTTTGTGCTACCTCCTGTATTCATTGCCCCTCCGATGTATCACAACGACTATACTCTGTACCACGATTTTGTTTTGAACAGAGTTAAGCGAACTGTTGCACTAGAGGACATTGATCAAACGGACACTGCGTTGCAACAATATGTGGATTTCAATCTGGGACTATTCTCCTTTGTGGGGGCCGCACTGAACAGTCGGAAGATCAGACGCCTGACACGTGTTGTTGAGGCTGTTGCAAATGACACTGCTATTGCCCTGGGGAATATTACCGAAGAACTGCAGATTTCCAGAATTGTCACCTCCAAAACCGGATGGTGCTGGATGTTGTTTTGGCTGATCGTGGGGGGGCATGTAGGATCATTGGAAGCAGCTGTTGCGTTTACGTGCCTGATAATTCTCCATCCGTGTATGATGCGATTTCAAAGCTGCATAAAATAGCTGCCGAAATACACCCGGACAATGGAACTTGGACACTTTCTGGATGGTTCTGGTCCATGATTGCAACTTGGGGCTGGAAACTGTTGACAATTCTCTGTATACTTGTGGGAGCAATGTTTTTTATCTGCTTGTGTATCCAATGTGGTCCTGCATTATGTTCAATGTGCCTATCGGCCTGTTTGCCATCGAGACGAGCTCTTGCCCACGATAAAATGATGCTACATAAAGAGGTGACACAAATTATGTTAATTGACATCGAGGACGAACATCCAGACTATGTTCATTATGAGGTAGATTCAGCTAAACGCTAAAAGGGTCGTCTGTTGTAATTGGCCCGTCCGTGTTAGCGATTAGCTGAACCTACACGTTGTCCTCCTTAACTTGGCTGTATATGATAAACGCCATTTTGAATATTGTGGCGGCCATCTTAGATCATGAGCGGCCTCGTGGCCGACGTGCCCTTTAGTCCTTTGTCCGTTCCACTGACCACTTACATCTGCCCAGCAACAGGCTATTTTTAGTACTGGTCAAGCCACACATGCGCAGCTCTCACTGACCCGTATACCTTCAGGAATGTGCCGCTAACTGACCAGCGGGTTTGAAACCCTCCAATGAGCTGGCAGTATTCCAAAACATGACCATGTATGTCTCTAAAACTGTGTCTTAACTTGTGCCGCCTATCTTTTATTGCCCCAAAATTGTATATAAACGGGGTCACACCGGTGTTCGGTGTGATACCTCTTGCAATACCGAAGGGTGCTGTTTGAGTGTACCACCACCCCATGGGGTCTTAATAAACTTGTTCTTTGCCTTTTACAGCTTCCGTGCCAACAGTTCTTTTGTGTATGTGGGTAATCTCTGGAGCGTGTAGGCCTTGGGAACCCCGGAATACTTCACGGAGGAGCAAAGACAGAGAAACAAGAGAGGTGGGCAGGACCTGGGAGTGGAGAAATACTGAGAGAGGCGTGTTTAGGAGAAAGAGGGAGAAATATGAATGAGAGCTCAGCATTTCGAATTAGCCTACTGGCAAAAGGCTCAAGCATCCTGTGATTCTGGGCAAATTCCTTAATCTCCCGAACCTGAAAAGTGAATGAAAGAGAGCAAACGAATAGCATTTCTTTTATTTTGGGGCTAATTTTATTTATTTCATTTTGGTTTACTTTTATTCTGCTCTGTGAACTATCCAGGGTCTCCCATCTATGCAGTCTCCCTACGACAGGCTGCATGCTGCTTGGCCAGCTTTACGATATCCTTCTGGTCTTTGAGCAGAGCTGTGCTTGTAGCAGCTGAATGACCACTGTCAGGGCTCCCAGCACCAGCGCTGCCGGCAGTGGCAGGGAGCTAAGCACAGCCATGCTGCAGCCAGGACTGTGGGTGTGCAGTGTACCACCTGCAGCGTGCACCGCTGACTCCCTGCTCCTGGCATGAGATTCAAAGAATGGCACAGAAAAGGGGCTCCGCACACACACGCTCTCAATAACACAGGCAGCCTAGAGCAGGGACAAATGTTTAAAATACACAAATTAATAGCCACCTCCTCCCGCCTGTCATAGAAGAGGGGCGAGACACTGTAGCTGCAGTCAGCACCATGTTGGAAGGGCACAACTTTCAGTTAGTGCCCTTACAGGATAATAGCAAATATTTCCTCCCCCTTTCCCCCATATTTTTTGAAGCGTAGTGGCAGGAGGATCAAGCAAGTTTGCACTATATAAAAGTGCCCTAAAAAAAGTAGTATACTGGTGGGTCATGTTTGCACTATATAAAATGTGAAGACAAAAAAGCAGTGTTGGGAAAGCGCTGACAACCCGGGCCCATACTGTAGAAGACACCAGACACCTGGCTGCTCCAATTCAGCGATGCTCATAGACTGGTTGGGCTGCAACCATGATTGCAGATCAGAGTATTTGTAAACAAGCCCAATCACCTTTAAAAGAAAGCCCAAAATAAAACAAATCCTACCAATAGAAGCCAATTGCTGTTGACATAGAAAAGTAAAAAGGAAAACTAAATAAATACAATAAAAAGAGGGGGAGGCACAGTGCGTGAGGCAGCACCAACACAACTGGGGCAGGAAAAAGAGATGGGAGAGAAGAATGCAATATTTACATGTAAGTAGTTATGGCGCTAAAGCTGAACACAGGCAGATAGTAACAGACCAAGACACATAAAGACCCATAGCAGAATGAGACACTAGTTAGTCCCTGCTGCCTGGAAGGAACTGAAGAGAAAAAGGAGGGACAAGGAGACAGGACTGACCTTGAGCAAGCAAATATTTTTATAGGACATTGAAACAAACAAATGGAGGCAGGGAGATGGCTTTAAGCACACAAGAGAATTTACAACAGACCTTCAGCCGGCTGGAGTAGGAATCGACACTCTCAGCCTAATCCCTGGTACACGGAGGCACTCAGGTGTATTAAAGCTACCTGCCGACAAGCCGAAAGAGCATGGAGGAAGAATTATGATAAAGACCTGAAAGTATGCTACCTGGCCAAGGTAAAGACATACCACAGAGCTGTCTGCCGGGCCCGAGCTGACTACTATGCACGAGAGTTCCAGACGAGCTCTAACCCGTCCAAACTGGTTTTCAAAGTCTTGAAGGAGCTCACAGTGAACAGACTTCCTATTACGGAGATCTGTTCCCTTGCCCACTGTGAGTCGTTAGCCAGCTTCTTTGTGGAAAAAGTAAATGCCATCTACCGCTCTTTTCCCAAAGCTGACCCTGACAGTACGACCCTGACATTGCGTACTTCTCAGTGCTTGGCCTCTCTCTCTATACCATCGGAGCAGGAGTTTAATCTCCTAGCGGCCAAGGTCAAGTCTGGCTCACCGGATGACCCTTTGAGACCTGCCCAGTTTATGGACTCGGCGTCCTTTTGCCTTCCTCCTATGCGCCATCTGGTGGAGCAATCCCTTACCATCGGTTCAGTTCCACCTTGTTGGAAGGCTGCCTGCGTCATGCCCATCATAAAGAAGCCTGGATTGGATCCGTTGAAGCTGGAGAGTTATCAACCCATCTCCCTCCTTCCCTGGGTGGCAAAGATTACAGAGGCCCATGTGAATAACATCTTAACAAACCATCTGGAATCTGCACATCTTCTAGATCCTACACAGAATGGTTTATGATCTGGACATAGTACAGAGATGGCACTTCTATTCATGGTCGAACATCTCCGCTCTGAACTAGATGCAGGTCAAACGGCGGCACTGGTCCTCTTGGACCTCAGTGCCGCCTTTGGCACTGTATCTCACACCATTCTTATTCGAAGGCTTGGTGAGGCTGGTATTTCAGGCAGGGCGTTGGATTGGTTTCAATCGTTCCTTTCGGAATGATCCTTTCAGGTTGTAGTGCCACCGTTCAGATCCAAGCCCCATGCCATCACTCAAGGAGTCCCGCAGGGCTCAGCGTTGAGCCCCACTCTCTTCAACTTCTACGTTCAACCTTTGGCGGAGGTTGCGAAGAGTTGGGGTCTCACTATGGTATCATACGCCGATGATACCCAGTTGGCGGTGGCTCTTAACGGGGACTCTGACCAACTGGCATCGAACTTTGCGGATGGTTTGAGGGCCGTTGCTAGTTGGCTTATGTCCAATTGTTAACAACTCAACACCCTCAAAACTGAGGTGATGGTGCTGGGGAAACATCCTGATCTGTGGGGTGCTAGCTGGTGGCCTAAGGAGCTGGGACCTCCCCCAAAACCTGTCTCCGAACTCAAAAATCTTGGCGTCTGGTTGGATTCCAAACTAACCTTCTCGTTCCACACTAAGAAGGTGGCATCCATGTGCTTCGGCATTTTGCGTGGCTTGAGGCCTATCCTCAAATTTTTTGATGCCCCCACCCGCCAGATGGTGATCCAAGCTAGCGTACTATCGAGGCTCGATTACGCGAACTCACTGTTCTTGGGCGCCAACCAGGCGGAAGTCTTGCGACTTCAACGGGTGCAAAATGCGGCAGCTAGGGCCCTGGTGGGCCTGCCACGCTTCTGCTCAGCCCGTAGCACAATTTTCAATCTGCACTGGCTGCCAGTAATCAGGCGCATAGAGTTCAAGGCCCTCTGCTTTGCGTTTAAAATTCTTAAATCTAACACGCCTATCATCCTTCAGCACCTTTTGTCCTCGTACACCCCTTCGCGCAGCCTTCGTTCTGCTGGCCAAAATCTGGCACTTGTCCCCCGATTTCAAAAATGTAGATTGGGTGGCTGATCGTTTACGGTCTTGGCCTCTAAACTATGGAACGTACTTCCTGCCTACATTCGCTCTTTGGATGACCTTCTTGTTTTCAGGAAAGCTGTCAAAACTCATTTCTTTCCTCTGTCTTATTAATCACTCCTTACTTTTTCTGTGTTATTAGTTATGTTACCTTTTCCAGTTACAGCGCCGGGACGCCCCTTAGCTGGGGCAGCTGTGCGCTTAAAAAATCCAAATAACATAACAAAAATAACATAACCTCCAATGCTCAAGTTTAAAACCAGCTTCAGTAACATGTGTGTTTTTAAATTCTGAGTTCAGAGAGCCAAAACTCCATTTCTCTATCTTGTCCCAATGGAAAGTTACACTTGTAAGACGTTACAAGGCAGCTCCTATTGTAACCTATGAGACCAACAGCCTTTCAAAAGTGAAAAACAAAATGCAAAGTATTTCACTATCAGGACATGCGAAACACACGAGCACTTGTCCTACCTTTCAAATACACTGCACCCTGCCCAAGAGGGTACCTAGGGCCTACCTAAGGGGTGCCTTACATGTAAGAAAATGAATGATTAGGGCCCAGCAAGTGGGTGCACTTGTCAGGCCACATGGAAGTTTTAAAACTGTGCGCACAGACACTGCAGTGGCAGATCTGAGACACATTTGAAAGGCTACTTTTGCGGATGGCACAACCAATGCTGCAGGCCCACGTGTAGCATTTGATTTACAGGGCCTGAGCACATAGAATGCATTTTATTAGGACCTCACTGGTAAATCAAATATACCATTTACGGGTAACCAATCGTAAGCACTGATCAGCAGTGGTAAAGGGCCCAGAGTCCTAACGCCAACAAAAACAGGGTCAGAAAAACTAGAATCAAATGTCAAAAAGTTTAGGGAGAAACCTGCAAAAAGGACAAGGTCAATCACTCAGTGACTTTTACTTAAAGCCTAGCTGAGGTGTCACTGCGCACTGCACACAGCCCAGTGAGCGTTATTCCTATGATAGTACGAAATAGTGATGGGAGAACATAAATCTCATCCCTACGCCTGCTGTGTGGGGTGCTCCAGGGATCTTCACTATCCCCAACCTTGTTCATTGTCTACGTTAGCTCGCTGGCCAAACGTATTCGCTCTCACGTCTTTACTGCCATTTGCTATGCAGACAAATAGGGATGTATGACTTTACAACGCATACTTTTACACTGCATTCCATTACATCGCATACTACCTTTACAATGCATACCATTACAACGCATAACATTACATTGCATGTAAGGTAAGTATTGGATAGTGTAGGGGTAAAAGTTGCGTTGTAAAGGTTGTTTCCCCTCAAATAGTGCTGTCTCTATCTACAAAACTGTAGGACGTGGCAACTAAATGTTTGTATGGTGCACATCAATAGATGGATGTGCGACACTCGTTTAAAGTTGAATACTGACAAAACCGAAGTGGTACTGTTTGGCAAGGATACATAATTTTAGAACTCACCTTGCCCATCACCACCAGAAATGGTAACATATCTAGGTGTTACGCTAGCTAACCAGTTGTATTTATTGGATACGGTCAATTGCATTGCTTCGTCATGCTTCTTTACGCTGAAGATCCTACAAAAAATGATAACTTTAAATCCTATGGACCTAACAAAAACAGTAATCATTGCTTTGGAGCTATCAAAAATCGATTACTGCAATGCACTCTACTTAGGAGCAAACAAGAGGACGTTACATGAGCTGCAATTACTACAAAATGCGGCAGCACGATTACTGCTCAAGATTCCCAAATTCAGTCCTGAACCCAAAGTATTCAAGACCTGCACTGGCTTCCGGTTCAGGCAAGGATCCAATTGAAGTCATTATGCATTGTGCACAAGACACTTTACGGAGCTGTGCTGGCCTATCTTAGCAAACATATCAGATGGCACATCCCATAATGCAATTTCAGGTCTTTGACGGCCTCCCTACTGGTCGTTCCTAGGGAGATGACTGTATAATGGGGTGGCAGAAGTTTCTTCTACTTGGCCCCTAAACTGTAGAATACTCTGCCTGTTACTCTGAGAAGTCAAGCCAATAGACAGTTGTTTAGGAAATTGCTAAAAACTTGACTGTTTGCACCCAAGCCCTAGTCCCTACCTTATCTCTCTGGTCTAGTCTCACTGACATCTACCATTAAGACGCCTCGGCATACATGCGCATTACAAATCCTTCATTTCTTTTCAACGGTGTTTCGAGCACTTGTGAAAATTCACTATGCCCCCTGTGACCAAATCTGGTTCTTCCTCTCCTCTTGCGTTCCAGTTAGCTGCAGGTAGTAATTACAACACATTTTGTTACCATGTGGAGATTAAATGCATTCTCATAGTCACCCAGGCATAAACATGTAGTTCAGTGAGTCATTGTGCTCATGTTTGTTGATATCTAGAAACATGCACACTATATACGTGCACCTGTACGCTATAGACATGTGTCAGTGTGCACTTTACAGTCAACATTTTTATCCCGGTCCCAGCACATAAATACCCTCTCCACAAGGGTCTCGGGTCCCTGGTAGTCTGCGGTTTACAGCGGCGCTTCTGGAAGTTCCTCTGGCATTATAGTGCCCCCCCTGGCAGTGCCTTCAGGATCTCAGCCCCATTCCTTGTGATGACAACAGTGTGCTCGAACTGTGCTAATCTGCCAGAAATATCAAGACTTAGCAGTGGGGAATGGCCATACCTTGTGGAACTGAGTAATGTGCTGCCACTTCACACACACGACTCAGGCCACACCTTCTATTCAGGGGAACCGCACCGCCCGCCCCCCTCCTATCATGTAAATAATCCCCAAGGAGGTGGTGGTTACCGGGGTAAATCTGCCCATGGGGACAGGGGCTGCATAGGCCTCCTCCTCCTTTGGTTAAGTAAACCATACCCCCAGGACCTGGCCTACCCAGGGGCTGAAAAGAAAACAAGTACAGTACATGTTTGGTTTTTTTCTTTCAATTTTTGCAGTAGATTCCCGACTTTGTCGTGATTTTGTGGCACGCATTTAAAAATAAAATGCTTCTTAGACCTCCTGAGGCCTCTCTGGGACCCTGAGACCAAGGCTTAAATGTCAGGGTATTCTTGCCCTGCCCCTTTTCTATTTGTTAACCTTTTTTCAGGTACTCTGATGAAGCCGAGTCCCAAGATGGCTGCCAACACTTCCTTGTTGAAGTGCTGGGTGCCAATCACATCTCAGCACGAGATCTGGAGGGTCAGCGGAGCCTTCGTGCCACAAGATGAAAAAATTTAATTTAATATCCCCAAATCTACAGAATGTATTTACACCAAACACCAAAATGAGTTCTGTCTGGACCAAGAGCTACCTTTGTGCCTAATATGCTGTAATTGGGTCCAGTGGTTCAGGCTGTAGTTGTGGCTAAAATCTCTATGGAAATTAATGTTAAAAAAACACTTGTAATGACCTCTTTTTCTCATCTGCCGCTTAACAGGTCACCCAGAAACATTTCATGCACAGCAAGAATCACTGCAGCACTTTTGCTGTAAAATCTCGGGAAGATTCGTTAAACGGTGCCAAAGATATAAGCAAGTCAAAAAATACTTTTTTGGTGGAAACATGGTCCTATTTATATTATATATATATATATATATATATATATATATTTATATATATATATATATATATATATATATATATATATATATATATATATTATATATATATATATATATATATATATATATATATATATATATATATATATATATATATATATATATATATATATATATTCACTGAAAAAACCATAGGTTTCACACCAGTTATAGTTACCTGGAAATTTTACTGACATAAAACCATTGAAATTACAAGTTATAGTTAGTTGGACTCACTATAACTTGCGCGTGCAATGCCTCCTGATGACGTCACATATTACATCACTCATGACATGGTCAGTGACATCACTCATGACTAACCCTGGGCGAAGAACTACGCTCCGTTCGCGGAGTTTGCGGAGTTTCGGCAACTCCGCGCTCCGCGGAGAACGCGAAGTTGTCGAATACTCCGCAAACTGCTGCGTAGCGTAGTTCTCGCGCGCTCAATAGCATTTTCGCGAGCGCGAGGATGCTTGTCGGTAAGATCGAGTTGCCGAACACGCAGAAACTGCAATCTGGCACAGAATAACTCGCGAACACGTTAGTAGTGACCGGAAATAAGGGGACGCGAGCGGGCGGGACAAACCTCATGGGTAACTTCGCGCGCTACACATCCCGAGCATGCAGGCAATCAATCAATCAATCAATCAATCAATCAGGATATTTGTATAGCGCGCTACTCACCCAGAGGGTCTCAAGGCGCTTGGGGGAGGGGGGTCCGCTACAGCTCGAACAGCCATGTCTTGAGTTGCTTACTGAAGCAGAGGTGGTCTTGGGTCAGGCGGAGGTGGATGGGGAGGGAGTTCCAAGTCTTGGCTGCCAGGTAGGAGAAGGATCTTCCTCCCATGGTGGATCTTCGGATGCGTGGCACGGCGGCGAGGGCGTGGCTGGTCGATCGTAGCTGGCGGGTGGGAGTGTAGAAGGTCAGGCGGTTGTTGAGGTACCTGGGGCCCAGGTCGTTGAGGGCCTTGTGTGCGTGGTTGAGGAGTTGGAACGTGATTCTCTTGCTGACGGGGAGCCAGTGAAGGTCTCTCAGGTGTCCGGAGATGTGGCTGTTTCAGGGGATGTCCAAGATGAGTCGTGCGGAGGCGTTCTGGATGCGTTGGAGTCTTTTCTGGAGTTTGGCTGTGGTTCCGGTATAGAGAGTGTTCTGAAGTCCAGTAGGCTGGTAACGAGTGCCTGTGTGACCATCTTCCTTGGTTTCGGTGGGGAGCCATCGGAAGATCTTTCGGAGCATGCGTAGGATGTTGAAGCATGATGATGAGACGGCGTTGACTTGTCTGGTCATCGAGAGGTAGGAAACCGGGATAAAGCCCAGGTTGCGTGCGTGGTCCGTTGGTTTTGGTGCGCTGCCCAGGGCAGGGGGCCACCAGGAGTCGTCCCAGGCGGAGGGTGATGATCCAAGGATGAGGACTTCCGTTCCGTCTTGTCTGAGTTCAGTTTCAGGCGGCTGTTCCTCATCCACTCGACTACGTCTTTCATCCCTTCGTGTAGGTTGGTTCTGGCGGTGGCTGGGTCATTGGTGAGGGAGAGGATCAGCTGGGTGTCGTCGGCGTAGGAGATGATGTTGAGGTTGTGTTGGCGTACAATGGCTGCGAGGGGGCTCATGTAGACGTTGAAGAGGGTGGGGCTGAGTGATGATCCTTGTGGTACGCCGCAGATGACTTCGATGGCCTTGGATCTGTATGGGGGAGACGGACTCTCTGGGTTCTTCCGGTGAGGAACGAGATGATCCACTCCAGTGCCTTCTCTTGGATTCCGATGTTGCTGAGGCGCTGCACTAGGGTGCGGTGGCAGACAGTATCGAATGCTGCGGAGAGGTCCAGGAGGATGAGGGCCGCTGTTTCCCCGTTGTCGAGCAGGGCTCGGATGTCGTCAGTGGCTGCTATGAGCGCAGTCTCGGTGCTGTGGTGGGCGCGGATGCTGGACTGCGAGTGGTTGAGGGATCCGTTCGTCTCGAGGAAGGCAGCAAGCTGTCTGTTGACGGTCTCTTGATGACTTTGGCAGGAAAGGGGAGGAGCGAGATGGGGCGGTAGTTCTTGAGGTCGGCGGGGTCCGCTGATGGTTTCTTCAGGAGGGCGCTGAGTTCGGCATGCTTCCAGCTCTCCGGGAAGGTGGCGGTGCTGAAGGAGCAGTTGATGATGTCCCAGAGTTGGGGTGCGATGACAGAGTCGGCCTTGTTGAAGACATGGTGGGGCATGGGTCGGTTGGTGATCCGGAGTGGATGGTGTTCATCGTGTGGATGGTGTCTTCGGTGCTGACCGGGGTTCAGTCGCGGAGGGTGGTCGTGGGGGGTGTTGGTTCGGTGGTCTTGCGAGGGAGTGATGTCGTTGTTTCCGGTGCTGGGGTTGGAGAGCTCTTTGACGATGCTGAAGAGTTCCTTGCTGTTGTGGGCGTTGTTGTCGAGATGTTCCTTGAATGCTGTCTTCTTGGTGGTGTGGATCAGCTGGTGGTGTTAGCGGGTGGCATGCTTGAGGGCGGTCATGTTGTCTGTAGTTAGGTTTTTTCGCCAGGCTTTCTCGAGGGTATGGCAGTTCTTGGAGTTCTTGATGTCGTCGTTGAACCAGGAGGCTTTCTTGCTGCCGGGCCTGCTGGGATGGTGTTTCAGAAGCGCAAGGTCGTCAGCGCAGTTGGTGATCCACTGTGTGAGGTTATTGGCTGTTTGGTTGGGGTCCGTTGAGCTGGCGGGAGGGTTCTGGCTCAGTGAAGTGGTGAGCTGGTCGGTGGTGATCTTGTTCCAGCTCCTGCTGGGAACCTGTTGCGGGTGGTGGTGAGTCGTGGTCTTTCTGAAGCTGAAGTGGACGCAGCTGTGGTCTGTCCAGTGGAGTCCGGTGGAGTGGCTGAAGGAGATGTACTTGCTGGAGGAGAAGACTGGGTCAAGCGTGTGTCCGACGTAGTGGGTGGGGGTGTTCCCCAGTTGCTTGAGTCCGTGGTTGGCGAGGTTGTCCAGCAGGGTGGTGCTGTTGTTGTTGTTGTTCTCCAGGTGGAAGTTGAGGTCCTCTAGGAGGATGTAGTCAGCGGAGGTGAGGGCGTGCGGGCTGATGAAGTCTGCGATGTCTTCGCTGAATTGTGTGCGAGGTCCTGGGGGTCTGTAGATAAGGGTGCCTCTGAGTGTGGTCTTGGGGTCAGTGTGTATCTGGAAGTGAAGATGTTCGGCGGCTGTGAGGGTGTCGTCTGAGTTGGTCGTGATGAGGATGGTGTTCTTGTGGACGATGGCGATGCCTCCTCCTGTCTGGTTGACGCGGTCTCTCCGGGTGATCTTGTATCCGTCCAGGATGGCGACGGCGATGTCGGGCGCTGAGGAGGCATTCATCCATGTTTCCGTGAGGAAGGCGACGTCTGGAGATGTGGTGTTGAGCAGGTTCCAGAGTTCCACGGCGCTCCCGAAGACGAGAAACGGCTCGCGAACGGGTCAAGCAAGCTACTACGCATGTTCGCGGAGTTATGCGTAGTTCGCGGAGTGCAAGTGCATCTTCGCGTAGCTCCGCGGAGTGCGGCTACGCGAACTACGCCCAGGCTTACTCATGACATGTATTTTCTCATAATTTTCCTGATCTACAGCAATGGCTGCAAGGGAGTCATCCAGCAGTGATTCAAATGCTTTTTTGCCTGAGGACCCTCCTCTCCAGAAAAAAAAGAACCACTTCATCTGGAAATTTTATGACATCCCTGAAGGACAAAATAAAGTTAATGCTGGTAAAGTAACCTGCAAAATATGTGGCAGTATTTTATCCAGAGGCAATCCTCAAAAAAAATATAGCTTTGGAAATGCCAATTTAATTAGGCATGTCAAAAGAAGACACCCAAATAATTATTCCAGGGAGAGTGTCAGGGAGCTCAGTGGAGCACCTCCACTGGTGGAGCAACACCTTCAGGAACAACACGTGAAAGAATGGTCCCTAACGTACAGCAGGCATTAAATTTCTATGCGTGGACTGTGACAAACTGCTCTGTTATGGGTAGCAAAGCGTTGAACTCATTGCTATAAAGAGACAGGAACACCGCTGCTCTCCCAGACCCTACATTTTCACATTTTTTTGCTCCTGTTGAGCAGTTTTTGAATCCCTGTTTTTGTTTTTCCCCTGAAAAAAATCCAAAAAATATATAAAATCGTTTTAAAAAGTATAAAAAAAATATAAAACAACAAAAACAAAAAAAAGTTATTTTCAGAACTACCTCCAATTTATAAAAAAATGCTATTTAAAAAAAAAAAAAGTGTCATTCTTTTTTCTCCATGGTACGCTCCCCGGTACGCGTACCGGGCGCTCCCCCCGCGAAAATGGAAAATTTTTATTTGTCCTACGGGACCCTTTTTTTGCCCCCACATCAAACCTAGGGGGTCGGGGGTGTACCCTGCCCCCTTTTGCTCATTTCCCCCTTTTATTTTTGCCACCTCTTGTGCCTCAATCCTACCGAGACACAAGATGGCGGCAGCTCCTGACTGTTTCGAATGTTTACAGACACCCGTGAGCCAATCAGATTTCCGTGCGCAAGTCGCGTGGCGCGCCCGGTGCGCTCCCTGGTGCGCGTACCGGAGTGCGCCTATAGATATATATATTTTTTTGAACCTAAATTACTCAAAATCCACTGGAGCACATATCTTGAGACATAGCAAAGGCACATCGGGCTACCAGTCCCTACAATTTTGCAAAATTTGGTGGAAATCCATTCAGCCATTTGGGCTAAAAGTGAGGTCGACCGCCCTTTGGAAATTAACATGGGGAAAACGCGTTTTGGGACCCCCCTTTTATCTCGGCCCCCACTTGACGCATCCCCCCCAAACTTTCAGGGTAGGACCGGAGCGCGACGAGGCCATTTTGAGGATATTTTCAGGCTGATTCGTCAACCGGCGCCAAAGTTATTCCAAATAGAATTTTGAGATTTAACATTGAAAAAAATCCTAACTATAACTACCTACTGGCGACCGCCAGTAGGTTATATATATATATATATATATATATATATATGTATATATATATATCACGACATAGTTTTAGCGGTCGCCAGTAGGTAGATATAGTTAGGATTTTTTCCTATGGGATTTTTGAAAATTCTATGTCGAATAACTTTGGCGTTTGTGGACGGAATTGGCTGAAATTTTCAGGAAAATGGCACATTGTGTTTCTGAGCAGCCCTTAAAAATTTGGGGGGGTTTCGTCAAGGGGGGGCCGAGAAAAAAGGGGGGTCCTAAAACGCGTTTTTAACATTGAGTTTTTCATAGGGCGGTTGGACTCACTTTTAGCTGGAACGGCTGAATGGATTTACACCAAACTTGGAAAAATTGTAGATATGGTTTGCCTGACGTGCCTTTGCTATGTCTCAATATATGTGCTCCAGAGGATTTTGAGAAATTAACGTTTTAAAAAACAGATATATCTGTGACAGCGCTCCGGTTAGCGCTCCGGTTCGCGTACCTGACGCGTACCGGAACTTCGCGAAGCGAAGCTGATTGGCTCTCCGGTGTCTGTCAACATTCTAAACAGTCAGGACCGGCTGCCATCTTGTCTCTCGGTAGGATCGAGAGACAAGAGGTGGCAAAAACAAAGGGGGAAATGAGCATAAGGGGGCAGAGTACATCCTCCCTGACTCCCTAGGTTTGATGAGGGTACCGGGAAGCGGTTCGGGAAGTGTAATATTGGGAAAATAGGATGAAAGAATGTTCAAATATTGTATGTTTATTGATTGTTATTTTTTTTTTTTATTATTTTATTTAAGTACCAACATGTAGGTACCAATGCAGAGTCTAAAAATAAAAATACATTGTTTCCTTTGTAGATATCTTGCAGGTTGTTTCAGAAGTTATTGAGGTATATGGAATTTATAGCGTAGTCTGTCAGGAAAGCAGAAACACCATGGAGGCAGGACATGATAAAGAGATGTTAAATACACATTGGAGATGATATAGTGGAAGAAAGGAAGTAACTATGAGCAAGCTTAAAGTTGCACAGTATATTTAAAGTCTGATTTTATATTAAAATCAATTTGCTTCTAGTTTAAAAAATACATATAAAAATGAATATTGTCTCAAACGATTTTTGAATTATTATATATAAATTTATTTTTCTGATTTATTTTCAAAATTAAAAAGAACTTCTAATAATTCTTGGTCAGATTTTGTCTCATTTTCAATTAAGAAATCCACAGCTTCAACACATTGCAAAAGTTCTATGTCCATTGATTCATCAAAGAATTCTGAATCATTTTCTGTGTCTTGGTTGCATTCTGTAACAATTTCCACGTTATGGTCTATAACCATAGGTTATAGACCATATATAGTTAGGGATTAGCATTTACAAAACCTTATTTTATTTGCACAAAACCATTGAAATTCCATATATAGTTAGTTGCACTAACTATATATCGCGGACCCGCAATCCACTGCTAATGATGTCACATATTACATCATTCATGACATGGTCAGTGATGACATCACTGATGACATCTCAAATGACATCACTGATGACATCACTGATGACATCTCAAATGACATCACTGATGACATCACTGATGAGAAAACCCAGTGACTGTATGTTTCTGTAAAGTTAAAATATGTCTTACATATTGAAGAATGAGTGGATGTATAAGTGTCTGGATGAAGGATTTAGTAGGTGCATGACTGACTGTATGAGAGAATGATTAAATGTGTCTCACTGAGTGCATGGGTTAGTGATTAAAGTGTCTTAATTTGGCAATCATTATTTATGTTGTTCTGTAAACTGCTGCATGTTTAAATCAGTAGCTATATCAGTAACTATATGGGTTATTGAATGGTTGCCCAAGTATTTGTATGGGAGACTGAGTATGTGTGTGGGTGGCTGGGAGGTGTATAACTCTGTGCATAGATGTGTGAGCAGTTGATTCCCTAGGTGTATGGGTTCAAAAGTGCATGTAGAAACAGCTGTATGGACAGTTGACTGTGTGCATGAGTATATTGGTGAGTGAATGGATATCTCAGTGCTACATGTCAAAGTAAGTACATATGTAAAACACACTCCATGTGAGAGTTGACATATATAAATAACTGAACATAAGAGCCAGTGAATGTGAGAGTGGCTGTATGAATCATTGTGAACTTGTATCAAGGATTGTATAAGAGAGTAAATATGTGTTAGTATATGTTTGAATAAGTAAGGTGTGTATAACTGTATAGTTGAGGAAATGGAGATGTGATTGATTCTTTGCATGACTGACTAGGTGTGTGAGTAACTCCATGGATGTGTGACAGTCTGTGAGTGCCTGTTTACACTGAGTGTATCTAAGGTTATATTAGAGTCTGAAGATGTATTATCACATAAATGATATCATCAGTGATGTAATCAGTAATGTCAAATGAGATGTCAGTGATGTCATCAGTGATGTCATTTGAGATGTCATCAGTGATGTCATCAGTGATGTCATTTGAGATGTCATCAGTGATGTCATCAGTGATGTCACTGACCATGTCATGAATGATGTAATATGTGACATCATTAGCAGTGGATTGCGGGTCTGCGATATATAGTTAGTGCAACTAACTATATATGGAATTTCAATGGTTTTGTGCAAATAAAATAAGGTTTTGTAAATGCTAATCCCTAACTATATATGGTCTATAACCTATGGTTTTTTCAGTGAAATTTCAAGGTTTTGTAAATGCAAATTCCTAACTATATATGGTCTATAACCTATGGTTTTTTCTGTGAATTTCATTGGTTTTTTAAAAGCTAATATCTATAGCTGTAAAATATATTCTTTATTAAGTGACGTATCACGTAGCCCGTGAGACGCCTCATGATGCATTGCATAACCGTGACGTGTCGTCTCTGCAGCGCAAACCAAACCCAAAACGTAAGCGCGCCAGAACACGCTTAAAGATATATATATTTTTTTTAACCTTAATTAGACAAAATCCACACGTGCACATATCACAAACGTTCAAAAAACACAATATGTCAGACTCCCGTTACGCTGCCGGTTAGCTGCCCGGTTAACGTACCAGGAAGCACCTTTACCGCGAAAAATCGCAATTTTTTTTTTCTTTTGCCCCGCAGGGAACTTTAATAGCCCCCTCATCAATCCTAGGGGTTCAGGAGGGGTCTGCCTTACCCCTTTCATTCATTTACACCTTTTTTTTTTCCACCTCTTGTCTCTCGATCCCACAGAGAGACAAGATGGCGGCCGCTCCAGACTGTTTACAATGTTAACAGCCAATCAGCTTCTCCTCAGACTCCCGTTACACTGCCGGTTAGCTTCCCGGTTAGCTGCCCGGTTTGCTGCCCGGTTCGCGTACCAAGACGCGTCTCTACGGCGAAAAAATCGGATTTTTTTTTTTTTTTGGCCCCGCGTGGCTTTATAATATCCCCCTCATCAATCCTAGGGGGTCAGAAGGGGTCTACTTTGCCCTCTTTCCTTCATTTCCCCCTTTGTTTTGGCCTCCTCTTGTCTCTCGATCCTACCGAGAGACAAGATGGCGGCCGCTCCGGACTGTTTACAATGTTGACAGCCAATCAGCTTCTCCTCAGACTCCCGTTACACTGCCGGTTAGCTTCCTGGTTAGCTGCCCGGTTAGCTGCCCGGTTCGCGTACCAAGACGCGTCTCTACGGCGAAAAAATCGTAATTTTTTTTTTTTTTTTTGGGCCCCGCGTGGCTCTATAATATCCCCCTCATCAATCCTAGAGGGTCAGAAGGGGTCTACCTTGCCCCCTTTCCTTCATTTCCCCCTTTGTTTTGGCCTCCTCTTGTCTCTCGATCCTACCGAGAGACAAGATGGCGGCCGCTCCGGACTGTTTAGAATGTTGACAGACACCGGAGAGCGAATCAGCTTCGCATCGCAAAGTTCCGTTACGCGAAAAGTACGCGAACCGGAGCGCTGCCCGGAGCGCTGTTACAGATATATATCTTATTTTAAACGTTAATTTCTCAAAATCCACTGAAGCACATATATTGAGACCTAGCAAAGGCACATCGGGCTAACAGTCCCTACAATTTTGCCAAGTTTCGTGCAAATCCATTCAGCCGTTCGAGCTAAAAGTGAGGCCAACCGCCCTATGGAAAAATGAATGGGAAAAACGCGTTTTGGGACCCCCCTTTTTTCTCGGCCCCCCCTTGACGACTCCCCCCCAAATTTTTAGGGGCTGCTCAGAAACAAACTGTGCCATTTTCCTGAAAATTTCAGCCGATTCCGTCCACAAACGCCAAAGTTATTAGACATAGAATTTTCAAAAGTTCCATAGAGAAAAAATCCTAACTATATATACCTACTGGCTATCGCCAGTAGGTAATATATATATATATATATATATATATATATATATATATATTCACTGAAAAAAACATAGGTTTCAGGCCTTATATAGTTAGGAATTAGCATTTAAAAAACCTTTAAAATTCACTCAAAAAACTATAAGTTTTAGGGGTGTTAGAGTTAGCTGGACATTTCACTTATACAAAACGATTGAAATTGCTCCTATATACAGACCCCCCAGGATTTCGCGATTTCGCGATTTTGCGGTTTGCCGCGAAATCGGCACTTTTGAAAAAATGCCGCGATTTTTTCAAAAGTGCCCGCGAAATCGGCACTTTTGTAAAAAAACGCGATTTTACATTATTAAACATAACATTGCTATGCTACTAAACATGCATATAGTATTGCATTTTTAACACCCGGTCCCCTGGGGCCGCTTAGATCCCCCTCGCCATGCGGCTGCTCTCGCCCTGCCCCGGCAGCACCATTGCAGGCTTCGCACTCACCCCAAGCCCTGCCTGCACCGGCCGCTCTGACACCACTCCGGCTCGCATGCTGCATGACTTTTATGAATCTGCCCCTTTTTTCTATCCCAAGGCTGTGACGCACAGTTACCTCCAGCCCCCAAGTTGTTACTGTACCAGCTGCGTGTGTGTATGTTAATTTAACACATAGAGGAACCCCAGCCAATTACCCCTCCCTCACCCACCGGTACTCATCGGCAGGGGCGTTTCCTGTCTGCTCCCAGATGACTTCACAGTCTGCTCCTGCCTGGCCAGGGGTTCGACTGCACGCTTAGGACTAAACATAAAATGGGTTTTCAACGCTTATTTCAGTACAGCTTCCGTGTCAAAACCGTAAGATACACAGAGAGACGTTTATTTTTGCCTCAGCTAGTTTTGCGCTAGGTTCTCTGTCAATTGTTGCGTGATTCCTGAGTCATATTCAACTTCCGAGGGGCCTTCCTGCTTTTGGAATAAAAAGTGCATACTTTTATTATGGACCGCTCCAACTCCCATGTTAGACCAGTCACTACGACCTCAGCTCAAGCATCAGGCTGCTTCTCCCGTTGTGGCCGCGCCTGACATGTTAAGTCAAGTGCATTTGAAAAAAACATAATGGAGCATGAGTAAATCTGTTTCCTATGCCTGTAGGGCCGACTGGGGAAACCATAAGAAGCCCTAGCAAAATTACTCCACTATGCCCGCTCCCTTAATCTCCTCAAGCAATCTATTTCCGGCCATTCATTTTTTCTCTTTCTCCTTCTTCCCTCCCTCTCTTCTCCCTCTCTGATGGTTTCCTCTCAACCTCCCCCTCCTTCCTTCTCTTTCTCTCGCTCCCTTCATCTCCTCAAGCAATCTATTTCAGTCCATTCATCCTCTCTCTCTTTCGTTCCTCTCTCTCTTCTCCCACCTTGATGGTTTTTTCTCAACCTTCCCCATCCAGCCTTCTCTTTCTCTCTCTCTTGAAGCCTCAGTGTTTACCAGGGAGCTGAGGTAAGTGGCAGAGGCACCAGGAGTGTCACTGACTTTCAAAACAGGCCTCACCAGGGAAATGCTGGGTGGAATAAAATGCCTGTCTCACCTGTATGCCTGTAAATACAGTTAGTGTTAATACTATTTGGTGAACAAGAAGCATAGGCAGCGTTAGCTTGATGGAAAGTTTTCAACTCTCTTATGCCCTCTCGACATTCCACATTTGCATATTCAAATATTTTTTCCTATGTTGCTACCCCCAAATGTTTTCCCCCTATCAACAGACTGAGCTGTAGTGGTGAACAACATGCACACGTTTAATGGCATAGTACACCTGTAGAGTCGTCTATATACACATCTGTATTCAATATACATAGCTTCAGGTTGTTAAATAACTGAAAAAACGAAGATATCTGTGTTTGTTGTAGGAAAAATGGCCAAATAAAATGCCGCAAAATTGCAGCTAAATTCCCATATTTGTGCCGCTAAATTTCCATTTTTGTGCCGCTAAATTTGCTTATCCATGCCGCTATATCCTGGGGGGTCTGTATATAGTTAGTTGTACTAACTATATTTCACGCACCCGCAATCCACTGCTGATGATGTTACATATGACATCATTCATGACATGGTCAGTGACATCACTGGTGACATCTTAAATGACATCACTGATGACCTCACTGATGACATCATCCAGTGAATGTGGTTTGCTTCACTATTTAAATATGCATTATATATATAGCAATTTGCATTGAAGAATGAGTGGATATATAAAAATAAATATTTAGATGGAGGATTTAGTAGCAGTGTAATTGACTGTTTACTTGACCAATTTAAAGTGTCTCACTAAATATAGTGGATAGTGACTAAACTGTTTGAATATCTGTATCAGTTTGTCAGTTGTTGTGTAAGCTGGTTCTCCAGTTGGTTATTAGCTATGTGAAAGTCTATATTAGTCATTGATTAGTTAACTGAGTATTTGTATGGAAAACTGAATGTGTGTGTGGTTCGGTGGGGGGTGTGACTGCCCAAAGATGTGTGAATAGTTGATTCACTAGATATATGAAGTTAAAACTACATGTTCTAACAGTTGTTTGGGTGAGTGAATATCTTTATGGGTGTGGTGATGAGCAAATATATTTCTCAATGGTACATGTCCAACAAACTAGAAAAATAAAAGGCAGTGTATGTGTCAGTTGTTGTAAATATAAATAAGTATACATAAGACTCAATGATTGTGTAAGTGACTGTATGGATAACTTTATACTTGTAATAATGATTTTATAATTCACTAAGTATGACTTACTATCTAAATGAATAGATGAAGTTGTGTTTGTATAAGTGTGTAGCTAAGTAAATATGTAAGTATGATCCATTGTTTGCATAAGTGAGTAGGATGACTTCATATGTGAATAGGATGTGTGCTGGTGTGTAATGTCGATTTAGGTCTATAAGTATTTTTGATAGTGTTCTATTGTTCATTGACAGCATGTTTCAGTGAATCTACAGGTAAGTGATTAGATGTTTGTATACATCTATGAATCACTGAGTGGGTTTTTAGATACTTGTATTGCTGTAACAATGGATTCAAATATGATACTCTGTATTTTACAAAGAGTGATGAAAGATTTTACTAGTGTACGAAAAGATGTATGTGATTGTCACGTGGATGATGTCATCAGTGATGTCATCAGTGATGTCATTTGAGATGTCATCATTGATGTCACTGACCATGTCATGAATGATGTAATATGTGACATCATCAGCAATGGATTGCGGGTGCCCGAATTATAGTTAGTACAACTAACTATATAGGAGCAATTTCAATGGTTTTGTATGAGTGAAATGTCCAGCTAACTCTAACACCCCTAAAACTTATAGTTTTTTGAGTGAATTTTAAAGGTTTTTTAAATGCTAATTCCTAACTATATAAGGCCTGAAACCTATGGTTGTTTCAGTGAATTTGCAAGGTTTTTTAAATGATAATTCCTAACTATATAAGGCCTGAAACCTATGTTTTTTTCAGTGAATTTCAACGTTTTTTTTAATGCTAATTCCTAACTATATAAGACCTGAAAGCCCACCAGGAATCTCCTGTATGCGCCAGGGGACTGCATTACAGAGAGGTGTAATGAAGCCACGCCCCTTTTTACACCTGTCTGCAATGCAGCCCCGTGCATGTTTGAAAAGGGGTAACTAATTCCCCTTGCATACTGCGGCCACTGGGGGCCAACTAGCCCACCTGGAACCTCCAGTAAGCGCCAGGGGGCTACATTGCACAGGTGTAATGAGGCTATGCCCCTTGTTACACCTCTCTGCAATGCAGCCCCCTGGCGCGTTTGCAGAGGGGGAACTAATTCCCCTTACATACTGGGGGTCCCTGGGTCCTATCTGCCCAAACGCTGATATTCCGAACGATTGAAAATGACTTTTCTTGAGAAACATTTGAATTTGGATTATCATATCCTATACTTTGGAATTTTTGCAAGACTGACTTTGAGGATGCTATAAATTACTCAAGTCTGCCCGAATTGTGTGGGTAAAATTGATACCTAGTCACTTTGAATAAGAATGTACTTACGTCTCCTCTAACATTTGGAAGAAATATCTAGTTATATGACAACAGGATACCGACATAACTTGAAGGAAATAAGAACGCCCTGAAGAAGTTCTGTTGTACAGAACGAAACGCGTCGGCTGGCTGTGGTACATAAACTTAAGGAAAATAAAAGGATTTGAATATACACCAAGATTTAGCGCTTCAATAAGGACTCTAAGTGATATGATTTTATTGGACTTATTGTGCAAGTAGTGCTGTGCCAAACTTTGGAATATTCTCCACTACTCTCTACTACTTACTCTCTACTACTCCACTACTCTCTAATACTCACTATCTACTACTCATTCTCGACTACTCTACTACTCTCTACTACTCTCTCGCTGCTACTCACTCCCTACTACTCACTATCTACTACTCTCTACTACTCACTCTCTACTACTCTCTACTCTCTACTACTCACTCTCTACTACTCTCTCTCTACTACTCACTCTTTACTACTCTCTACTACTCTCTACTACTCACTCTCTACTTCTCACTCTCTACTACTCTCTACTACTCACTCTCTAATACTCTCTCTCTACTACTCTCTACTACTTACTCTCTAATACTCACTCTACTACTCACTCTCTACTACTCACTCTCTACTACTCTCTCTCTACTACTCTTTACTACTCACTCTCTACTATTTTCTCTCTCTGCTACTCACTCTCTACTACTCTCTACTACTCACTCTCTGCTACTCTCTACTACTCACTCTCTACTGCTCTCTACTACTCACTCTACTACTTACTCTCTACTACTCTCTACTACTCACTCTATACTACTCACTCTCTACTACTCTCTACTACCCACTCTACTATTCACTCTACTACTCTCCACTACTTACTCTCTGCTACTCTCTCTACTGTTCTCTACTACTCTCCACTACTCACTCTCAACTCTCTATTACTCACTCTCTACTCTCTACCTCTCTCTACTTCTCTCTCTACCAGTCTCTACCTCTCTACCTCTACCTCTCTCTACATGCACACATATACACATATATATATGCATATATATGCATATGCATTTATATATATGTATGTGTATATATATATATATATATATATATATATATATATATATATATATATATACACGCTCCTGTTCGCACCTATATCGACGGGGCTCTAGCGGTGGGTGCTGCAAACACGGTTGGTGCACCGTGTAATATTCCTTCTCCGAGTCTCCTCCCCCAGCCGGGAAAGAAGTGGCAGCACTCGCGGGGTATTGTACAGTATTTCCTTTATTGTTCCTTTACAGACGCGTTTCGGGTCAAGCCCTTTTTCAATGTGACAACCAGAGTGTTGCACAGGAACCATTGTTAAATGCAATACGTGATTTCAAGAGGAAACTGAAGAAGGACTACCCGTTCATAATCTGCGGGCGCCATATTGGAATGTGCAAAAACAAGCAAAACATTTCAAACTTATTCAGCAAGCAAGATTACGTTACATTTGTTATTTTAAACTTAATAGAGTTCGTACATTTAGCCGTGAATCGGCTGGCTAAACACATGGTATTACTTAAAGAGCAAAGCGTAAGTAACTTGAATGACATTCATATTGTCCTGTCAAAATTCTAGATGCTATCTATCACATACTGAGTATACGTGCTTAAACTCTTTACTATACCATTACTGAAATAATGTAATGTTGCCTGTAACATGTAACATTCCTTTACGGCAAGATTCTAAAGCTGGCCAAAATTGTGGAAAATTACACGCAAATTCCTCAACCGGCGCCAAAGTTATTCCCAATAGAATATATATATATATATATATATATATATATGTATATATATCCGGCACCAGCTGGAAGTTGCTCCTCCTCAAAAAGGATGTTTGCTACTAAATATATATATATACATATAGATCCCTTAAATTTGCTAGGAAGGAGTGGGAAGAGAAATTTTGGGAGGACCTACTCCTTGCTAGCAAAAGCAAAGACTCAAGGGGTTTTTGGAACCTTGTAGGCTCCCGGAACAGGCCCGATGAAGCTATGAGACCCTGTAATATTCCCCCACAAAGCTGGGTAAAACACTTTGGGGCTCTATACCTCCCGGCGGATGGGGAACTAAATGTCAGGGTGATCCCCCCACTAGTATCTGAACCCCATGGCTATAATCTCTTTACACCTTTAGAGATCGAAAAGGTAATCGGGTGGGTAGCCCCCCGGAAGGCAGCAGGCCCAGATGGCCTACCGGGGGATCTCATGCGGGCATATCCAGTGGCGTGGGGAAGGGTTATTGCAGCACTCCTCAATGATATTATGAAGGGGGGGCCAGTGCCCGATTCCTGGAAGGGGGCGGTGGTGGTCCCGATTTATAAAAAAGGATGCAGAGAAAGTCCGGGGAACTACCGCCCCATAAGCCTCATTGACTCCACCCAAAAGATAGCAGGTAAAGCTATACTTGGTAGGATTCTCCATTGGGTGGAGGAAAATAAAATATTATCAGACTTCCAGGCAGGGTTTCGGGCAGAAATGGGGACGATAGAGCAGGTGTTTAGGCTAGCACTCCTTGGCTGGAAGGTGGTGGAGCTAGGCAAGGGCAGTCTATACCTGGCTTTTATAGATCTGAGGACTGCCTTTGACCTAGTTCCCCGGGAGGAGTTATGGAGGGTGCTTTATGGGCTGGGATTGCCTCCTTATATCTTGTCCCTCCTTATTAGCCTTCACGCCCACACCTTTGCTCAGGTTCGCTGGGGGAGAAATGGAGAGAAAATCCCAGTGTCTAGGGGTGTGAGACAGGGATGCGTCCTAGCGCCCACCCTCTTCTCACTATATGTGAATGGGGTGATGGAATATCTCCAGCAAGAACCAGCCGACGCTCCCTGTCTCGGGGGAGTGCGGATCCCAACCCTACTTTTTGCGGACGATACGCTCTTGATTTCCAAGACTCCGCAAGGCCTCCAGAAGTTGCTAACTCGTTTCCAGAACTTTTGTGTTTCAAGGGGCTTAGTAATCAACGTGGATAAAACTAAGTTTTTAATCCTAAACCCTCCAAGGAAACTGGGCCGCCCACCTATTCTCAATTCTGTTCCCTTGGAGAAATTATCCGAATTTGATTACCTTGGAATACGGATTACGGATAGCATGAACTGGTCACCTCACATTGCCAAGATGGTCTTGAACCATAAGAGAGTAGGAGGTGCCCTTCTGAGGGAATTCCGGGCATCACCGAGGAGGTCGCTCGCCCCAGCAATTGACATTTACAAGGCTAAGGGAGTAACATCAGCCTTGTATGGGGCAGAGCTGTGGGGGCATTGCTGCCTGGATTCCCTGGCAACAGCAGAGAGCAAGCTTTTGAAATCTTTAATCGCCATCCCTCCAAGCACTCCAACAGTGCCTGTGCTGTTGGACACAGGCTGTAAGAATATCAAAGACCAAGCCCGGCTTCGTCCACTTCTCTTATGGACACGTATTTGGAGGGGTGATGAGCTAAAATCTTATGCTGAAGGGTTGGCTGAGATAATGAGCTTGGGCGGTTGGGCGAAGATTAAGTGGTTGAGAGACACCAAAAAACTCTTGGAGGAACTTGGGCTGGGGGTCTGTTGGTCATCAAGAACTGCTCCACCAAAAGAGGTTCTGAAAAGATTATACTGGAATTGGGTTGCGGATCAGCTAGTTATAAATTCTGGACATTGTAAATCTACAGCTGCCTTTTTAACAATAAAAGATGTAGTAGTTTACGAACCTTACCTGGACCTAATTACCCTTCCAGCTGATCGAGCACTGTATTTTAAATTCAGAGTGGGCTCCCTTCCAGTTGGGGCCCTGGTGTCAAAGTGGAAATCAGGTGCCCACACGTCCCCTTCTTGTGCCCGTTGCTCCTCTAGGATAGAGTCTATTCCGCATATCCTGTTCGAATGTCCGGACTATGCTAAACCCAGGAGTTTTTGGCTCAAACCCCTTTGTCGCAATATGGGTACGCGTAGTTACCTGGTAGCCCTTCGCATCCTAATGACGGACACTTCCCCCCCATTGTTTGTGGTGTAGCCAAATTTTTAAAGCATTTTTGGTTGATCCGATGCAAAAGATTGTCAATAGCGGTTTAATTCGTTTTAGCTAATTTATTTCTGGCATTACATGTCCTTTTATCTCGCTTAAATGTACATTTAATATTGCTTCTTAAAAATCTCTTTTCTAGTTTTGTAAATGCTGTATTTTGTGTACGCTTACAAGATATCTTGCATATCGAATAAAAGCTTCAACCAGTCATATATACATATATATATATATATATATATATATATATATATATATATATATATATATATATATATATATATATATATATATATATATATATATATATATATATATATATGTATATATATATATATATATATTACCTACTGGCGGTCGCCAGTAGGCAGTTATTGTTAGGATTTCTTTCAATGTTAAATTTCAAAATTCAATTTGGAATAACTTTGGCGCTGGTTGACGAATCTGCCTGAAAATTTCCTCAAAATGGCCTCTTCAAACTCTGGTCCTTCTCTGAAAGTTTGGGGGGTATTCGTCAAGCGGGGGCTGAGATAAAAGGGGGGTCACAAAACGCGTTTTCCCTATGTTAATTTCCATAGGGCGGTCGACTTCACTTTTAGCCCGAACGGCTGAATGGATTTTCACCAAACTTGGCAAAATTGTAGGGACTGGTAGCCCGATGTGCCTTTGCTATGTCTCAAGATATGTGCTCCAGTGGATTTTGAGTAATTTAGGTTCAAAAAAATATATATATCTATAAGCGCGCCCCGGTACGCGCTCCGGGGAGCGCACCGGGCGCGCCACACGACTTGCGCACGGAAAGCTGATTGGCTCACGGGTGTCTGTAAACATTCGAAACAGTCCGGAGCGGCCGCCATCTTGTGTCTCGGTAGGATCGAGACACAAGAGGTGACATAAAAAAAAGGGAGAAATTACAATAAGGGGGCAGGGTAGACCCCCTCCTGACCCCCTAGGTTTGATGTGGGGGCTAAAATAGGGTCCCATGGGGCATTTAAAAAAAATTATTTTTTTTCGATTAGCGCGGGGGAGCGCCCGGTACGCGCACTGGGAAGCGCACCGGGGAGCGAAGCATGGGGAAAATCCAGGGCCTTATTTATGAAGGCCTTGCGACAGTTTTGCGCCGCCTGTGCGTCACTTTTTGTGACGCACCAGTGGTGTAAAAAATGCCCCTCGTTGCTCTATATTTAAAAAGTGACGCATCTAGGTAGATGGGTCACTTTTTAAAGCCCTACGCCACATTATACCTGCGTCAGGTATAATGTATGCCGAGGGGGCGTTCCCCCGCAAAAAGCTTCGTAATAGTGACGCAGTGAAATCTATGAGATTTCACTGCGTCACTTTTAGGATTCTGTTGCGTCAAAATCTTGCGTCTGCCTCACAGCAGGCATAAGACTGACGAAAGACCTTTCACATGGGGCTTTCCCCATGTGAAAGGACTCATTACTGGAGTTGCGTCACTTTTGTGACACACTCCAGCAACGCGTCACTTTTGTGTTTACAGATACGTCAGAAATACTGACGTATCTGTAACTCCTTGCGACATGATTCATCATACATTAAATATGACACATCTGGAATGTCGTAAGGAGTGCGCACAGAAAAGTGATGCATCGCTGTTTGCACGCAGCGATGCGTCGCTTTTCAGAAATGAGGCCCCCAGTTTATTCACTGTGTCACCTCTATGACCCTTTCTTGCGTCAATACGTCCCTTTTGCATACGTTACACCTGAGGTAGGAATAATGTGGCGCAGGGGCTTACAAAGTGACGTAACTACCTAGATGCGTCACTTTGTAAATATGACTGAATAAGGTGCAGTTTTTTACAGCACTGGTGCGTCACAAAAAGTGACGCATCGGTGGCGTTAAAGTGACGCATGGCCTCATAAATGAGTCCTTCAGTCTTCTACTCATGCGTCATATTAAATTTATGACGTATTATGTTGGAAGTTCTTTTAGATACGTTAGTATTTCAGACGTATCTGTAAGCGCAAAAGTGAAGCATTGCTGGAGTGTGTCACAAAAATGAAGCAACTCCAGCAATGCATCCTTTCACATGGGGCCAAGCCAAATGGTGTTAAGGTGACGCATGGCTTCATAAATGAGGCCTTCAGCCTTCAACTCCAGCAATGCATCTTTTCTTACCCTTCCACACCCCCGTTCCTTTTCAACATTTTCTTTGAATATCTACATTCCCTATATTCACTCTTCTTCTCCTTACTTTCCTTCCCAACATTCACCTTCTTTCAGTCTCCCTACTTCACTTCCTTTCTCCTCTCATACCTTTCTGTTCTTTCTTACTCATTTTCCTTTCCATTATCAATGCACTCCATTTCACTTACTCTTTTTCATTTTTTAAAGAATATAGGGGCATATTATCAAGGGGGTTTATCTCCGCTTTTTTGGCTTTAAAAGCCAAGAAAGCGGAGATAAAATTATCTCCCTATTACCTAGCTGGTGCTAACACCAGTTAGCGACAGCTAGTAGGAGATAGCGACCATCTTGGGCCCCACTTTTCATTTCAGTGATATTTATCACTAATGACATGCAAAGTGGGCGTGCCAAGATGTTAGCGACTGAAAACAGTCGCTAACATCGCTATCTCCTATTACTAACTTTTGGAGATATTCTCGCTAAGCGCGAATATCTCCAAAAGCTAACACCTGCCCTGAGCAGTTGTTAGCCATGTTATCCAATGGGAGGTGGATAACATGGCTAAGAGCATTAGCTCGGTAATGCATGAATATTGCTGACTTTTCAGCGATATTCATGCATTGGAGCGATTTTTATCGCATTTGCGATAAACCTTGGTAATACCAAGGTTTATTTGCGGTAAAAATCGCCGCAGCTCAGCGGTAAATTTTTGTCTCTAACCAAGCAATAGCGATAATTATCGCTATTGCTTGGTAATATGCCCCATAGCTCTTTGATTAGAATTGGAGGTAGTTCTGAAAATAACTTTTTGTTTTCTTCTTTTTTCAAAACAGGAACAAAAACAGGGAATGGAAACTGCTCAACAGGAGCAAAAAAAACAAAAAAACTTAGGGGTGGAAAGGGCAGTGATGGTTTTCCAATGCTCGAACCATGAGCTGGACACTTTGCTCCCCAAAGGTAAGGAGTTGATTGCAGTATCTGCATCTCAGGCACCATGGTTAAAAGCAGGTTGAATGTTTGGCACAAGCTCCTGCGATTGCCCCCTCCCAGAAGTAATTGCTCCTCCGGTGGATGTAGAGGCCCTGAACCTCTTGTGCCAGAGCCCTGACACTTTCCCAGGCAAAATTCTGGGGGTGCCTCCTCTCCACATGCCGGATCATCGTAAAGTTCCCAAATGAGTATTTTTTTGGGGGTCACCCCGTGACAGGACTTGTTTGCAGATCCTGCACTCCACTTTTGGTGCATTCACCTTTTTTTGGTTAGGTGGTATTTTAAAAAATTTCCAAATAAAATGTTCCTTCACCTTTGGGGTAGGAGGCTCCTCATTGATGAAATCAGGTTCTTCATCACTGCTGGATTCTCTGGCAGCCATGGTAAACCAAGAAAGATCCAGGAGCAAAAAACAGGTCTTTCAGTCACAAAAGTGAAAGAAGAAGTGAAGGAAATGGGTGGGGATTTCATTCTTTGTAAAAAAAAACTGTTTGCAACCAATGAAAAGTGTTATTTTAAGGTCACGTGACTTGACACGCTGACGCTGCGCGCACCGGAGCGCTTCCGGGTGCGCACACGCGGCGCGAACATAGGCGCTTCCGGGGCGCATACGCGGCGCGAACGTAGGCGCTTCCGGGGCGCTTACGCAGCGCGAACGTAGGCGCTTCTGGGGCGCATACGCGGCACGAACGTAGGCGCTTCCGGGGCGCATACGCGGCGCGATCATAGGCGCTTCCGGGGCGCATACGCGGCGCGAACGTAGGCGCTTCCGGGGGCACTTACGTTGCGCGCCGAAGTGACGTCTTCATAGTTTTACGGAAATGCAAAATCATTTTCATTTCCTTATAAAAAAAACTGCTTTTATTTCTATGGTACGAAATGTTTGCGTTAATATTAACTTTTAATTCATATTTTTTTCACGAACGAAAGTAGCGCTCTGGGTGCGCTTTCCGGAGAGCATCCCAGAGCGCGCACCCAGAGCGCCCCGGGAAAAAATGATTAAAAAAAAAAAAACTTCAAAATTAATACTTACACAAAACAGCAAATTGTAAAAAAAAACATAGGTTAGAAACTCGATATAGAAAGGAATTAGCATTTAAAAAAACCTATGAAATTCACTGAAAAAACCATAGGTTTCACACCAGTTATAGTTAGGAATTAGAATTTAAAAAACCTATCAAATTCACTGAAAAAAACATAGGTTTCACACCACTAATAGTTACCTGGAAATTTTACTGACATAAAACCATTGAAATTCCCACATTATAGTTAGTTGGACTCACTATAACTTGCGCATGTAATGCACTGCTGATGACATCACATATTACATCACTCATGACATGGTCAGTGACATCACTCATGACATCACTGATGACACCATCCTTGTGACAGACAGACTGACCTACTTTCACTGTAAAGTAACCCTTGAAACACATTTTGAAAAAAAAACTAACATTTAAAAAAAGTGGACATACCTATACCAGTTACAACAACCAATTCAGTAATTCCACCATTTATATACACATCCACTCACTCACCAACACTTCTATATAGTCACTCATACATATACTCACTCATCATATGTAGTGAGACTCCTATACATCATGTTCCACACCGACAGTCTTCCAAAAGTTGCTCACACACATACTCACACATGCAAATAAACTATTGAACATCCATTTATTTGCATATACAGCTATACACACACTACCAGTTTACTTCTAAGGAAACTTACACATACTTACTCTCTTAAACAATCACTTATGGAAACACATACTTATTAAAACAAGAACTCTTTCAATCTCTCACTCTCACATATACTCACTCATATACATCAATACGCACATATACTAGATTAAATCATATGTAGTTACTGATAAAGACACTAATGAGACAGTCATTCACTCACTAACACACGCATATACACACTCATTCACCCATAGAGTCCTGCACATATGCCGTCTTCAAAACACATACAAACAGTGAGTCAGTCATTGATGCATCTATGTGCTAAGTAACACTCTCACCAAACCATACAGACACTCATACTGATACTAAAAAAAATCCAATAACCCATATACACACACATGTAGCTACTCACCAAATCATGCAGCCATTTATACACAAAGTGAAACACTGATACATATATTTAAATATTTAAACATTACTCGTTAATATATGTATTCACTAAGATACACTTAATAAGCCAGTTAACCAATCATTTTTTTTTTAAAACATCCATTTACACACTTATTTAAACATTTATTCTTCCATCGACCTTTACATATACATATATAAAACATATTTATTTTTCAGAAAGCACACATTCACTGGATGGTGTCATCAGTGATATCATGAGTGATGTCACTGACCATGTCATGAGTGATGTAATATGTGACGTCATCAGCAGTGCATTACACACGCAAGTTATAGTGAGTCCAACTCACTATAACGTGGAATTTCAATGGTTTTATGTCAGTATATATATATATATATTCACTGAAAAAACCATAGGTTTCACACCAGTTATAGTTAGGAATTAGCATTTAAAAAACCTATTAAATTCACTAAAGAAAACATGGGTTTCACATCAGTTATAGTTAGCTGGAAATATATATATATATATATATATATATATATATATATATATATATATATATATATATATATATATATATATATATATATATATATATATATATATATATATATATATATATATATATATATATATATATATATATATATATATATATGTTCCTTGGAGTGATGACCTACTATTAATCACCCTTGATATAGAGTCACTGTATACCAGCATCAACCATCAGGCTGGATTGAGAGCCCTTGAACATTTTTTGGGAACAAAATCTATTTCTTGTTACAACCACAACAAGATGTTAATAGAATTAACGGACTGGTGCCTGCATCACAATTTCTTTATGTTTGGCAAGGACATATTTTTACAACAGCGAGGAGTGGCTATGGGTGCCTGCTTCTCCCCCAGCTACGCGTGTTTACATGTTGGCTGGTGGGAGGAGCAGGTACTCAGTGTCGCGTTTAAAGATATTATGTCTAATCATGTAATGCATTGGTTGCGTTTTATCGATGATGTTTTTATAATATGGAAGGGGGACCGTATTGATGCAGAAAACTTCATACACTCAATTAATAACAACAACGAGAATTTACATTTCACATCACACATTGATAAACTAGAGGCGGAATTCCTTGATGTGAAAGTTTTTGTGAAAAACTCGGAGTTATGTACCAAGTTACATCGCAAAAGTACTGCTGGAAACAGCATTCTCCACGCTACCAGCTCCCACCCCCGCCATGTAATTGACAACATTCCCTTTGGAGAGCTGTTAAGGCTTAAAAGAATTTGCAGTAGTGATGAGGATTACCAACTTTGTGCTACTGAAGCTCTTGACAGATTCAGGGAGAGGGGTTATAAAGAATCGGTACTCAAGCAATCCATTACCAAAGCTAACTGCAGATCTAGAGACTCCCTCCTGTCTAACGCAGAATCTTGTCCTGAAATCAGTGTAGAATCATCAAACAATCCACCTAGATTGATTCTAACTTTCAATAAACAGGAACGAAAAATCAGGTCCATTATTAACCAGAGATGGCCGGCGCTTAAAACTGATTTGACACTGGCCCCCAGAATTATGGATAAACCTGTTATCACCTATAGGAAAGGCCTCAGCATGAGATCCCAATTAAGTCGTGATTTTCCTGAACTTATCAAGCAGGACAACTGGTTGGCCAGGCCTGGCTTCACGCGTTGTTCCAGTTGCAGGGCTTGCAAATTTGGAGTTAACACCTCCAAATACTCTACACCGTTTAGACCCGACCCCATTGACATCAAAGGGAAACACAACTGCAAAACAGATTTTGCAGTATATGTTCTGACATGCACCTGTGGCTTAAGATATGTAGGTAGCACAGGCAAGCAGGTGCATGTCAGAATCCTTCAACATCTGCGTGCAATAGTGAACAATGACAGTTCATATCCTGTGGCCCGCCACTTTAAGGCCATCCACCAAAATAATCTCGACTGCTTGACATATTTTGTCATAGCCTCTGTACCCAAACCGACTAGAGGGGGAGATAGGGACCTCATGCTTAGAAGACTAGAATCACAGTTCATTCTGGAACTAGATAGTCGCTTTCCGAATGGTCTTAACACCACGGAAGACCTGCATGTGTTCCTGTGACATCTTTCTGTTGATTATTATGTAGGAATTTTCCAGCTAACAAACTAATGTCTGACCTCTCTGTTCCTTTCTTATTTTTCGGTAATGCATTTTGTTCATCACTTAATCTGTTTCATATCATCATGGTCTTCATGTTGAATAGTGATTGGGAGTTTTTACTCCTAGATCATTATTAATACAAATGTGGTACATTATATATATATTTGTTATATATGAAAAAATAATTTTTTCTTCCCCTTTACTTTATTCTTTCCCCTTGGGGTAGCACACACACTCCTTTTTCCCCCTTTTTTCTTTTGCACTTTCAATTTTTGACACAGACCTATGGGGCGTGACTATAGGTGGTCATTCATTCCGAATAAATTTTACGATGCCAAATCTATCATTTTTGAAATAAATGTATAATCACAATCACAACCCATAAACAGCATTCATGCTGACATAATAACAAACAGACATATTGTCTGTTTACTCTGAGACCTCATTGGTGCATAAATATTGGCATTAGAGTTTAATGATTTGTCATTTTCTCTTTTTTGTTTATAAAACGCCATTTTTCATCACCATGTAAGTAATTTGTGAACATTTTAAAAATTGCGATGTTTGCACAAAAGTCTCAGTTTACATGTTTTTTATAAAAGTGTATATAGATTTTTATGGACTACAAATATTTATTCTTTTATTATAGAATGAATTATAACTTGATTGTGATTTTAATAAGTGCATTTAAGCAGTTATTCTATCTGACAATTCATTTATATTTGCATTGAATTAGAAGAAAGACCACCTGAGCCTAAGATATGTAGTGTGTCTTTCATGTCACTTTATCACATGATTGCAAAGAAAAAAATGCCCGGGAAAAACTGTTTGTATTTAAGCCATGTAGAACTTACTGACAACTGATCTGTGAACAAGGGCGGACGCCCGAAACGCATAAGATCTGGTGGCCTTGTACGCTAAATAAATCGTTTTAACCCACAACGGACGTTGGAGTGGCGTGGTTCTTTCCTTTCACTGCTGTGGCGGCTGCTGCGCTGGTTTGGGGAGAGAGCTGCATTTGCGCATATATATATATATCTGTATACAAAGGAGGCGGCACAACCAGGATACTTTTAAGCCTTCTTTATTCAGACTTCACCCCACCAACGCGTTTCGGCCACAACTGGCCTTGCTCACGGTCGGTTAGTCCCTCCACAGTGTTGCTTTTTATAGTCCCATAGTGAGCCCATTATGGGATTTGTAGTTACTCTTAGTGAAATTAAAAACAAAAGAAAGACATTGCGTGCTATTCAATTATTACACTTTTGTGACTGATAGTTCACTGTGGCTTATGTTAAATAAAGCAGTTGTCGGGTGTAGTATCCTAAGTCTTTAGTTGCAGTTCTTTAGAATTTTGGGGTATAGTACCCATTTCATTTCCAGAACATTTCACTCCAGATGAATTTGCAGATCCTCTCCGAAATTCATTCCTTTCGGGTGCTTCGTTCTAAGCTTGATTATCATCCTTGATTCGATTTGCCGGAGTTTTCGGACTGTGTCTCCGCCTCTTTCCAATTTGTCAAGCATTTTTACTCCATAGAACTGCATTTGTCTCCAGTCTCCATTTTGACACAGGCTCATATGTTTTGCAGTGGCATATTGCATATTTGAGTTTTTCACCGCTCGGATATGTTCTAAAATCCGTTTTTTTAGCATACATGTTGTACATCCCACGTACTTCATTCCGCATTTGCACTCAACAATGTATATCACATTTTTTGAGGAACACGTGATCTGTTGGTCAATTTTCATTATTTTCCCATCTGGCTCTTCGATTGTTTTCATGCTTTTGCCGATTTTGCATGCCTTGCATGAATTGCACGGTTGAAAACCTTTGCGCTGATTCTGGAACCAGTTTGATTTCGGTTTTTCTTGGAAATAACTTCTGACTAATAAGTCTTTCAGGGATGTGTTCTTTTTGTAGGTTATTAGCGGTGCTTCACCGAGGGTGGTTCCGATGTCAGTATCCCCTGACAGAAGGTGCCAATATTTTTTTATAATACGAGCAATATTTCCACTCTCTTTGCTGAATGTCGTTATGAATCTTGGAGAAACACTGATTTCTGTTTTTTTGTTCAGTTCTATTAGTGTTTGAGTCCTTGTTTTCAAATCGATTTTTCTTTTGCATTTATTTAGCACTCTTTCCTCATATCCTCTTGATCTGAACCTGCATTTGCTTTCTTCTATTACTCTTTCAGCATCCTCTGGTACTGAGCAATTTCTTTTCAAGCGCGTGAATTCCCCATACGGTATGCTGTTAAGAAGGGATTTGGGGTGAAAACTGGTCCCGTGGATAATGTTCAGTTCAATACCATTGCTGAAATACCGGATTTAAGAAACTTTTTTGAATCACTTTTTGACTCGAATGGCACTTCAATGTCAGACTCAGAAATGTTAGAGGAGTTAAACATTCCAACTGATGAAAGACCAACGACCGGATTAAAAAGAAAATCTAGATACTACCCGATACTATCACCAGGAAATAAAATAGATTTGTTTTCTGAAGCAATCATAAAGGAACTGGACAACTTGTCGAAAGTGAGGAATAGCACACGTGAAAATCTTTCAAAAACTGAACGTGAAGCCATTAAAAAACTAATGGAGAATGAACAAGTTACCATAAAACCGGCGGACAAGGGGGGCAATATCGTGCTAATGAGAACAACAGACTATAAATGTGAAGCCATGAGGCAACTAAAACAAGAGAACAATTATCAGATAATGGAAACAAATCCATTTATGAATATGAAGAAGGAATTACAAGAACACTTGGAAACCTGGTATGCAAAGGGTTTAATTGATGAGGACGAAAATAAATACTTAACTGTTGACTATCCAATAACACCCTGCATATACTTTCTTCCAAAGATTCATAAGACTCTAAATAACCCTCCTGGAAGACCTATTGTCTCATCGTGTGGCTCGCTATATGAAAATGTGTCCAACTATGTTGACAAATTCCTAGCTCCTATTGCCCAAAGTCTACCTTCTTATATCAAGGACACTGGCGAGTTTTTGAGAATTCTTATGAATGTAAATTGGAGTTCAGAATACCTGTTAGTCACCATTGACGTGGTCTCGCTATACACTTCGATCCGCCATGAGGTCGGGATGCAAGCATGTGAGCACTACCTTAAACAACGTAGCATTGTGTATCTGGAACATTCAAAAATGCTAATCCCAATGATCGATTTGTGTTTGAAGAATAACGTATTTCTCTTTGAAAAGCAACTGTTTAAACAGATATGTGGTACTGCCATGGGCATTTCTCTATCTCCCAACTATGCGAATATCACTATGGGGTGGTGGGAGAAGACCATAGCATGGAACCAGGACAATCAACAAGATCTAGACCGGATAATATTATGGGTGCGTTATATAGACGACATGTTTATTATTTGGCATGGGACAGACATCCAGTTCCAAAGCTATTTCAATAAATTGAATGAAAATGAACTAGGTCTACAATTTACTTGCAACACCAGCACTGAAGAAATAGACTTCTTAGACACAAAGATATACGTGTCTAATGACAAACTTGAATCTACACTATTTCGTAAGAAAACAGCAACAAATAGTGTGTTGCACGGGACCAGTTTTCACCCCAAAATCCCTTCTTAACAGCATACCGTATGGGGAATTCACGCGCTTGAAGAGAGATTGCTCAGTACCAGAGGATGCTGAAAGAGTAATAGAAGAAAGCAAATGCAGGTTCAGATCAAGAGGATATGAGGAAAGAGTGCTAAATAAATGCAAAAGAAAAATCGATTTGAAAACAAGGACTCAAACACTAATAGAACAGAACAAAAAAACAGAAATCAGTGTTTCTCCAAGATTCATAACGACATTCAGCAAAGAGAGTGGAAATATTGCTCGTATTATGAAAAAATATTGGCACCTTCTGTCAGGGGATCCTGACATCGGAACCACCCTCGGTGAAGCACCGCTAATAACCTACAAAAAGAACACATCCCTGAAAGACTTATTAGTCAGAAGTTATTTCCAAGAAAAACCGAAATCAAACTTGTTACAGAATCAGCGCAAAGGTTTTCAACCGTGCAATTCATGCAAGGCATGCAAAATCGGCAAAAGCATGAAAACAATCGAAGAGCCAGATGGGAAAATAATGAAAATTGACCAACAGATCACGTGTTCCTCAAAAAATGTGATATACATTGTTGAGTGCAAATGCGGAATGAAGTACGTGGGATGTACAACATGTATGCTAAAAAAACGGATTTTAGAACATATCCGAGCGGTGAAAAACTCAAATATGCAATATGCCACTGCAAAACATATGAGCCTGTGTCAAAATGGAGACTGGAGACAAATGCAGTTCTATGGAGTAAAAATGCTTGACAAATTGGAAAGAGGCGGAGACACAGTCCGAAAACTCCGGCAAATCGAATCAAGGATGATAATCAAGCTTGAACGAAGCACCCGAAAGGGATGAATTTCGGAGAGGATCTGCATATTCATCTGGAGTGAAATGTTCTGGAAATGAAATGGGTACTATACCCCAAAATTCTAAAGAACTGCAACTAAAGACTTAGGGTACTACACCGACAACTGCTTTATTTAACATAAGCCACAGTGAACTATCAGTCACAAAAGTGTAATAATTGAATAGCACGCAATGTCTTTCTTTTGTTTTTAATTTCACTAAGAGTAACTACAAATCCCATAATGCCTCATAATTGTCTCACTATGGGACTATAAAAAGCAACACTGTGGAGGGACTAACCGACCGTGAGCAAGGCCAGTTGTGGCCGAAACGCGTTGGTGGGGTGAAGTCTGAATAAAGAAGGCTTAAAAGTATCCTGGTTGTGCCGCCTCCTTTGTATACAGAAATTTCCAGGGTCAGGATCCGACCCCTGGGCGGAGCACACACTGTTGAGCGCTCTCGTTTGGCTTCAGGATCTCTTTGTGTATCGATATATATATATATATATATTCACTGAAAAACCATAGGTTTCACACCAGTTATAGTTAGGAATTAGCATTTAAAAAACCTATTATATATATATATATATATATATATATATATATATATATATATATATATATATATATATGTATATGTATATATATATATATATATATATATATATATATATATATATATATATATATATATATATATATATATATATATATATATATATATATTACCTACTGGCGGTCGCCAGTAGGTATATATAGTTAGGATTTTTTGAATAGGGATTTCTGAAAATTCTATGATGAATAACTTTGGCGTTGATGGACGGAATTGGCTGAAAGTTTCAGGAAGTGGCACATTTGGTTTCTGAGCGTCCTCTGAAAGTTTGGGGGGGGTTCGCCAAGCGGGAGCCGAGAAAAAAGGGGGGTCCCAAAACGTGTTTTTAACATTGAGTTTTCCATAGGGCGGTTGGACTCACTTTTAGCTTGAACGGCTGAATGGATTTCCACAAAACTTGGCAAAATTGTAGGGACTGGTAGCCCGATGTGCCTTTGCTATGTCTCAAGATATATGCTCCAGTGGTTTTTACGAAAATTAACTTTGAAAAATATATATTGGGCTACATTGGGCTATATATATGTTAGAGCCCAAATGTAGCCCAATGTAGCCCAATGTAGCCCAAAGATGGCCACCAGAGACAAAAAAAAACAAATGTAGCCCAAATATATAGTCATCTTGATTGGAATAAAGTGTTAACACTTAAAACATTTAATTTGCAAAGGAACAAAATGAGGGGGTTCATTTTGCCATAGAAATTATGATTAGAGCTGAAGAAAGAAAAATTAGGGCACATTTTGAGTGACTTCTAAAATCCTCTTATATTTCATTTAAAAAATTCTGATATGCAGTCTCCCAAGATGGCCACCAGAGACAAAAAAGCCCAAATGTAGCCCAAATATCAGCCAGATGTAGCCCAACTATAGGCCAATGACAGAATGTCCCAGAGTGTTCTAAAGAACAACTAGAAAGCTAACAGTCTTACTTATGACAAAAGTATGGCACACCTGAAGTCATCTTGATTGGAATAAAGTGTTAACACTTGATACATTTAACTTGAAAAGGAACAAAATGAGGGGTTTCATTTTGCCATAGAAATGTTATATATATATACATATATATATATATATGTATATATATATATATATATATATATATATATATATATATTCAATGAAAAAACCATTGGTTTTAGGCCATATATAGTTAGGGATTTGCATTTACAAAACCTTATTTTACTCGCATAAAACCATTGAAATTCCATATATAGTTATAAGCGCTAACTATATATCGCGCACCCGCAATCCACTGCTGATGATGTCACATATTACATCATTCATGACATGGTTAGTGACATCACTGATGACATCACTGATGACATCTCAAATGACATCACTGATGACATCACTGATGACAACATCCAGTGACTGTTTGTTTCTGTAAAGTAAACAAATGTCTTACATATTGAAGAATGAGTGGATGTATAAGTGTCTGGATGAAGGATTTAGTAGGTGCATGACTGACTGTATGAGTGAGTGATTAAATGTGTCTCACTGAGTGCATGGGTTAGTGACTAAACTGTCTTAATTTGTGCATCATTATGTCTGTTGTTCTGTAAACTGCTGCATGTGTTGATCAGGAGCTATATGAGTAACTATATGGGTTATTGATTGGTTGCCCAAGTATTTGTATGGGAGACTGAGTGTGTGTGTGGGTGGCTGGGAGGTGTATGACTCTGTGCATAGATGTGTGAGCAGTTGATTCACTAGATGTATGGGTTCAAAAGTGCATGTGGAAACAGCTGTATGGGCGGTTGACTGTGTGCATGAGTGTATTGGTGAGTGAATGGATATCTCAGTGCTACATGTCAAAGTAAGTACATATGTAAAACACAGTACATGTGAGAGTTGACATATATAAATAACTGTGCATAAGAGCCAGTGAATGTGTGAGTGGCTGTATGGATCATTGTAAACTTGTATCAGGGATTGTATAAGAGAGTAAATATGTGTTAGTATATGTTTGAATAAGTAAAGTTTGTCTAACTGTATATTTGAGGAAATGGAGGTGTGATTGATTCTTTGCATGACTGACTAGGTGTGTGAGTAACTCCATGGATGAGTAACAGTCTATGAGTGTCTGTTTACACTGATTGTATCTAAGGTTATATTAGAGTCTGAAGAGGTTCATCGTATTATTACATGAATGATTATCAGTCATGTCAAATGAGATGTTTTCAGTGATGTCATCAGTGATGTCATTTGAGATGTCATCAGTGATGTCATCAGTGATGTCACTAACCATGTCATGAATGATGTAATATGTGACATCATCAGCAGTGGATTGCGGGTGCGCGATATATAGTTAGCGCTTATAACTATATATGGAATTTCAATGGTTTTATGCGAGTAAAATAAGGTTTTGTAAATGCAAATCCCTAACTATATATGGCCTAAAACCAATGGTTTTTTCATTGAATTTTCAAGGTTTTGTAAATGCAAATTCCTAACTATATATCCACTATAACCTATGGTTTTTTCTGTGAATTTCATTGGTTTTTTAATAGCAAATATGAAAAGCTTAAAAATGTCAAGTACGTGATAAATAAAAACATTTTCGTATTTATGCACGCTGATGTGCTTTGAACGCTGCACCCCCCCCCCTCCCCTCTTTTGTCATAGTAGTACTCTCTCTTTACAGATACTGAAGGGTAGTTAACGCAGGCCTTTACCCCCGTTGTAATCCGTCGTGGCTGCTTGTCTCTCTATTTGATTGATTGTTGTCCAAGCATTTACTGTTTTAGAATTGGTTCTCTTTGGATCATTCTCTATTTACAAACAAGCACAAAGTCGCAATACTCTGTTTAGTCTTTGCAGATAGTGAAAAATCGTGTAAAAAAAATAAAAGTAATCGAGCAAAATCAGTAGGCCACTAATTGGATCTCTTTTTCACCTCGCTAAAATAGAAATATATGGAACAACCCTTCATGAGAAATACGAAAATAGTGAGATGAACTGAGCTCCACACCATGAGGGCTGCAAGACAGCTCGGCTCCATCACCCATCCCGCACAAAATAACGACAAACCGTATGCAAATATGAAAAATATAGACATCACACCAGCAAAGAAACAGGGTAAAACATTTTATTAAAAAACTATTTACATAACGTTGGTTTATAAGATGATGTCAGTAGTGGACCGATGTGTGAATAGATCGAAAGCAGCACAAGGCTCCAAGATCCGGATGGCAAGCTCCTGGATGTTGGGTGCCATAGTTTAGAGTTCTGAATTTGAGCCTTTTTGAATGTCTGTGCTTAGTTGAATCAATTTTGCGGCTTGACACAAAGCTGACTCAAGCGTTGCTACTGATGCTATGCAGACCAAAACTGGTTTTCAGTTTGTACATTTTTCTAGATTTTTAATCCAAGTTTGGTTGACTTTGTAGAACGATGGCTTCAAATTTTCAACATACTGTGTGGTGGCGCTGACTGGGAGGGGGCGCTTTGCTCCTGCCCCCTCCCCAAGTAAGATTTTCATACGTGAAAGTACGTTAATGGTTTTGGTCCCTGAGATGCTTCGATGTCACTGCCATTCTCAAATACAATAAGTTCTGGATGTTGGGTGCCATAGTTAAGAGTTCTGAGCAGCGCTTGTAACACTGTCTGAAGCTTATTTCCACCTACTGCAGCTTCACTATTCTCAAAGTAAGTGAGTGTCGTTTGTGGACCTGACTGCATTAGAAAACAATGTGATATGTTACCTTCCTAAACAGCTTGACGGAGGCCCCTGAGGGGCGGTGTGATGGCCATGGACTCGGAGAAGACGCTTGGCTCCGACACCCTCCCCAAGTCTTATAGCACTGGTGTAGCCTGAGATCGCCCCCGACATAGGCGGCCGGCTCCCGGGATCCGGCGGAACTTTTTGCCTTTTGATGACTCTTCAATTCTGAACCTTGTCCCATCCAGCTGAGTTGCGCCCACTCTTGCGGCTACAGCGTCTTGCCCACCATCCAGCTGAATTGCGCCCACTCTTGCGGTGCAGCGATAGGCGACTGCCACAGGACTCTCAAAATGGCGGCCGGCTCTTCGGTTTTGGGCCTGGTCCACTAAAATGGCCCTGGGACACCTTTGAACTCGGACGCTTCCCTGATAGGGCTTGGGTCCCATTCTCGAAATGCGTCCCCTCAGCCGTGAAGATTCTACAAAAGTCTTGGGGGCCTCCGACTCCCGCATGCTTCTGGTGGGGAGCGGCTGCCATGTCTGCTCGTGGAATGGCCACGACGGAGCTACGAGATGGTAGTGGTCTCATGCTGACGCCAGCTTTAGTCTGAAACATCCAGAAACACTGTAGACTACCAATTCGATCAGTTCCGGTAGCGCCCCAACATGACCCGGAAGAGAAGAACTTGCCCTCCCCTCTTTGACTGATGGTTCTTGTTGCCTGTCCCCTCTGTTGTCATTTAACAGAACTTTTTGGACTGCTGAAAGGAGTTGTGTTCCGAACGCTGGTTGGTGGAGACATTTTGACTATATTCTTGACCTACGTTGTCGCGTAATGCGTTATATGACACGCCGCGTTACCGCACCCGGAAGTGATCCGCGGCGCGGCGCGCAGCGCGCAACGTAAGCATAACAGGACATGTGACTTGTTAATAAAACTTTTCATTGGTTCATTTTACTTTTGTTAATTTAATGATGAAAAGCTTGGTCATATGACCTAAAAATTACGCTTTTTATTGTTTTCGAACAATATTTTTTTTTCAAACATATGTTATAATATTCCAGGCTAATGTACTTTCCCGGAAAATCTACAACTGTCTTGCAAGTAAAATATATTCCTTTTTCGAGAAAAAGGGCGTTTCTTCCTTCCATGACGGAGCCGTTGAGTAAAAGAGATTCGGCCTGCTATCTTAGTCGCCGTTACCCCTGATTATCAGATTCTTATCGATCACTTTATATTGCAGACATGAAAAACACAACTGCTATTAAGCATTTATCTTTACTGCGTTCCTACATATTATACCTTTTATCCGTCATGTAATTGGACTGCTTTATTTCACTTGCCTTTTACAGATTCGAAAACAGTCACTAAAAGTAAAAACTTTACAAATGTAAATACTACTACCGTGTTTTGTTTTAAAAACCTTTATTGTGAAAATGTCAGTATACAAATACGGGCCTATAACCACGTGGGCCGGCCACGGAGCAAACTGAAATCGTATATGTGAGGAGACATTTACACTGTAGAAGAACGTAACGAGCGGGCCATTAGGTTGCAAGAACAAAGGTGTCTAACAGTTGCGGAATCGGTGGACGTACATTTTGTAATTAAAATACGACACGGCCACTTACAATAACATTTTCTAGATATACATTTGCGGGCAAGGAGTTACGAGTCCCATTTATACCGGCGCCATTTTGGGCGAGGCCGGGCAGGTCCAAGATATAGTCAAAATGTCTCCACCAACCATCGGCCAGACCAGAACCCCTTTCGTCCCTTTATGCTACAAGATGATGTCTTCCATTCAGAAAATATTGTTGGCAGCATTTTGAAAGGAAACAGAAACAGCCATTGTCCTAGTGAGTTTCACATTGTTACATTTAGGAAGAATGTTGAAGAGTAGTATGTGGAAAATCTGAAGCCATTTTTCTACAAACTCTCAATCAGACTTGGATGGAAAAAAAAAACCTGAAGAATGTACAAACTGAAAACCAATTTTTGTCTGTATAGCATCAACAGTAACGCTTGAGTCAGCTTTGTGTCAAGCCGCCATTTTCATTCAATCAATAGCGTCCCCCTGCACACATTCAGGGACCTGGTCGTGTCTTCAGATGAAACGGATTGTAGGAAAAGAAGCAGAAAGGAAAAGGCAAAAAGTTCCGCCGGACCTCGGGAGCCGGCCGCCTATGTCATGTGCCACCTTTGGCCACACCAGGGCAATAGTGAAGCTGCAGCAGGTGCAAATAAGCTTCAGACAGTCCTACAAGCACTGCTCAGAAATCTCAACTGAGGCACTCAACATCCAGGACTTGCCATTCGGATCTTGGCGCCTTGTGCTGGTTCTGACCTATTCACACATCAGTCCACTACTGACATCACCTCATAAGCCAACGGGGCACCCCACGCCGACTTTCGGCGCAGCATTGTAGGATGGCCACACCAGTGCAGCCACTTGCTGGACACCACCTCGGTGCCATCCGGATCTCGGCGCGTTCGAGTCACTGTGCCGGAAGAGTGACCGGAACTCAGCTGGACACGCCGTCTTTCGGCGCAGCATTGTAGGATGGCCACACCAGTGCGGCAATTTGCTGGACACCACCTCGGTGCCATCCGGATCTCGGCGCGTTCGAGTCACTGTACCGCAACAGTGACCGCAATTCAGCTGGACACGCCGTCTTTCGGCGCAGCATTGTAGGATGGCCACACCAGTGCGGCAATTTGCTGGACACCACTGTTGTACAACCACCTCGGTGCCATCCGGATCTCGGCGCGTTCGAGTCACTGTACCGCAACAGTGACCGCAATTCAGCTGGACACGCCGTCTTTCGGCGCAGCATTGTAGGATGGCCACACCAGTGCGGCAATTTGCTGGACACCACCTCGGTGCCATCCGGATCTCGGCGCGTTGTGCTGCCTTCGGCCTATTCGCACATCGGTCCGCTACTGATGCCGCCTCACGTGCCAACGGATTTTCTACGCTTTTTGTAGCCCTATGCCGCATAACAGGTCATGTGACTTGTTTATAAAACTTTTCATTGGTTCATTTTACTTTTGGTTTCCTAAAGATGGAAGGCTTGGTCATATGACCTAAAAATAACACTTTTCATTGGTTTAGAACATTTTTTTTTCCCAAACGATGAAAGCCCCACCTTGTTTCTGGATCATTCAGACTGAAGCTGGTGTCAGCATGAGAGCACCACCATCTCGTGGCTCCGTCGTGGTCATTCCGCGAGCAATCATGGCAGCCGCTCCCCACCAGAAGCCTGCGGGAGTCGGGGGCCCCCAAGACTTTTGTAGAATCTTCACGGCTGAGGGGACGCTTTTCGAGAATGGAGCCCAAGCCCTAGCAGGCAAGCGTCCGAGTTCCAAGGTGTCCCAGGGCCATTTCAGTGGACCAGGCCCAAAACCGAGGAGCCGTCCGCCATTTTAAGAGCCATGTGGCAGCCGCCTATCGCTGCACTGCAAGAGTGGGAGCAACTCAACAACATGGTGAGCGAGACGCTGTAGCCGCAAGAGCGGGCGCAACTCAGCTAGATGGCCGCCACCTGGGAAGGCCCGTTCACGCCGCCTCCCCCACCCCCGGGCCGCCGCACGCCAATTTTCGGAGCAGCATTGTAGGATACCAAAACCAGTGCGGCAGTTTACTGGACATCACCTGGGTGCCTGTCGTACATGTTGTGTCAGCCATGTGACACTGGACACAGTCCCATCAACATCTCAACGCGTTCTGCTGCCTTGGGACTATTCGCACAACAGACAGCTACTGACGAGGCCTCCCCCCGCACCACCCGGGACGCCCCACGCTGTTTTTCTGTGCTGCATTGTAGGATCCCAAAACCAGTGCGGCACCCAGGCGACATCACCTGGGTGCCGTCCAGAACTCTGCACGTTGTGCTGCCTTGGGACTATTCGCACAAAAGACAGCTTCTAACCATTGTTGCTTTTTGTGTTGAAAAATGTTTAAATGTTTTTAGTTTTTGTTCCGTTCGTTATAGTTAATAGTTAATAAAGTTTTATAATCTTACTTTGTTGGAGTGTTTTTTTTTTTTTATAAACGGGTGAATGGGGCCTTGAATCGGGTTATTGTCATGTGTGGGCTTTGGAAGTGTGCTGCTGCAGGATCGGACATTTCAAACTCAAATGCACGTTCTTTTTCTTACCTTTCCGAAGCATGGAGCGCAATAGCAGACAGAGAAAGGGTGATGCACGTGTTGAACACTACCTGACCTGGCAAGTTGCTGGCAGTGCCCCCCCACCCGCTCCTAAAAGAGGGCACACACACACCGCCGCCCCGAGTACTTCACAAATCTTTAAAAGACCATGCGCTTGTTCATGAGGCTTAAATGGTTTATCACCTCTTCTAGAACCCCTGCATCGACCCTCTGACGTTTCCTGGAAAAATTACCATATAACACAATACCAAGCCCTGTCAGCTGAAACCCCCAAGGAATCATGGGGCATATTATCAAGGGGGTTTATCTCCGCTTTTTTGGCTTCAAAAGCCATGAAAGCGGAGATAAAATGATCTCCCTATTACCAAGCTGTCGCTAACACCAGTTAGTGACAGCTAAAAGGAGATAGCGACCATCTTGAGCCCCGCTTTGCATGTCAGTGATACTTATCACTAATGACATGCAAAGTGGGCGTGCCAAGATGTTAGCGACTGGAAACAGTCGCTAACATCGCTATCTCCTATTACCAACTTTTGGAGATATTCGCGCTAAGCGCGAATATCTCCAAAATCTAACACCTGCCCTGAGCAGTTCTTAGCCATGTTATCCAATGGGAGGTGGATAACATGGCTAAGAGCATTTGCTCGATAATACATGAATATCGCTGACTTTTCTGCGATAATAGCAAGGTTTATCTGCGATAAAAATCGCTGATGTGCGGCGATAATTTTTGTCTCTAAACAAGTTAGAAACAAAAATTATCGCTAGTTGTTCGTAATATGCCCCCGGGTTTTTGCTTGCAGAAATCGGGAGGCGGGAGACTAGCACTGAAATCAGTAGTCACACGCCTGAATCAGAAGAGTTGGCATGTCTGAATTCTCTACAGCTGGGGCCATAAACTACATCCGCAGGGGTAGGTGATAGCCTGGGACCAGCCTGGCATCTAAAATGGCTGCCGTGCACGACAAAATTGTGGCATTGGAAAAAAGGCAAGATGGCGCAGCCGCTGGAAGAGATGAATCAACATATATCAGCCTCCTCAGCCACCCTCAGGAAACATAGGGAATTAGGATACGTCTCCCGCACCCCCTTATACCTAGTAATTTAATTAACGAAGCACAAAATGGCGAATTCCCGTTTCGCTACCAGTTTGCGGCCCAGTTCGCGGCCCGTGAAGCGCTTCTACCGTGAAAAATCATTTTTTTTTTATTTTCCCCACGGGACCCTTTAATAACCCCAACAACATTCCTAGGGGGTCAAGAGGGGTATACCTTGCCCCCTTTCATTAAATTCCCCCTTAGTTTTTCACCTCTTCTTCTCTCTCGATCCTACCGAGAGACAAGATGGCGGCCGCTCCGGACTGTCACGCAGCAAAAAAAAAAAAAAGCTCACGCACAGCCGCTGGAAGAGATGTATCAACATATATCAGCCTCCTCAGCCACCCTCAGGAAACATAGGGGATTAGGATACGTCTCCCGCACCCACTTATAACTAGTAATTTAATTAACGAAGCACAAAATGGCGAATTCCCGTTTCGCTACCAGTTCGCGGCCGCGCTTCTACCGTGAAAAATCATTTTTTTTTTATTTTCCCCACGGGACCCTTTAATAACCCCAACAACATTCCTAGGGGGTCAAGAGGGGGATACCTTGCCCCCTTTCATTAAATTCCCCTTTCGTTTTCCACCTCTTCTCTCTCGATCCTACCGAGAGACAAGATGGCGTCCACTCCGGACTGTTTAGAATGTTGACAGACACCGGAGAGCCAATCAGCTTTCTGTGCGCAAAGTTCCGATAAGCGAAAAGTAAGCGGACCGGATCGCTGCCCAGAGCGCTGTTACAGATATATATCTTGGTTTGAACGTTAATTTCTCAAAAACTACTGGAGCACATATATTGAGACCTAGCAAAGGCACATCGGGCTAACAGTCCCTACAATTTTGCCAAGTTTCGTGCAAATCCATTCAGCCGTTCGAGCTAAAAGTGAGTCCAACCGCCCTATGGAAAACTCAATGCAAAAAACGCGTTTTGGGACCCCCCTTTTTTCTCAGCCCCCCCTTGACGAAACCCCACCAAATTTTCAGGGGCTGCTCAGAAACGAAATGTGCCATTTTCCTGAAAATTTCAGCCGATTCCGTCCACAAACCCCAAAGTTATTAGACATAGAATTTTCAGAAATCCCATAGGGAATTAATCCTAACTATATATACCTACTGGCGATAGCCAGTAGGTAATATATATATATATATATATATATATATATATATATATATATATATATATATATATATATATATATATATATATATATATATATATATATATATTACCTACTGGCGGTCGCCAGTAGGTATATATAGTTAGGATTTTTTCTCTATGGGACTTTTGAAAATTCTATGTCTAATAACTTTGGCGTTTGTGGACGGAATCAGCTGAAATTTTCAGGAAAATGGCACATTTTGTTTCTGAGCAGCTCCTGGAAATTTGGGGGGGGTTCGTCAAGGGGGGGCCGAGAAAAAAGGGGGGTCCCAAAACGCGTTTTTCCCATGTTAATTTCCATAGGGCAGTTGGACTCACTTTTAGCCCGAACGGCTGAATGGATTTGCAGGAAACTTGGCAAAATTGTAGGGACTGTTAGCCCGATGTGCCTTTGCTAGGTCTCAATATATGTGCTTCAGTGGATTTTGAGAAATTAACGTTTAAATCAAGATATATATCTGTAACAGCGCTCCGGGCAGCGATCCGGTTAGCGAACTTTTCGCGTATCGGAACTTTGCGAAGCGAAGCTGATTGGCTCTCCGGTGTCTGTCAACATTCTAAACAGTCCGGAGCGGCCGCCATCTTGTCTCTCGGTAGGATCGAGAGACAAGAGGAGGCCAAAACAAAGGGGGAAATGAAGGAAAGGGGGCAAGGTAGACCCCTTCTGACCCCCTAGGATTGATGAGGGGGATATTATAGAGCCACGCGGGGCCCCAAAAAAAAAAAAAAAAATCCGATTTTTTTCGCCGTAGAGACGCGTCTTGGTAAGCGAACCGGGCAGCTAACCGGGCAGCTAACCGGGAAGCTAACCGGCAGTGTAACGGGAGTCTGAGGAGTAGCTGATTGGCTGTCAACATTGTAAACAGTCCAGAGCGGCCGCCATCTTGTCTCTCAGTAGGATCGAGAGACAAGAGGAGACCAAAACAAAGGGGGAAATGAAGGAAAGAGGGCAAGGTAGACCCCTTCTGACCCCATAGGATTGATGAGGGGGATATTAGAAAGCCACGCGGGGCCCAAAAAAAAAAAAAAAAAATCCGATTTTTTCGCCGTAGTGACGCGTCTTGGTACGCGAACTGGGCAGCTAACCGGACAGCTAACCGGGAAGCTAACCGGCAGTGTAACGGGAGTCTGAGGAGTAGCTGATTGGCTGTCAACATTGTAAACAGTCCGGAACGGCCGCCATCTTGTCTCTCGGTAGGATCGAGAGACAAGAGGTGGAAAAAAAAAAGGTGTAAATGAATGAAAGGGGTAAGGCAGACCCCTCCTGAACCCCTAGGATTGATGAGGGGGCTATTAAAGTTCCCTGCGGGGCAAAAGAAAAAAAAATTGCGATTTTTCGTGGTAAAGGTGCTTCCTGGTACGTTAACCGGGCAGCTAACCGGCAGCGTAACGGGAGTCCGACATATTGTGTTTTTTGAACGTTTGTGATATGTGCACGTGTGGATTTTGTCTAATTAAGGTTAAAAAAATATATATATATCTTTAAGCGTGTTCTGGCGCGCTTACGTTTTGGGTTTGGTTTGCGCTGCAGAGACGATACGTCACGGTTATGCGATGCATCATGAGGCGTCTCACGGGCTACGTGATACGTCACTTAATAAAGAATATATTTTACAGCTATAGATATTAGCTTTTAAAAAACCAATGAAATTCACAGAAAAAACCATAGGTTATAGACCATATATAGTTAGGAATTTGCATTTACAAAACCTTGAAAATTCACTGAAAAAACCATAGGTTATAGACCATATATAGTTAGGGATTAGCATTTAAAAAACCTTATTTTATTTGCACAAAACCATTGAAATTCCATATATAGTTAGTTGCACTAACTATATATCGCGGACCCGCAATCCACTGCTAATGATGTCACATATTACATCATTCATGACATGGTCAGTGACATCACTGATGACATCACTGATGACATCTCAAATGACATCACTGATGACATCACTGATGACATCTCAAATGACATCACTGATGACATCACTGACATCTCATTTGATATTACTGATTACATCACTGATGATATCATTTATGTGATAATACATCTTCAGACTCTAATATAACCTTAGATACACTCAGTGTAAACAGGCACTCACAGACTGTCACACATCCATGGAGTTACTCACACACCTAGTCAGTCATGCAAAGAATCAATCACATCTCCATTTCCTCAACTATACAGTTATACACACCTTACTTATTCAAACATATAGTAACACATATTTACTCTCTTATACAATCCTTGATACAAGTTCACAATGATTCATACAGCCACTCACACATTCACTGGCTCTTATGTTCAGTTATTTATATATGTCAACTCTCACATGGAGTGTGTTTTACATATGTACTTACTTTGACATGTAGCACTGAGATATCCATTCACTCACCAATATACTCATGCACACAGTCAACTGTCCATACAGCTGTTTCTACATGCACTTTTGAACCCATACACCTAGGGAATCAACTGCTCACACATCTATGCACAGAGTTATACACCTCCCAGCCACCCACACACATACTCAGTCTCCCATACAAATACTTGGGCAACCATTCAATAACCCATATAGTTACTGATATAGCTACTGATTTAAACATGCAGCAGTTTACAGAACAACATAAATAATGATTGCCAAATTAAGACACTTTAATCACTAACCCATACACTCAGTGAGACACATTTAATCATTCTCTCATACAGTCAGTCATGCACCTACTAAATCCTTCATCCAGACACTTATACATCCACTCATTCTTCAATATGTAAGACATATTTTAACTTTACAGAAACATACAGTCACTGGGTGTTGTCATCAGTGATGTCATCAGTGATGTCATTTGAGATGTCATCAGTGATGTCATCAGTGATGTCACTGACCATGTCATGAATGATGTAATATGTGACATCATTAGCAGTGGATTGCGGGTCCGCGATATATAGTTAGTGCAACTAACTATATATGGAATTTCAATGGTTTTGTGCAAATAAAATAAGGTTTTTTAAATGCTAATCCCTAACTATATATGGTCTATAACCTATGGTTTTTTCAGTGAATATATATATATATACCATACAAAGCGGCGTCCCAAGCGTGCTCTCAGATGCAAATTATCCACACTTACACGGCAGGTCTGTCAGCAAAGGTAGGGTTTATTCACGCCATAAGCCCTACGTGATGCGTTTTGCACTCCTTGAGTGCTTGTTCACACAATGGTAATCACAAAGTTTGCCGTATTTACTGTGTGCTCTGTATCAACCAAAATGACGGACTTACAAACAAATGCTGTGATATGTAGCGCCATCTTGGAGTTATCGGATGTTGTATCATTATGTACATAAGCTTACAAAGTTGTACAAGTTATAATAAACAATACTGTAGTACATCTCTAAATATGGTGTATTCCTGAAAGTAGCTCATTGATAGACTAATCCAGTCAAATATACAATACATATACAATGTCTGAAAGGTTCCGGATAGTCACATCGTAATTGTAATAATGGCGTTTTTTGTGAGTCCGTTTACAAAAGCCGTGCCTTAGTGTGTAAATCTAGCTGAAAATATGCTTTGTTTGAACAGGGGAAGAGCCGGCGTACGTGGAATGATCACATGTCCTGCCTGCCCAATCAAAAGCATTGATGACTGGTTGTTACGGTAACTGTTACCCGTTACCGGCACGTGGGCATATTCTTCCAATCATCTATTATGGAAGGTTGCCATGGCTAATATAAAGCTCGAACCTCATCGGAACGAATAAGTAGTGCATGTAGATCACACCATAGATGCCGATGGCATATGATTTGCAAAATGCAAATCCTATACATTCCTATAATGAATGTATACCATCCCCTAATATGTGGGGAGTCTGGATGTACTGAACAGGGCACATATGTATGACGTGACTCCACCTCAATATGTACAATGTCTATGAGGCGCGATTTGTATCCCCTGGTTAGTGGGAAAGTAATGTATATACAAATGTATATAGTGTGTCACCCTAAATAGTGGGTTATTCTATATGCTTCAATTACAGCATGGTGTATTACCCTAGATAGTGGGTTGTAACATTGGTATCCAATACATCATTGACAGTTATACATGGCAAGACAATGTTATATGAACTTCCCATAAGAGTACACACTTATGTCAAAAAAGGCAAAACTTTGATTACACTGATATGATCAGGCCAAAAAACCTGTGCTCCAATTTACCGCAAACGGTAAAATATCAACCTAAATCAAAGTGCACCGTGATTCAGTCCAAAATAGCAAAATTAAAAATTAAAAAAGACATACTTGGAGCGAAGAATAGAGAAAGCCAACGTTGAAAGGAATAGGGTGCAGTTGTCGCAAGCCTGAGACAGAGTCCCTCCCTTTCAACCTGTTGGAGAAAGTACATAAAAGAGAATGTATCTATACATTTATATATTATACAAAAATGCAACCATTAGCCATGTAAGTGTACATTATATTCTTCATTAAGGTTGTGTCCTTTTGGAAAACGGGTACAGAGACCTATGATATGCCTCGATTCCCGTTGCCTCAGTTTCAAAGCACGGTTACCACCTCTGGCAGAGAGGATCACCTGTTCAATAATATAGTATTTCAAAAGTTTGGCATTGGAAAAATGGTGACTCTCAAAATGGCGAGCAATCGGATATTGTTTATCCTTATTAGTTATGGCTCTGGTATGTTCAAGTATTCGTTGTTTTGCCATTTTCGTGGTGCTCCCTATGTACTTTAGATCACATGGACTTACCAATACATAGACCACAAACATGGTAGTACATGTTAGAAATTGTTTGATCACTTCCATCTTACTCGTACTGGGATTCCAATATTCCTTTACCATCTGGCTGTTAGCACAAGCTTTGCAGTGACCGCAAGGAAAAAAGCCGGGGAGATCGACCCTTCGTGGTGTACTATCACTGATAATGTTATGCACCAAGAGATCACTCAAATTGCGGCCCCTGCGATATGTGATACTAGGTCTGGAAGGGATGGTATTTCCTATTATAGGATCGTTCTTAAGGATTTCCCAGTTTCTAGTGATACTTTTTTTGATTTGTTTGTAGTTGCCATTGTAATTAAGGATGATACGGGTCACATTTTCATCCTCCATTTTATCATCATCCTTCCTCAAATTGCTGAGCAGGTCTTTGCGTTCTACTTGTTTCACTCTATTGATAGCTTGTTTGATAACCCATTTGGGGTATCCTCTGGCTGTAAATCTTTCCACCATTAGTGTTTCTTCCATCAGATAGTCTTCCATGGTGCTACAGTTTCGTTTCGCCCTAAGCAGTTCTCCATAAGGGATGCTCCACTTTAAAGGTTCAGGGTGGCTGCTCAGCGCGTGCAGTAGTGTGTTACCTGCTGTTGTTTTCCGAAACAGTACGGTTTTAAGTTTCTTATTCTGCACTTGCACCTTGGTGTCCAGATATTCAATTTCTGTGTTGCTAATATTACTCGTAAGAGTGATATTGTTACTGTTAATATTGAGTTTAGAAATGAATTCTGTGGCCATTTCTTCACTTCGTTTCCAGATAAGGAAAATATTGTCTATGTATCGTAGCCACATAGTGACTTTTTGGAAGTCTTCTTTCAGATCTGGTCTGTGTCTGATGTCCGCCTCCCATGCGCCCATGAACAAGTTGGCAAAGCTCGGGGCAAAACATGTGCCCATCGCTGTGCCATGTGTTTGAATATAAACGTCATCATTGAACAGAAAGAAGTTGTTAACCAGACAATGTCTGATCATGTCCAATATCATGGTAGTATGTCCAAGATACTTGATGTTACGGTTTTTCAAGAATCTGGCGCATGCCTCAATCCCTTGTGTGTGCTCTATTGAGGTATATAATGAGCTGACATCTAGAGTTATGAGAAGCTGTTTGCTTTCCCACTTGACATCCTTGATTTTGTCAAGGAAGTCTTTCGTGTCTTGTACGTATGTTGGTAGGCTCTTCACATATTCTTGTAGAAAATAATCTACGTATCTGGAGATGTTTTCCAGAACGCTCCCTCTAGACGAAATGATAGGTCTGCCTGGGGGATTATGTTTGCATTTGTGCACCTTCGGAAGTAGGTATAATATAGGAAGAACGGGATACTCCTGTTTAAGATAACAATATTCCTCCCACTCAATCCATCCTTTATCTCTCCAATCTGTAAGTTTGTCCCAGATTGTAGTAATGCTCAAGTTATATTCCAATCTGTTACTCCTTTTATAGGTTTTGACATCATCTAGTTGCCTTTGTGCTTCCCCTATGTACATGGCTTTGGGTAAAATGACAATATTGCCATCCTTATCTGCAGGTCGGATGACAATGCTGTCATCCTCTGCTAGTTCTTTCATTGCTAATTTTTCTGTTGAAGTTAGATTGTGTTTGAAACTTTTCATTTTCTTGGGCCAATTCTGGCTCCTGTATTGAAAAAGTTCCTTGCCCACCATTTCCTGAAAAGTGTCAATATTATCATGGTACAGTTTGGGGGTAAAGGTGGATCGTGGTTTAAACCTACTTCTGGTATTGCTGTCATGTTGTATTTCTAGTGCCTCTAGAATGCGTTTAGCTTCCATGCTTATCTCATGCTCATCCATTTCATTGCTTATCTCGTCTAAAGCCATCAAATTGTCTATATCCCCAATAATCAGATTCTCCTCCACATCTCTGGAATTACTTAGACATTCATTTCTGCTCCTGGCAGGTTTCAATGCATGCCATTTCTTAAGTTTTAGTTTACGACAGAATTTAAAAAGATCGATCTTGTCATCCACGTAATTCATAGGTACTGAAGGACAGAAGGAAAGACCTAGACAGAGAGTACGTTTATCTTTGTTGTTAATGTCTCGTGAGGAAAGGTTAATAATAGAATGATTTACCTGGTTTTCATCCATCATTAGTATTTCTTGTTTTGGCCTTTCTTGTTTCCCACTTGACCTTGTGCTCTGTTTCCTCCTCTGTTTGTATTTCTTCCTCTTCTTGTCCCGGTACCTCTTGGCCTTCCTCTTACGGGTGAGGGAGTTTGCTGGTTCTTGGCCTGTAGTCATGCAGATGCCCTGGTGGCTTGCCGGCTCTGATTCATGAGCCGGTACATCTCTAAAAAATTGGGTTTTGCCTTCTGTGCTGTGTCCCCTGCGGCCATTCCACTGCATGTGCTGTTGGTGGACTCCGAGTTATCTGTAAGAGATGCACTGGTATACTCATCATCTCCATCCACTTCTTCGTTGTCTACTCCGATATTGCTGACTTTTTGTTGGATCGCATCGTAGAGATGATCATATTTCTTGGCATGAGTCAGTATTCTCCCTGACTCATAATCACCACAGTCCCTGTGGAGTTTGTATTGTTTTCTTTTTTTAATGTCATCTTCCAGTGCTTTGAGTCTTAATTTCATCTCACCAATATATTCGACAATAACTTCTTGGTCTTGATGTTTGTTCAGCTCTTCTGCAATGTCTTCGATCTCTTTTTTGATTTTCGTTCTGTCCGCCCAGGCATACTTCACCAGAATCTGCATCATGACTTTGGAGCTTTGAGCAGAGTTTGCAGCCCAATCCTCCATCATTTGGGGATCACGGGATTCATAGGAGGGGGTGATGTAGATTCGTAGGCCTCTCGGAACCATATTTTTCTCCAGGTAGTCCTCAAGAGATGTGGCTTCCCACCACTTTGAAACCTCATGTTTATGGAGTTTCTCATATTTCCTTAATAGGTCCATAATCGGTTTGTTCGCACTTGCGGGCATTGTTATTGATGCGCCTTTACCTGGCGCCCTGGCGAACAAAGAGAGTGCAGCTTCTCTTCTCTCTTTTTCTTCCTCCATTCCGAACGCTCAATCCCTTGACAGACACCGCACTGTTAGCGTGGAAATCGCACCACTCCGTGAGTACTAGGAGTTCCCCCTCGTCATCTGTAGTTATATTGTTGACTTCACTTCAGTCTGTCATGTATAACTGTCAATGATGTATTGGATACCAATGTTACAACCCACTATCTAGGGTAATAAACCATGCTGTAATTGAAGCATATAGAATAACCCACTATTTAGGGTGACACACTATATACATTTGTATATACATTACTTTCCCACTAACCAGGGGATACAAATCGCGCCTCATAGACATTGTACATATTGAGGTGGAGTCACGTCATACATATGTGCCCCGTTCAGTGCATCCAGACTCCCCACATATTAGGGGATGGTATACATTCATTATAGGAATGTATAGGATTTGCATTTTGCAAATCATATGCCATCGGCGTCTATGGTGTGATCTACATGCACTACTTATTCGTTCCGATGAGGTTCGAGCTTTATATTAGCCATGGCAACCTTCCATAATAGATGATTGGAAGAATATGCCCACGTGCCGGTAACGGGTAACAGTTACCGTAACAACCAGTCATCAATGCTTTTGATTGGGCAGGCAGGACATGTGATCATTCCACGTACGCCGGCTCTTCCCCTGTTCAAACAAAGCATAATTTCAGCTAGATTTACACACTAAGACACAGCTTTTGTAAACGGACTCACAAAAAACGCCATTATTACAATTACGATGTGACTATCCGGAACCTTTCAGACATTATATATGTATTGTATATTTGACTGGATTAGTCTATCAATGAGCTACTTTCAGGAATACACCATATTTAGAGATGTACTACAGTATTGTTTATTATAACTTGTACAACTTTGTAAGCTTATGTACATAATGATACAACATCCGATAACTCCAAGATGGCGCTACATATCACAGCATTTGTTTGTAAGTCCGTCATTTATGTTGATACAGAGCACACAGTAAATACGGCAAACTTTGTGATTACCATTGTGTGAACAAGCACTCAAGGAGTGCGAAACGCGTCACGTAGGGCTTATGGCGTGAATAAACCCTACCTTTGCTGACAGACCTGCCGTGTAAGTGTGGATAATTTGCATCTGAGAGCACGCTTGGGACACCGCTTTGTATGGTATATGATTGCCGGGTGCTTCACCGGCAGCGTGCCACCCCCACTTGACGAGGGATACTCCAGAGAAGCGATCTTTGGACTGATATATATATATATATGTATATGTATATGTATATATATATATATATATATATATATATATATATATATATATATATATATATATATATATATATATATATATATATATTACCTACTGGCGGTCGCCAGTAGGTATATATAGTTAGGATTTTTTTGAATGGGGATTTCTGAAAATTCTATGTTGAATAACTTTGGCGTTGATGGACGGAATTGGCTGAAATTTTCAGGAAAATGACACATTTCTGTTTCTGAGCGTCCCCTGAAAGTTTGGGGGGGTTTCGTCAAGCGGGGGCGAGAAAAAAGGGGGGTCCCAAAACGTGTTTTTAACATTGAGTTTTCCATAGGGCGGTTGGACTCACTTTTAGCTCGAACGGCTGAATGGATTTCTATGAAACTTGGCAAAATTGTAGAGACTGTTTGCCCGATGTGCCTTTGCTAGGTCTCAAGATTTGTCCTCCAGTGGATTTTGAGAAATTAACTTTCAAAAAAATATGTATATCTGTGACAGCGTCCCGGTTAGTGCCCCGGTTCGCGTACCAGACGCATAACAGAACTTTGCGAGGAGAAGCGGATTGGCTCTCCGGTGACTGTCAACATTCTAAACAGTCCGGAGCGGCCGCCATCTTGTCTCTCGGTAGGATCGAGTGGCAAGAGGTGGAAATAAACGAAGGGGGAAATGAATGAAAGGGGGAAAGTTAGACCCCTCCTGACCCCCTAGGATTGATGTGGGGGCTATTAAAGGGCCCCGCGGGGCAAAAAAATAAAATAATTTTTTTTTCGATTTTTTGCGGTGGAAGCGCTCACCGGTACGCGAACCGGGTAGCTCACCGGTAGCGTAACGGGAGTCCACCATCTTGTGTTTCGGACGAATTTAGTCACAAGATGGAGGATAAACAATGTTGGGAATGAGTATAAGGGGGCATGGGAGACATATCCTGACCCCCTAGGTTTTCTGAGGGTGGCTGAGGAGGCCCATAGATGTAAAAAAAAAAAAACTTTCGTTCCGGAAAGCGTAACAAGGGGAAAACCAAGGGAAATAGTAAAATAATATTTTAGAGTGCTTTGAGGTAGGGTAGCTCTGAATAGAGCTGCTGTGTTGTGTGGGTGATGTAAGTACCAACATGTAGGTACCAATGAAGAGTCTAAAATTCAATATACACCGTCTCCTCTGTAGATATTTTGTATGTTCTAATATGGGTTATTTAAATGTAAATGTGTGGAAAAGCACTTCATGCTTTAAAGCAATTGTATTTTTGAACTGATTGTTCTTTCCTCTTAGTCCTCCTCTTTTTTTTTTTCCCCACACTCTTCTTCAGCATGATAGTTGATAAATTTGTTCCCTCAAAAAATGTATATACATAAAAAAATTATATTAAATACATGTAAAATATATTTTTCCTTTAAAAGAAGAATACATTTTACAGCTTTTCATATTTGCTATTAACCCCTTTGATGCTGATGACAGAACGGTTCCGTCATCAGCATCGGCTGAGCTGTGCTGATGACGGAACCGTTCCGTCATGACTCCGCCCGCGCAAGGCGGAGTCAGCATGGGCGGGAAATTCGCGCCGCACGGATGCGGTTAAAAAACCATTGAAATTCACTGAAAAAACCATAGGTTATAGACCATATATAGTTAGGAATTAGCATTTACAAAACCTTGAAAATTCACTGAATAAACCATAGGTTATAGACCATATATAGTTAGGAATTAGCATTTACAAAACCTTATTTTACTCACACAAAACCATTGAAATTCGCATATATAGTTAGTTGCACTAACTATATATCGCGCACCCGCAATCCACTGCTGATCATGTCACATATTACATCATTCATGACATGGTCAGTGACATCACTGATGACATCACTGATGACATCTCAAATGACATCACTGATGACATCACTGATGACAACATCCAGTGACTGTATGTTTCTGTAAAGTTAAAATATGTCTTACATATTGAAGAATGAGTGGATGTATAAGTGTCTGGATGAAGGATTTAGTAGGTGCATGACTGACTGTATGAGTGAGTGATTAAATGTGTCTCACTGAGTGCATGGGTTAGTGACTAAACTGTCTTAATTTGTGCATCATTATGTCTGTTGTTCTGTAAACTGCTGCATGTGTTGATCAGTAGCTATATGAGTAACTATAGGGGTTATTGATTAGTTGCCCAAGTATTTGTATGGGAGACTGAGTGTGTGTGTGAGTGGCTGGGAGGTGTATGACTCTGTGCATAGATGTGTGAGCAGTTGATTCACTAGATGCATGGGTTCAAAAGTGCATGTGGAAACAGCTGTATGGGCGGTTGACTGTGTGCATGAGTGTATTGGTGAGTGAATGGATATCTCAGTGCTACATGTCAAAGTAAGTACATATGTAAAACACAGTACATGTGAGAGTTGACATATATAAATAACTTTGCAAAAGAGCCAGTGAATGTGTGAGTGGCTGTATGGATCATTGTGAACTTGTATCAGGGATGGTATAAGAGAGTAAATATGTGTTTGTATATGTTTGAATAAGTAAGATGTGAATAACTGTATAGTTGAGGAAATGGAGGTGTGATTGATTCTTTGCATGACTGACTAGGTGTGTGAGTAACTCCATGGATGAGTGACAGTCTGTGAGTGTCTGTTTACACTGAGTGTATCTAAGGTTATATTAGAGTCTGAAGAGGTTCATCGTATAATCACATGAATGATGTCATCAGTGATGTGATCAGTAATGTCAAATGAGATGTCATCAGTGATGTCATCAGTGATGTCATTTGAGATGTCATCAGTGATGTCATTTGAGATGTCATCAGTGATGTCATTTGAGATGTCATCAGTGATATCATCAGTGATGTCATTTGAGATGTCATCAGTGATGTCATCAGTGATGTCACTGACCATGTCATGAATGATGTAATATGTGACATGATCAGCAGTGAGTATAAGTATAAGTATAAACCGTTTTGTAACGCGCTCTGTTACTGGAGAGTATCCTGGCGCGGGGAAAAAGACAGAGAGGCAGAGAACAAGCAGTGGATTGCGGGTGCTCGATATATAGTTAGTGCAACTAACTATATATGCAAATTTCAATGGTTTTGCGTGAGTAAAATAAGGTTTTGTAAATGCTAATTCCTAACTATATATGGTCTATAACCTATGGTTTTTTCAGTGAATATATATATATATATATGTGGAGAAGTGTGACTGACTGGTTAGAGGAGGCATACCCTGAAGCTGAGGTCAGACCCGGGACCGGGGTTCGATTCCCGACGCGGCAAGGTCCTGAACCCAATTGTCCACGGACTCGATAATTCTCGCTTCGGTGCCCACTCTAAGCACGAGTTCACACTATGCAGCTCTGGGTAATAGTGGTGTGTGGAGTATAAATGTGTGAAACTAAAAACGGACTTGTCACTACCGTGATCAAGAACAGTTTTGTTCAAAACGCGTAGGTGAAGGAAGTATGATGGAGCTGAAATAAATCGTGTTGAAATCACCTGAGAAGAGTGCGGCGTTATTTTTAAATTGCTACAAAATATATATAAATATGAAGTATCCAAACGACCGAGAGACTCTCTGTTGGTTGACAAATCACTGGAAACAGAGAGTATGAATAATGAAGGGACCAGCCAAAATCTCAGATTTATAACAACACACAGTAAACTAACGAAAGCAGTACGGAAATGTTTGAATAAATACTGTCCAGTATTAGGAACAGACAAAGACCTTGCAGGTTGCATTGGATCTAATCCCCAGATCACTTTCAAAAGAGCAAGATCACTGAGAGACACTTTATGCAGAGCGGCTGAAATAACCAAACCTGGGATCCCTGGTATTCAAGGCTTCTATACATGTCGAAGCTGCAAAGCCTGCAAAAACAGCATAAACAAGAAAGAATGTATATTGTCCTCAGTATGTAGACCCTATGTGATCAAGAAACACACATCGTGTAACACTGAGTACGCGGTATATGCGTTATTCTGTCAATGCGGATTAGCCTACATTGGAAGCACCATCCAAAAGGCCAAAATCCGTATTTTAGAACATTTACGTGCTATAAAAAATTTAGGCAAAACTTATCCAATGGCGCGTCATTTCCAAAGCCACCATGAACAAAATACGAACTTACTCAGCTTTGTGGTACTTGACTTTGTAAAAGCGGATGTGAGAGGTGGTGATAGACTTAAAGAACTGCATAGACTCAAATCTAAGCTTATCATCCAATATAAGACAATGACCCCATTAGGCCATAAACTTGATGAGGAATTAGCTGTACACCTGGGATGATCATATTGAAGACTGTCTGATAGTTGAATTCTTTAATAATGCATTTCCTAATTTTGTGCGCTAAAGTCTTTAAGCCGCGAGCTTATTGTGTTTTTAAATGTTGTGTTTTATTATTGTACGTAGTTGTTTTTCTTTGAGGTGACACATTTTTTTATTTATTTTTTTAGATGAGATTTGACTAAGCTGAAGACAGAAACATTTCTAGCTAGAACATTCTATTGCCAAGCTTTTATATGCTCTAGCCCACTGGTGCATCACAAACGCAGAATATGTTGAAAATCAATAATTTTCATGTGCGTTATATTTCCCAATTTTGAATTGTAGTTAATGAATTACGAAGGATATTATTAATTACCCACTTGGGAGCGATACCTTCAATTGTGTATTTCAGTATGATAACTGTCTTATAGGGGAGTATGATGCATGAGACTGTATCTTTAAATGTTATCAGTCACATAATTGTTGTTTAAAATATTTTGCGAGAAGGAGCAGCGGCAAAATGCTATTGCGCGATTTAAATACAGCGTGCTAGAAAAGTAAATAAGATGCATAGTGTATGTATACATTGAGAATCAATGTCAGCGTGAGTCTTTCTTCATTTTGTTACATTGTAATCATGTGGTTATAAAAAAGAAAGCAACGCGAAGACAGGCACTTGTGAACAATGGAGTGTTAATGAAACGCGTTGAGTGCTACTTGCCATTAGACCCGAGTGAAATAAAACGGAGGTTTACTGCAGCAGATCTTGTGTCCGTGATTGCTGTCCCGGTTGGAGTGTGTGACGGCTTTGGCGTATTTGTTTGAGGCTGCCTGCCTCATCACGGACCGCCGCCATGGAGTGGCTGGGGAAAGGCACAGTGAGCCTTTGCTCAAAACTTTGACTTTGATATATTTATATATATATATATATCCATAGCATGCGTCCCGTAGAAGCCCGACCACGTCCACCTGATGGTACTGGTGCAATGCAGCGGGCACGTGTCCGGTAAATAATGTAACATGTAAAAGCGGCACCTCACAAGTTGGTGAGGCACAAAGAAGATTGAACTCAGCATACTGCTTTCAGATTAATTTATTTTCGGCAATGAGTTTCAACCTCAACAGGTTTTCGTCAAGGTCTCATTTACATATTGTGCCATATCCACCATAGAAATAGCATACAAGTGAAATACATGAAGAAGATACTGCCATAAAATTTCACAGAGAACATTGGGGTGCATAAAAAGAACGAAATGACTAATTAGTCCTAGTTTATATAATTAATCCATGACAGAATTATTATCAAAATAAAATAAAGATGACCAATTTGTAGACATGAAAAACAGCTGTAAATAAACAATCAACTATAAAAGCCAAGTATCCTAACCAGAACAAACATTTAAAACCCACTCGAGTTGACACATCATGATATGATAACCAAGTGGCCAACTTTTATAACACATTCTTCCTGACAGTTACCAATTTTTCTTCCTCAGTTGTGTTTGGTGGCTAAAACTCCCTGATTTGATTTTCATAATCTCCCAATTTCATATTCTAAAATGTTGGGATGTATGATTTTGTTATCTAGACTGAGTTTTTTTATGTAAGAAAAAAAATTAGCATTTTGATTTCTGTCTTCTAGATCTTCAGGACAAGCCGGAAATCTCCCTCCCTGATCGAGTGATTGAGGGTAAATCGGTGACTGTGAAGTGCACTGCGCCCGGGAGGTGCTCCGGCACCACCCCGGAGATAACCTGGAGCGCTGAGTCAGAGTTTAAATATCGCGAAGTTTCTACTACTTATAATCTGGACGGCACCAGAACCTATACATCTACTATCACATCCATAGCCGCGATGGAGCATAACAACACACGTCTGTCTTGCACCGCATACTTTCCAGCTGTGAGGAAATTCACTACAAGCAGCGTCTCTCTGACTGTTGACTGTAAGTACCGCCTTTAACCACTGCACAGAATAACAATCTCAGGGAATGTTAGTTTGATTCCGATACGACCAGGGTCCCGACCTCTTACTGTTTGTTACAGTGGTGGCAAAAGCCGTGATGCAGGCTTTTATCAATTTCAGAGACACTTAAAAAAAATAACTATCCACAATCCTAAAGTTAAGAAATCTTTTAAATAATAAATAGCAGAGGAGCAATATCTTAAAAGTGGAGTTTTGAGGAAAAATAGAACAAATTTAAACCAACTTTCACAAGCAAATTCACCTATTGTACCTGCAAATGAAGTTATAGCAAGTTGTGAAGATAAGCTTTTCAAAACCTTAGCAGAGGAACTTGAATTTTCAACAACACATTTCAAGCATGAAAGGACATGTTTTAGGAGTAAAAGGTAAGCGTGCACCATTACCCCCAGGTCCCTCCTGTCCTCGTCCTCTTCATTAATAACAAGTGAGATAACCTATCTTATAGACAGAAACAAGAAAAGCAGGAATGCTGGTACGCCCCTCCCTCTCACTATAGGGAGTACATAAGGGTACAGTACCCAGCATGCCTCCTGTTCTTTTTTCTGTCTTCGACAGTATTTCTGCAGTTTCCAGGAGCAAGTGTGCTCCTGGTGCCTACCTGTTGCTGGGCTTCGGGTGGGGCTATTTTCCTCGGGTTTCCCCTCCTGCCGGGCTCAAGGGGTTCCCTGGAGTCTTCTTTCGGCTTTCCTTGGACTTTGCAGATGTGTGGCTGGAGGAGGTTTTGGCCGTGCCATTGTCCTGCTGGGCTTGACAGGAGGCGCGGCTCTGTTTCCTGTGCCTCCGGTGGTGCGGCGGCCCTCGCATGGCTGGGGCGCTTCCTGCCGGAGTTTGCCTGACTTCCTTTGTGTGGGGCAGAAAGTCAGGCGTTTCTGTGATCGGCCGGAGGCGGTGTTGTTTGCAGGCTTGCCGGTCCTTCGGGTGTGAGTACCGCGTAGCGTTTTTTTTTCACATTTCCTCTATATTACTGTGCTCTTGCCCTACGGTGCCTGCATTTCTTGCTGCTTTGGCGTGTTTGGGTGCTGCTCCTCGTTTCTCTGTGTTTGGGGGTCCTGTACGTTTGTGGAGCCTTTGCTGGGCTTTCCTTCACGTTTTTTCCTGCTGGCCTGTGGCTATCTTTGGTGGCTGTCTGTTCCGGCTGGCATAATCATGGGGAAGCACTCAAAGAAGAGCAGGCATGTGGTGGAGTCGTCCTCTTCTTCGTCCTCTTCATCCTCTCCTTCTCCTGCTAGATCCAGGCGTCGTGCCCGTGGTGTGGATGCCAATAATAATAATAATCCACATTTGTAAAGCGCACACTCACCCGTAAGGGTCTCTAGGCGCTGGGGGCCGTCGGGAAGATTAAGCAAGCTATTGCCAAGAGTCACATGGTGCTGGGCTAATCTGCCGCCGGTGCCGGGGATCGAACCGTGATCCCCAGATTCCGGAGTCAGTCGCCCTAGCCGTGGCGCCACACCAACATGCAGGTTGATGTCGCTGATCAGGGAGACATTGTTGGAGATGGGGAGTCCCGGGTCTAAGGGGTCGCGATCCCTGTCCAAGTCAGGTGGTGTTCCCCGCCCTTCTTCTTCTTCCTCTTCATCTGGGTCGGATGGTGATGATCTGGAGCAGGATATTGTCAAGGGCAAATATGTGAATAAAGATGTGCTGCCCGAATGATTGGCCCATGTGAAGGAGAATATGAGGTTTCCTGCTGATGATGTCCCAGGTACCTCTGGAGGGTCCTTGCTTCGTCAGTTCCAGTGCGCTGCGCCTGCGGTTTTGCCTGTCCATCCTTGTGTCAGGGACATTTTGGTTCGGGAATGGAAGGATCCTGATCGTATTCTTCTTCCTCGCTTTTTGGCGAAGCTCTATCCTCTTCAGGATATGGCGAAGGATTTGCCGGACTCTGTTCCTGTGGATTCTTTTGTGGCCAGTCTTGTGGGTCGCACTTCTTTGGCTGAGGATGCTGTGGTGCGGGATCTGGTCGACAAGAGGGTGGACGCTTCTCTGCAAAAGGCATATTCTGGTTGGCACCTGGCTCTGAGGGCGGGCATCTACGGGACTTATGTTGCTCAATCCCTTCTTTCTGACTTGAAGACTTTGTATGGGTCCATGGATAATGCTACTGACTGTTCTGCTGTCTTGGCCCACATTTAGCATCAGGTGGAGTTTCTCTCTGACGTGTCCTTCGATGTGGTGCGTGCTTCTGCCCTCTCGGGGGTGTGTGCGTGGCTGCTCGTAGGAACTTGGTCCTTAAGGATTGGAAGACTGATTCAGCCCAGAAGTCTGCTGCGCTGCAGTTGCCCTTTCAGGGTTCCATGTCGTTTGGGGCTGAATTTGAGGGCAAGCTTCATCGGCTTTTCAAGGAGAAGAAACTTTCCTCCTCTTTCAAACTGCCCTCGGCTGCTCCGGCTTTTTCAAAACCTAAGCCTTTCTTTCGCCCCTCTTCTCACAGACAATTTTCCAGGGGTCGAGGTCGTTTTCAGCCAGGACGGGGTCGGGACAAGAAAGTCCCCCCCTGCGAAGCCTCGTTCCTGACTATCTGGGGTCCGAGGTCGGATCCTTGGTAGGTGGTCGGCTTCGGTTGTTTCTTCCAGCCTGGATGTCCTCCTGTTCTGACTTGTGGGTCCTGGACATGATCCGCTTGGGGTACCGTGTGGAGTTCTCCAGCCTGCCTACAGTCTCGGGGGTCCGTCCGACTCCTTTGCCATCCTGCCCGTCCAAACGTGCGGAACTTTCTCGGGGGGTTCAGTCGCTGTTGGACAAAGGGGCGGTTCGGGTGGTTCCTCCGGGGGAGCAGGGCCAGGGGTTTTACTCCATCATTTTTCTGGTGCCCAAGGTAACTGGGGGGTTTCGCCTTGTTCTGGATCTCAAGGCCCTGAACAAATTTGTGCTGCGGATTCCGTTCAAGATGGAGACTCTTCAGAAGGTTATTCCCTTGGTTCTCCAGGGTCATTACATGTGCACTCTGGATCTTCAGGATGCGTATTATCACGTGCCTGTGCAGCCTCTCTCCAGTCCCTACCTTCGCTTTTGTCTTCTGGGGGTCCATTACCAGTTTGTTGTTCTTCCTTTCGGCCTGAGATCGGCTCCGAGGGTGTTCACCAAGGTGGTGGCTCCCTTGGTGGCCTTCTTGCACCTCCAGGGGATGTTGGTTTATCCTTATCTGGACGACTGGCTCCTGCATGCCCCCTCCGCGGAGCAGTTGTTGGTGGATCAGAGGTTGGTGTGTGCGGCCTTGCGGGACCATGGGTTCCTGATCAACATCCCCAAGTGTCAGCTTCTCCCCTCTCAGGACTTGCAGTTCATAGGGGCCCATATCCGCACGGATTTGAATCGTGTGTTCCTGCCCCATAGCTCAGGCTGTGACCCTGTGTGCGCTGGCTCAGCGGTTTCTGTTGGGTCGGTCCTTTCCGGTCCGTCTTTGGTTGCGCTTTCTGGGGTTGATGGCGGCAACTGTGTTCACGGTGCCTTGGGCGCGTTTCCATCTTAGTCCTCTTTGGTCCTACCTGTTGGCACGGTGGAATCCCTTGTCGGGGGACTTGTCCATTTTGGTTCCTGTGTCTCTGTTGATCCTTCCGGCCCTGCGCTGGTGGACTCTGCTGTCCAGTCTGGACAGGGGCTTGCCTCTGCAGTGTCCTCCTCCGGTGGTCCTTACGATGGATGCCAGCGCTTTGGGCTGGGGGGCGACTTTGGGGACGGAGTGCCTTAAGGGGCGGTGGTACCTCTTAGAGGGTCATCAGTCTTCAAACTGGCGGGAGTTGTCTGCTGTGTCGGGCTTTCCAGGGGTTTCAGCTCCTTCTGTTGGGCCAGCATGTGTTGGTTCGGTCGGACAACTCGGTGACTGTGGCCTACTTGAATCACCAGGGAGGTATCCGTTCTCGGTCCCTGAACGCGGTGGTGTCCCCCTTGTTTTGCTGGGCGGAGGGCCATCTTTTGTCCCTGGCTGCTGTTCATGTCCGGGGGGTGGACAATGGGGTGGCGGATGCCCTCAGTCGTTTTTTTCCTGCCTCCCTGGAGTTGGCCTTAACACCGGCGGCCTTTCTTCTGGTGTGCGGGAGGTTTGGTCTTCCATTTCTGGACCTCTTTCCTTCCCGGCTCAATGCGCAGCTTCCCCGGTTCTTCTCCCGGGTTCCTCAGGAGGGGTCTTGGGGGGTGGATGCCCTGTCCCTTCCGTGGCCTGCTCACCTACTGTACGCATTTCCCCCTCTGGTTCTGATTTCATGGTTCCTGGCTTGCCTGTTGGTGGAGGATCGGGAGGTGGTGGTGCCTTTCTGGCCCCGCAGGTCGTGGTTTCCCACTCTATGGCTGTTGGCTGTTCGGGGTCCGTGGTTCTTCCCCTTCCCTCCGTCCCCGTTGAGGTCCTCTCCGATGTTGCCCCTACGTCGGCTTTGGCTGTCGGTTTGGCGGTTGAGAGGCAGGGGTGGCGTAATAGGGACCTCCCTGACCATTTAGCCTTGGCTATTCAACGGTCTCGGAAGCCTTCTACCCTTCAATCTTATGGTAGACATTGGGGTAACTTTGAGCGTTGGTGTCTTGGCCTGGCTTTGTCCCCTTTGGTATGTCCTTTGCCGGATGTTCTCCAGTTCGTTTGGGATGGGTTCGAGAAGCGTTTGTCTGTCTCTACTCTCCGGGCTCAATGGGCTGCTATCAAGGCTTTTAGAGCTCCTTGGGGTAACCTTCCTGATGTTGACGGGTTGGTTTCTCGCTTGTTGCCCTGTGGTGCGTCCTTCTTTTCCTCTCTGGGATCTTCCGTTGGTTTTGAAGGTTTTGGTGGCTGCTCCCTTTGAGCCTTTGGAGGAAGTGGATATGAAGTTTGTCACCCTGAAAGTGGTTTTTCTGGTTGCTATCACCTCGGCTCGTCGCCTGGGGGAGCTGGGTGCCCTGATGGCTCGGGAGCCTTTTCTGTCCTTTTCTGCTGATGGGGTGGTTCTTCGTTTGGATTCCTCTTTTGTGCCTAAGGTCTCCTCTCAGTTTCATCGTTCTCAGGAGCTGGTCCTTCCGGCTTTGGTTTCTGATCAGGTGGACGTGGGTGATCTTCCCTGGTCGCTGCTTGATGTTTGCCGGGCTTTGAGGGTCTATGTGGAGCGGACCCGTGGCTTTCGGCTTTCTGACTCCCTGTTTGTCTCTTTTGGTGCTGGCTCCCGGGGTAACCATGCTTCCTCTTCTTCCATTGGGCGTTGGTTGAAGCATGTTATTGTTCTGGCCTATTCCCTTTCTGGTTCCCCTCCCCCGGCTGGGGTTCAAGGGCGTTCTACTAGGGGGATGGCTGCTTCCTGGGCGGAGGTTCGTGGGGTGTCTCTTTCTGAAATTTGTAGGGCCGCCACTTGGGCTTCTGCTAATACCTTTGTTAGGCATTACCGTATCCAGAATGTTCTGGGGGATGACACTAACTTTGGTTTGGGGGTTCTTCGGGCTGTTTGTTCCTAATTCCCCTTGTTTTCTTTTGTGCTGTGCTGTTATTTTCAATAAATTGCTGGGTTTTTGCTGTTCTGCTGTGTCCTGGTGGTTTGTTGTTTGATGATGGCCGGTTGCTGCTTGGGTATTCTCACTTGTTATTAATGAAGGGGACGAGGACAGGAGGGACCTGGGGGTAATGTCCTATTACTTACCGGTAATCTTCATTACTCCGGGTCCCGTTGTCCTCGTCCCCTTCATTACATCCCTCCCTCCCTCCCGGGCTTTCCGGCCCTCATCTTGGGCTTGGTGGTTCAGGAGGCATGCTGGGTACTGTACCCTTATGTACTCCCTATAGGGAGAGGGAAGGGCGTACCAGCATTCTTGCTTTTCTTTTTTCTGTCTATAAGATAGGTTATCTCACTTGTTATTAATGAAGGTGACGAGGACAACGGGACCCGGAGTAATGAAGATTACCGGTAAGTAATAGGA